>NC_060138.1:58160054-58470530 GCF_021461385.2 Schistocerca piceifrons | reverse complement strand
AATTGGTTTCAACATATTTTGTTTAATCTGTAACATCCCATGAGAGAGGCTGTAACAATATTTGGTCAGGTTTTTATCTTGGTGTATCCCCGTTAATGAATATATTCGTGTTGTCGTTATGAGCCATTTGATTGTTTATCTATGGTGGTGTAGCACAAAAATTATTAAAGCCAAACAGCACCTTTGACTGTCATGCGGAGGACATGGATATATCGCTGGAAACTTCAGGCAGTGAGTCCAAGACTAGGGGCTGTAACGGATGCAGATAGCCCCTTGATGTCAATTGACAATCCGCCTGAATGAAAAGTGCCGGTCAAATGTCTGGAAAGTGACATGGGGTGGGCTTGTCTCTTCATAACGCATCCGAATGACGTCATTCGTGCAGGATGACACAGCGGTCGGTCGCTATCCCCTGTTCCTGCGGGTTGGAATGCCCTGTCTGTAAGTACTAATTCGGTTCAGTGATTTTATTTTCTGTAAAGGTCTCTGGGTGGCACCATTTTTGCGATTGAGACAACTGCTGCTGTTAAATGGGCGCTCGTTAATATGAGGAACATGTCCCACACGGAAATATTTGACCCTTGCTCAACACCTCTAGCTTCTCACTTGCGACAGTCATGAATATGTGATGCTTCTTGTTACGTATAAAGAGGAGTACGTAGATCGGTACTGTTGACAAAATACCGTATTGTAGTCGGGCGTTGCTTCGAATACTTCGCCAGCTGCAAGATGGGAGACAAATTTTATATTGTCCTCGTGAAACACAAGCCATTCTAGAGTTGCTGAGTGCAAGGATGCTGAAGGTAATCCAATAATGATGACTTATGCCGCCGAGCAGTGTGTCAGCAGTGCGCAAGTAGCAGCATTACTGCATTTACTAGGCAGCCTTTTATTTTAATAACCGTTTATATATTGTCGTTGTTTGGGGGAAGAGACCAAACAGCGAGGTCATCGGTCTCAGCGGCTTAGGGAAGGATGGGGAAGGAAGTCGGCCGTGCCCTTTCAAAGGAACCATCCTGGCATTTGCCTGGAGCGATTTAGGGAAATCACGGAAAACCTAAATCAGGATGGCCGGACGCGGGATTGAACCGTCGTCCTCCCAAATCCGAGTCCAGCGTGCTAACCACTGCGCCACCTCGTTTATATATTGTGTCGAATTGTTTGTGCTCTCTGTAGATTAGTTCAGACGTTCTTTGCACAACAGTATTTAGCATGGATAGGGACTGCAACTGCTGTGTTCGGATGCAGGCTGAGTTGGCATCCCTTTTCTCCCAGCTTCACGCAATGTTGTCTTCGGTCACACAGCTTAAGGATGTTGCCAATGGGGATCACTGTGAGGGTCGGGGCGTGGGACTGTCGGGGACGGCCAGCTCGTCCCAGGCATCCCCCGCTCGGAATACTGCTGTGGCTGCCCGGGATACTCTCCACATTGAGGCTGACCCCTCACCCATGGTGGAGTGGGAGGTAGTCTTGCCGTGTGGCAGGGGGCCAAAGACATTCCGGAGGTCTGAACGGAAGGCCTCTCAAGTTTGTCTGACAAACCGGTTCAAGGCTCTGTCTCCGGCTAATACTGATCTTCGGCCGGTCACGGCTGCTTGTCCTATTCCAGCGGTTGCCCCTCAGTATGCAAGATCCGGGAGGTCACAGAGGGTGGGCTTACTGGTAGTTGGGAGCTCCAACGTCAGGCATGTAATGGGGCCCCTTAGGGATATGGCAGCAAGAGAGGGGAAGAAAACCAATGTGCCCTCCGTGTGCATACCAGGGGGAGTCTTGCAGATGTGGAAAGGGTCCTTCCGGATGCCGTGAAGGGTACAGGGTGCACCCATCTGCAGGTGGTCGCTCATGTCGGCACCAATCATGTCTGTCGCTATGGATTGGAGGAAATCCTCTCTGGCTTCCGGCAGCTATCTGATTTGGTGAAGACTGCCAGTCTCGCTAGCGGGATGAAAACAGAGCTCACCATCTGCAGCATCGTTGACAGGACTGACTGCGGACCTCTGGTACAGAGCCGAGTCGCGGTCTGTCTGGTACCGCATGCTGCGGAATTTGAATCCCCGCCAGGCGTCATGGAGGTCTCTGCACCATCGCACCATAAGCTGTGGCGGCGTGTGCCGCCTCGCCCTCTTTTAGTGTGAGGGCGCCACAGCGGGACACGTGGTTCCAGAGGCCATTAGCTGTGGTACTTGATTTCGCCCCCTACCTGCACGGTGCAAGGGTAGGAGAGGCAATTATTTCATACCCTTTAGTGGGATATCTTAATCTCAGCCTTCTATTCATTTGACAATATTAAATGGATACTACTTGACGCACCACTGTGACTGTGTAGCGAACTGCAACTCACCAAGCAGTACAGTCCCATTAAATGTTACGAAATACTTGCCTGTTGTACACACACACACACACACACACACACACACACACACACACACACACACACACCGTGGAGATGGGGGGTGAACCCAGTCGTCATTGGATAGCATTTTGAAACGTACAATTTTCTTTCTATTTCATCTGTCGCGTAACGGAGAAAATATCTCAGACAAAACTTAAGTCATGCTTTCCGTGGAACTTGAATCTGCAATAAAAAATGGGACTTCCAAAATACGATTTTTAAGGTACCTCACACAACCCCCACCCCCACACGTGAGGTCGGGTGAGGAGTTGATTTGGTATGATTTTACGTCCCCCTCCGAGACGAGCAAATTTTTGTTACATTTTCTTTTATTTCTTGTCTTGTTTTCGAGATATTTCAATGTGTTCAGATAAACTGAACATCCTGTACATAGTGATTCATACAGGGTGACAATTATTAAACTGTAAGTTAGGTTTTTTTCGTAAAGTGCCATGTCTACACACTTTTTTCAACGTGTAAATGTCCTAACGTAAATCCAGAAGTCGGTAGTGATATGTTCGATTGTGTGCCATCAGTTGCTACGATGTGTCGCATTCGAATAGGATATTCTGCATGACCAGCTGATGTGTCAGCCGTTCAGGCGGTCCTCGACATCATCGATGTTATGTTTCAGATCAGCATTGGTTTTGGTTGTATTGCTGTACAATTTGTCTGTAATACAACCCCACAAAAAGGAGTCGTACGTGTTCAGATCCTCAGAATATGGCGGCCAAACGAGGTCCATACCAGTGGCCTTTGGGGACTGCATTCTGACTCTGTGGTACCCAAAGTGCTACTCCCGGACATCAAACACACTCACGCTGCGACGAGGACGTGTTGCGCCTTGCACGAACGACATCTTGTCTAAAGCAGTGTCACACTGTATAATGAGGATAAAATAATCATCCAAAACCTTCACGTACCGTTCGGTAGTCACCGTGCCGTCAAGGAACATCACACCGATTATTGAGAGTCCCTATTTCGAGATCGAGAAGTCAACGAGTGGCTGTGTGGTGTCCAGTCACCCAAAATATGCCAGACTTCGTTATTTACGAACCCATCCAAATTAAAGTGGGCTTCGTCGCTAAACCGAAACATGCTTGTGGATACTAATTGTCATCATGCCCCGCGGTTAACCGTACAGTTTGAACGTCCTAACATAAACCGTTCAGAAGTTACGGCGATTTTATTTCATACAGTCCCATGATTGTCACCTTGTGTTACAACAACACGTTTTAAATTTATCGATATTGTTACTTAATTCTGTTTTGTGGGTTTCTTGTTGTTCAGCGTTTTGTGCGTCACATCCAGTGGTACTGCAAGTAATGTCACACTTCTCAAAGTTTCATTTTGTCGGCTGTACTTGCCTGTTTTGCTTCTCAGATTCACAACAGAAGCTCATTTGCAGATCAGGTCGAAAGGGTAGTCGTTAATAAACGAAACTGTGATCGATATGGTGTTTCCGTTTTGCTGTATCAACAGTGGTCACAGTTCCCGAGATTTGGGGCCAATTGTGAAATTTCATACGAAATTATGCACTAGATTTTTTTCTGTCTTTCTCGTTCTCAGTTGCGCAGGTCGCAATCACCATTAGGCTCATTCTATTCTCAAGCGGTCCCCGGAGTGAAGTTCGTGAATCCGCCACCAGCAGGCGCTGGTGGCGTCACGAGCTGCAGCAGCAACCCTCTGCGTGGAGTTCATTAACCACTGGTGCCGCGTTGTGGGCGGATGGTGGCCCGTTAGAGAGATAACAGCTGTCATCCCTACCGTGCTCTCGCTGCTCCCACCACGGCGCCTGCCGCTCGTAAACAGTAACTTCTGCATTACCGCTAATGCTGCAGCGGGCTTTTAATGCTACCTGTCCCCGTGACTTTACTTTTACTTCCGTGAACTGTCAAGGAAACTGAATTCGGTGAAGGTCTGCGGCAGCTAATTAAAATATGGCGGCTTCTCAAGTAATAGTAAAACGTAAGAACACATTTCTCCTCTCGAACAGCATACAATTACGACAGTAGTTCTTCCTTTCGCATTTCCGTGTAACATCAATGTTATTCGGTTCGCGCACAAGTTCGTACCGTTTCTGGTTTGTATGTTCGTATTCCGGTTGTTAGGGGCTTATTTATCATTAATCACTTTTTATTTGTGGTTCACTGTTGTTATTTGAGTTACCGTATTGTCGGTTTGTCATTTGAAGACAAGTGAGAGGAGCTGTCGACGCTAGAAAATTAAGTGCCAAGTGGAGAAATCGGGACATACCTGACATATTCTTCGGTTTGAATCCAGTACAGGGGTAACAGCACAGAGGCAGGGAGAAACATTTTCGCCGTGTGTGGGGTGATACAAATGAACACAACACAGAGAGAAAACTGGTTTCTCGTTTTAAAAATGGCTCAAATGGCTGGAATCACTATGGGACTTAAACCCAACTGACCTAAGTCCGGGGACTGATGATCTCAGATGTTAAGTAGTTCTAAGGACATCACACACATCCATGCCCAAGGCAGGAATCGAGCCTGCGACCGAAGCGCCTGGAACCGCTCAGCCCTAGCGGCCGGCTGATTTCTCGTTTTAAGCTGCATCGTTTCGACATTACTGAGTCTCGGTCTTCAGGAGGACCTTCGGATTTTCAAGGAAATCGTTTAAACATATTAATCCACAATGATCCACGTTAGTGTACTCGAAAACTGTCAGATGTGATGGGCTGTTATCACTCCACAATCGTGTGACATTTGTGTGCTTTGGGGAAGGTTCCAAAATCGGATGTATGGGTACCACAATCTCTAAGCCCAAATCAAGACAAAAAGCGGGTGTCCACATGTGCGTTAACCGCTTCCTCGTCATCAACTGGCTCGTGAATAACACAGCCCGTTCGTACTCTGCATCGTTATTGGTAACGGGAAATGATATCGGTTTGCTAACATAAGAAAGAGATGGTCTGATGTACATCTTTTGTAGATGCGTAGGTCCTTGTATGGGGAGTCGCTGCTTTGTTTGGGATCAACCATCACTGTTTCACCTGATGCACAACTAGTAATTGCTTCCGTGATATGTAACTCTCACTGCTGACGATTACTGTCAAAAACTTAGACTCCTTGCAGACAAAATCCAAGAACCACGACCAGGAACACTGCGTGAAATGATGGTACGTCACGCTAACGCACGCCTGCGTTCTACTAGACTGACAAAAAACAATTGTACAGTAGTTGGTTTGAGAAAGCATTCTTCATCCACACATGCACCTGATTTTGGGCCATCAGACTTTCACCTCTCCCGCTCTCTGTGAAACAACCTTCAAAGAACTTCAGTGCCGAATGAAAATGCGTTCCGAACATGGCTAGACGAGGTGTTCGCCTCAAAACTAAGTTATTTCTACAGTCGCAGAATCGAGAAGTTACCCCAGCATTCGCAGACTCTTGTAAATTGTAAAGAAGAATGTAGTTAGCAATAACATGGACTTTAATAAATACAACAGATACGCATAACAAACTTACGGAAAAACGTTACGAACTATGCATCAATCCAATATATGGCTGACTTTAAAAGAAATATTGACATTAATATAGTTGTATGCCAACCTGATCATGCGCTTCCTCTGTATTGCTGTGGGGCCTATTCGTGGAATGGTTGAGTAACACAGCATAAGGTCTAAATACTGCTCAGTATTACTGGCATATGATCGCAGTGGCTATGTTTCGGATATGAACGCCGTGTGTATGCATAGTGAGAGCGAACACGTAGCAAGTGGCAGGGAAGGGCGGATTCATTCAAATAAGCATCTGAATGGGGCGCCGCTAAGCGCGGATGCTTCGAATGCTAACGTGATTTTCTTCTTTAGTCTTATGACTAGTATCAGACAGTACGTTATTCAAAAAAGTAATCACTCTGGTTACCGCTACGCAGTCAATATAACTTACCCTGGCGAACCCGATAATGGCTCGCAATTGCTTAAGATGTGTGAAAGTTGGATATACATCCTGATCTCCCCCCCCCCCCCTCTCTATCTCTCTTTCTCTCTCTCTCTCTCTCTCTCTCTCCGTACCTTATACACCGCTCAACCAAACTCTGGATTACTTTATTAAAATGTAGCCAATGATACTAGAGGTCTCACTGACCTGGGCACTTCATGCATTATCCAGTTATAACTCATACACTGGATGGTGTTTACAAGGCTGGGAAACGGCCACAAAGCATGCCAATGGTAAACATACCGCTGCCGCGGCGGCACACCGCCAGAAGTCCACTAACAACAATAGCTTTACTCAATTTGTGTTCAGCGCTACAGTAACATGCTTCGTCATGGGCATACAAAACTTTGATGGAGTCAGGTTAGCGGCTTTACTTTCAGCATTGGACACACTACTTTGAGTGAGATGTATCAGACCGGTAACGTCTTACAATGTGTGGAGAAAGAACAGAGAGACCTGAAAATTGAACGATAGACCTCGCAGTGTTCGGCTCACAGGCGCGCATCATTATCTGCAAATGACTTCTCCCGGCAAAAAGGGAATTGTATCTCAGACCAAACAGTGCGA
Source organism: Schistocerca piceifrons (assembly GCF_021461385.2). Lineage (NCBI taxonomy): Eukaryota > Metazoa > Arthropoda > Insecta > Orthoptera > Acrididae > Schistocerca > Schistocerca piceifrons. The sequence continues at coordinate 58,463,606 of NC_060138.1, read as the reverse complement.
AGAACATCGCGACAGGGTGGTGATATTCAATCCAGAAGACCACTGAAAAGTTTTGCACTGACCAACTGAACCGACGCAAACGAAGGACCTGGGCTCTTGCACAACAACATTGAATTACCGCAAATGGAGTATGTGTTATGTTCCCCGGCGAGACCAGGATTGGTTTGCGTCCGGACACTATCGCTTCTCCAAACCCTAACCTATCTAAATGACTCGAGGAATTCCGATAGGTTCAGTAAGTCCTTTCGTTTGCAGGTGATGTATAATATTCTTGGCGGAAATAATGATGGCACGGGGACCCCTTTATCATTTACAGCAAGTTGACTGGTCCTGATATCTCCAAGACGTCCTACAAACGATTGTAATGCCCTCCGACGTGAAGTCGGTAACATCTTGACCCCATTCGATGAAAACGCAAGACCGTACGTTCTCTAGCAATGTCTCAGTATCTTAAGAGATGCAGCATCAAACGAATGCCATGGACAGCACAGTCCCAAGACATGAATGCAATTGAGCATGCATGGGACCTGTTGCACGCTGCCATTGCACAAGGTCCGAATCCACCAAACTGTCTTCAGAACCTCACTAAAGGTGCCATTGAGGAATGGGACCTCATACTACAAGATAAGCATTATGTTCTCATCCAGAACGTGCACCGCAGAGTGGAAGGGTACAGAGGACATACTCACTAATAAAGGGTGATAATCCTCATCATGAGACAGATTGCTTTGTATTGCAATGATTTATTGTAACTAACTGAAATCGTTCTTGTTTTCAGAACGAATTGTTTTTGTTTATGCGGTATTGTACTACCCTCAATAGGTGTAATGTAAGAAGTCATTGTAGTAAAGTCTATGATATTCCAATCTCTTGTTGAGGTTTGTGTATTAAAACTATGTCAGCCCCAACATTTATTAGAGTAACAAGCAAAAATTTCAAGTAAATTGAACAAGAAACTTTCGATACCATTGCTAACAACGTTTAACTTGTATGTATTATTACATCCATTTTTATGTACCATATGCATTAAAAATATGTCGCCTATGTCTGTCCGAACGTTTATTAATATCAAGTAAATCAGTCAAGCATTTCTCGAGAATTTGGGTAACAAAATTAAACAACGATTTATCTTTATATGGTTTTACAGATAATAACAGTTCTGAGTTTCAAAAATTGTTGGTTTACAGTCGTATTTTGTGATGAAAATACTCTAATCACATGCAACATAGATTGTTTGAATGTTTTATATTAATGTTCAAAATGTGTGTGAAATCTTATGGGACTTAACTTCTAAGGTCATTAGTCCCTAAGCTTACACACTACTTAACCTAAATTATCCTAAGGACAAACACACACACACACACACACACACACACACACACACACACACACACACACACACACACACACACACACACCCATGCCCGAAGGAGGACTCGAACCTCCGCCGGGACCAGCCGCACAGTCCACGACTGCAGCGCCTTAGGCCGCTCGGCCACATGTGATTCATATTGAGTAGTTACGGACGTGTGACTGATACTGGTCACTTATTTGTAAACGAATAATAGTGAAATTTCTCGTCTATCTGAGTAATAACTGATATTGCACCTGACTAATATTATTTCAGCGTAATGGAGTACAATTTTATCCACTGAAAGGTTAGCCAGTAGTCTCTATTAAAAATATACAAAAGGCAAAATCATTATTAGCACCACAGCTAGTTGTTCTGTTTTTCCGTCAAACCTGCTCACCTGATAAATTCAACTACACGATGACGACCTCTACCACCTGTTCTATTGTCCTGCACCTAACCACACTTTACAGGGTTGCCGGTACGTTTAGAGTCAGAGGACAATTTGTTACTTGGCTGTAAGCCTGTTCGTAGGCTGCTTCACAAAGAAAGCGAAAGCTGAAAGGAAAGTGATCGTTTAGTAACAAGGGATATTGCAATGTACAAGCTTTGTACTGACCTCCTGAATTCTGTGAATCTGCATCCCTTTCTCTAAATATTCTCTCTCTGATTCTGTTGCTGAAACAGTACTTTAATTTTTAAACCGATGCTGCAGACACCGATGGCAGGAGATGAACAAGAGCGAAATGTACCGATTTGGATACAGATCAAGAAAACCAAAGTGAAGAAAAATGGGAATACTACAGTCATACACTCTATATTTCGACACGAATTACATTTACGTATATAAAACTGGATATGTGGATCTTCTGTCAACCACGTTCATAGTTGCATTGTACACAAAGTATGCTGAACATGTCTGTATTTGACTTATATATTCAAAATTTGATTTAATAGCTCAGGGATTTATATGACATACCATGTGAGGGTACACCTACGGAAATAGACCTACATGCGCTCTGTTGTACTCTACATACGTTTGTGACACAAGGCTTTCTCTTTCCCACATTTGATTAAATGAGATTTACTCAGACAACTAAAAATACTTACGGTATGAGAGAGCACATTTCTTTACCAAAGACGACATGGACTCATGCCTCTTTGGCCACAAGCTGACCAGAGAGGGGACTTGGTGGTCATCAGCAACCATTTGGTGCTAGAAATCCCAAATTTACAAAGATGTGTTGCTCCCGAGAAATGTTACAAGGAAACGTGAGCACTGAGTGTAACACTTCCTAGTCATTTAGAAGGTATGCGGCTGAGAGGAGGAACAGTAATGGCACTTGAATGCACTGAAGATAACATGGCTAGAAACTTCTATCGAGGTTATGGCACCCATAGTAAATTAAAATTACTTGATAGTGACGTCTGTTACTTGCCGCGCCGGCCGCTGGTGGCCGAGCGGTTCTGGCGCTACAGTCTGGAACCGCGCGACCGCTACGGTCGCAGGTTCGAATCCTGCCTCGGGCATGGATGTGTGTGTTGTCCCTAGGTTAGTTAGGTTTAAGTAGTTCTAAGTTCTAGGGGGACTTATGACCTCAGCAGTTGAGTCCCATAGTGCTCAGAGCCATTTGAACCATTTTTAATTGCCGCTACAGTGTTGCCACATCCGCTGCCGATTACCGCTCACACGCGAACTCGGCGGGTCACTTCAGAAATGCTGCTAGTGTGGCACGCGGAGGAATGTTGGAAGTGGCCATTGCGATTCATGCTGGAAATGGGAGGTTACAGCTGATCTTAAGTGACCAAAATCAGGTCTACAAAACCCGTCGTCTGCCGCAGTTCTGTCATTGAACTCATGTCCTGATGCAACCACAGCCTCCTTATGGGCAATGTGTCATGCAAACGGTGATCAGTATTCTACGGTAGAACTAAAATCATGATCACTTTGTTCAGGGCGTTTAAGGCTACTGTAACCTTTAAGAGCAAACTCAAGTCAGAAAAATTTCATAATAACCGCTAAAACTCAAATATTGCTGCGGAAGGTGGCTATGCAAACGAACTGTAATTTGTCGCTGTCATTGGTTATGTGTAAATTACTCCACACTGACTACACGTGATGCCGCGTAACAAACTGATGATCAGTCTTGTTTGACATTCGGTTAGAGATTGCAGGCGACACTGGGAGATTGCAGACAAGAAAGCAACGATAGGAAGAAAAACAAGAGTAAATAACAAAATCAGTATTATGATGAAAATGACGCATCAATGCATTAAAAATTAAACAATGCATTTAAACCAATCAACTGATTAAGAAAGACAGTAAAAGTCTCTAGATTTTATTTAAAAAATTAAAATTCTCACTTCATTAAACAATATTCAAACTTTAGACCTTCTACACATCAGGGTTCGATTTTGTTCATTACATTATGTCATTACGTTGCCAACGATCCTCTATTTATGACTCTAGGTGTTCCAGTCACAACGATTAATTGACAGCGCTCCAAAATTCGACTTCACGCAATGTTGTACGAAACTTATATAATGGAAATGGATCTCTGTGATTATAATTAACTGTGTAAGCGACGCTTAATTGCGTAGTAGGATCCGCTAGTGTTCGATTAGTGCTGTATGTCAAAGGTGTGTGTTTCTTTAGCATCGTATGTGTGTGTGTGTGTGTGTGTGTGTGTGTGTGTGTGTGTGTGTGTGTGTGTGTTACGTGTCGTTTCTTTCTTGTTTTCTGTGTGTTACCACGTGTGATGAAATATGAAGTGAGAGGGTCAGGCCCAGCATTCACGATCCAAACACATCGAAAAAGAGATGTGGGCAAGGAATTGGAAGTTAACTAAATGTTGCGGCAGTTTGGCAACAGCGAACGGTTCGGGCGTCATTGGAAGAAACCAGCTGCAACGTATGACGTGTTAACTACCGACTAATTTTAATCGGAGTTTCGGTGCTAACGGCAGTCTACACAGGGAAGCGGATATTGTGGTATCGATAACTACGATACCACAACGTAGGTGCGATCTGCTATGTTGGCACTACGACACGAACAACAGCGCCCTCTAGCCGGCGCTGTGGAGCTCTACGAGCGCGCTTCGGATTCAGCCCATTTGATTCCGAGGAGGCGACCTAACAACATTGTTTCTACACTACTGGCCACTCAATTTGCAACACCAAGATAAAAAGTAGATGATAAACGGGTATTCACTGGACAAATATATTATACTAGAACTGATATGCGATTACATTTTTACGCAATTTGGGTGCATAGATCCTGAAAAATCAGTACCCAGAACAACCACCTTTGGCCGTAATAACGGCCTGGATACGCCAGGGCATTGAGACAAATAGAGCTTGGATGGCGTGTACAGGTACAGCGGCCCATGCAGCTTCAACACGATACCACAGTTCATCAAGAGTAGTGGCTGGCGTATTGTGACGAGCCAGTTGCTCTGCAACCACTGACCAGACCTTTTCAATTGGTGAGAGACCTGGAGAATATGCTGGCCAGGGCAGCAGTCGAACATTTTCAGTATCCAGATAGGGCCGTACAGGGTCTGCAACATGCGGTCGTGCATTATCCTGCTGAAATGTAGGGTTTCGCAGGGATCGAATGAAAGGTAGAGTCACGGGTCGTAACACATCTGAAATGTAACGTGCACTGTTCAAAGTGCCGTCAATGCGAACAAGAGGTGACCGAGAAGTGTAACCAGTGGCACCCCATATCATCACGCCGGGTGATACGCCAGTATGGCGATGACGAATACACGCTTCCAATGTGCGTTCACCGCGATGTCGCCAAACACGGATGCGACCATCATGATACTGTAAACATAAATTGGATTCATCCGAAAAAATGACGCTTTGCCATTCGTGCACCCAGTTTCGTCGTTGAGTACACCTTCGCAGGCGTTCCTGTCTCTTGATGCAGCGTCAAGGGTAACCGCAGCCATGGTTTCCGAGCTGATAGTCCATGCTGCTGCAAACGTCGTCAAACTGTTCGTGCATATGGTTGTTGTCTTACAAACGTCCCCATATGTTGACTCAGAAACGAGACGTGACTGCACAATCCGTTACAGCCATGCGGATAAGATGCCTGTCATCTCGGCTGCTAGTGGGATCCAGCACGACGTTCTTGGATCTCGACCAACGCGAGCAGCAATGTCGCGATACGATAAACCTCAATCCCAATAGGCTACAATCCGACCTTTATCAAAGTCGGAAACGTGATGGTACGCATTACTCCTCCTTACACGAGGGATCACAACAATGTTTCACCAGGTAACGCCGATCAACTGCTGTTTGTGTATGAGAAATCGGTTGGAATCTTTCCTCATGTCAGCACGTTGTAGGTGTCGCCACGGGAGCCAACCTTGTGTGAATGCTCAGAAAAGCTAATCATTTGCATATCACAGCATCTTCTTCCTGTAGATTAAATTTCGCGTCTGTAGAACGTCATCGTCGTGGTGTAGCAATTTTAATGGCCAGTAGGGTATTTTATAGTGGGCGAGCCGTTGTGACTTGAAGTACAACTTCGGACCTACTCGCTCATCTCAGCCAAAGTTGGGTACACAGAAACCACTTTTTTTGCAGTGCCGAGTGTTCTGCCTCACGCGCTCCTCCTAGCTTCCTACATTCGCGCTACCCCAGTTTTGAGGAGCAGATCCAGAGACAAGAGATATTGCACGATTCGACCAGCCTGGGGATGTGGGACCCGTACTAACAGGGGATATACCGAGAAAGCCTGCTAACAGAGGTCGGAGAACCGGCTTCCAAAGGATTCTCTAGTGATATAGTACTCTCAAAGGGATAATGAGGATAAGATTAGAATAATTACTGCATGCATAGGGGTATTTAGACAGTCATAATTCTGTGCTCCATACCTGAATGGAACAGGAAGAAACCCTTATTAACAGTTATCAGCTGGTGGTAACACTGACTCACACTAAACACAGATAACACTGCTGCACTCTGGTGTCCATTCTGCCGTCACAGAGGGGCTGCAACTCTGGTGATTTAGAGACCTACCAGTGGTGTGTGCCAGTAGAGGGTTACATTGTCATCCATCCATGTCTTCTGCGTGCTTCACTTCCTTTTTTCAAGTAATGGTCCAAAGACTGAAATTTTTGTTTGTGACTTTAAAATCTACTTTTATTCTGTCCTTGCGATGCTACTGGGTCGTATTTCAGAAAAGTGTCAATTAAAGGTCGTTGCAACTGTGTGGTGGTCACTTAGTTGTCATTTGTATTGACCAATGCTGCTGATATAAGTCTACTGAAATAAGTTTGTGTTGTCTGGACCTAGGATGAAGGCCTGTGCTTATTGGTACAGGCAATATTCTGAAACAGGAGAGGGAAGCCGGAATCTCCAGTCCGTCAGACGGAAGCGAGGGTTCCTGGAGGATTTGCGCGGGAGCCGGCACTGTGGGCTGAGTTTATAGTGCGGCTGCTGCCGTGCTGGTTTACGACCGCTGCAGTGGGGGGATGTAGTAGGGGATCAGCACGTAGCTTTGAACCACCCTGCAGGAAAGTTACGCACACTCAGCTCACACACCCTCACGCCCAGCCTACGGACTAGTGGCAGCGAAAACAGAAATAACAACCCACGTACGTGGATCACAGATTATTGCAGCTGTTTTGAAATGGTAAGAATTATTTTTCTAACAGTGAAAAACTTAATGTTTCCAAATGGCAAACTATTTTTCCCCAGAATACTGAAACACATGTGTAGCGTTAACAACACATGCAAATTTTTTATTTATTATTTTGTTAGATGTTAAGAACAATAAACGTGTTCACCTCTGGCAACAATTGTGGAGGCCCGATCAAACGGCTACGTTTTACCGTTTTTCTGTTTTTCTGTGTAATAGTAGCCCTATGTCGATGTCGTGTTGTCCAGTGTGATTCTAGCTTAGTAGTTAAATAAGTTGTTACATACTTATAAGGGGAGGTCACGATGTAGGGATCACGGATTTACTTTGTACACCTTGAGTAGGCCATCAAAACAATATAATGTGCAAGTAGTAAAGCGCACCACTCTGGCAAAGCCGAGAAAATCGCAGTAGAAGTCTTACGCATCTATTATATAACTCATGTACCTGTGCGAAGGTGTCAGCGATAAGAAGTTAGTGTGTTCAAGAGGTTAGCGTTCGCGCTTACCAAGAGGGTCGTGGACAAATAGACGGTTCGAATCATCATGAAATTCATTACATGCAGTAGTCGAAGAACAGGGAGTCACCTTCATTTTTGTGCTACAAGTGCAAATTGTGTGACATTAAAAAAATTTGCACCTATTTTCGTAAACGCTCGTCGCCAGTTTTGTAAAGGCCTCGTCGGTACTGCTGTTGAGGCCGCGTTCCCACGCCGGTAGGCCGGGTTTGAGAGTCCGTAAAACGGCTTCTAGTGCAGTACACCGCTAAGACAATTTCTCCTTGCCATTACTGCATAGCTATGGTCAAGGGTTAGGTAACAGGATAGGAGAACGAAGGTTCTACAGCGCTCGAGGGCTCAAATGGTTCAAATGGCTCTGAGCACTATGCGACTTAACTTCTGAGGTCATCAGTGGCTTAGAACTAATTAAACCTAACCTAAGTTCTAAGGACATTACACACATCCATGCCCGGGGCAGGATTCGAACCTGCGACCGGAGCGGTCGCTCGGCTCCAGACTGTAGCGCCTGGAACCGCACGGCCACTCCGGCCGGCCAGCACTCGAAGAAATTAGTAACAAATTCTCACAAATGAGTTCAAAAGGTTTACTTATCTTTCTGATTTGTTGAATAACGAAGGCTACAACACTGCACGTAATATAACACAAAAAAGGCCCTCAATGGCTAAGGGCAAATGATTGTAGGTGAACTTCACAATACATTGCAAATGTAGCTTACAACAACTGTCTGTTGACTTATAGTGAGGGAGATCCGTTTAGTGCACTCCTACGTCAGCCCTTGACGATGGTCTGTTGGACGACAGCTGCCCTCTGTCTTCGCCGGCCGGAGAGGCCGAGCGGTTCTAGGCGCTACGGTCTAGAAACGCGCGACCGCTACGGTCGCAGCTTCGAATCCTGCCTCGGGCATGGATGTGTGTGATGTCCTTAGGTTAGTTAGTTTTAAGTAGTTCTAAGTTATAGGGGGCTGATGACCTCAGAAGTTAAGTCCCATAGAGCACAGAGCCATTTGATCCATTAGTTATGTGATCTACCCATCTAATCTTCAGCATTCTTCTTAACACCACATTTCGAAAGCTTCTATTCTGTTCTTGTCTAAACTATTTGTCGTCCATGTTTCACTTCCATACATGGCCACACTCCATACAAATACTTTCAAAAACGACTACCTAACATTTAAATCTATACTCGATGTTAACAAATTTTTTTCTTCTTCAGAAACGCTTTCCTTGCCATTGCCAGTCTACATTTTATATCCTCTCTACTTCGTCCATCGTCAATTATTTTGCTCCCGAAATAGAAAAACTCCTTTACTACTGTAAGTGTCTCATTTCCTAATCTAATTCTTTCAGCATCACCCGAGTTAACTCGACTACATTCCATTGTCCTCGGTTTGCTTTTGTTAATATTCATCTTACATCCTGCTCTCGAGACACTGATTATTCCATTCAACTGCTATTCCAAGTCCTTTGACAGAATTACAATGTCACCGGGGAACCTCAGCGACAGCGAAGTTTTTATTTCTTCTCCACGGATTTTAGTTCCTACTGCAAATTTTTCTTTTGTTTCCTTTACTGCTTGCGCGATATACAGATTGAATAACATTGGGGAGAGACTACATCCCTGTCTCACTCTCTTCCCAACCACTGCTTCCCTTTCGTGCCCCTCGACTCTTATAACTGTTATCTGGTTTCTGTACAAACTGTAAATAGCCTTTCGCTCACTATATTTTGCCCCTGCCACCTTCAGAATTTGAAAGATCGTATTCCAGTAGGTAGTCAAATAACGTTGAACATACTAAAGCTTCATGGAAAAACATGTGGTTTCTTTTAATAATACTCCCTCTCAAATGTCTTACAAGGTAATAATATGCCAGTGATGACAAGAACGCATAGATTAAAAAGGATGTCCGAGCGGGAGTCGAAACGCCACTTCCTACACGTTCATTTTATGGACCTCGAGCGCTAACCACTTTATCACCATGAGCTCTAGCGTACAGCACCTACGCACAGGTACGTAAGGCGCATAGCAAACGCGTAAAACTTCTATTGCGGTTTTCTCGGAATTGCCTGAAGGTACTCATTAATAATGGGACGTAATGTTTTAACTGTCTACTAACGGTGTACAAATTTTGAAAAAATGTGCGATCCCAACGCCGTGGCCGCCCTTGTTAGAATAATGCTTTAAATTTCACTGTTTTCTGCACTCGAAAGTTAGAGAAAAGCATGCACGTACATTTTCTTTTTTGTTTTTCGTGCCAATCGCAAGACCCAATGAGCTTTGATCCTTCCCTCTAACCTGTCTGCTCTACCCATTGCCAATTTGAATCAAAGTTACCAATATTCTTCTATTTTCCGGACAAGGAGCGAATCACTGACTACCATATTCCTATGCAGAGAGTAGAAGTCGTTGTGCTTCCTGATCGTTTTCCCCCATGGTCACTTCAGACAGAGAGTTTTGAGTTTCCATGTAGCCCCAAAGTGAACAACACATTTATCACAGAGGTCATTATCTGGACAGCCCAGATATTACAGTGTGTCCAGCCAGGGACCTCAGCCAAACTTAGAGAAGCGTCTGTTCCACAGGGTGGGCATGGAAACCCGCAAATTTTTATGTCTGCCATCCACGTTAACAAAAGGCGTTTACGGTACTGTCAAACGCCTTGGCCAAGAGACCAAAATTTCTCTTGTGCGCCTGTCCGTGCTGTGGATCGAGGCTCCTGACAGGTAGATCCAGGTACGCAGTGTTTCCTCCTCTTTGGCAGATAGCACACCAGTTTAGGAAGTTGATGGGCCAGCATTCCGTTCTTGGTAAGTGCTTCGAGCACGTGGGTTCCACACCCCTAACGTCCACTGCAACATTAACAGTTAAATGACGAAACTGCCTGGTTGTTCTCAACTGCAGAAATACTATTTGAAGGAGAGCCACCATAAAAATTCCACATGCATTAATAACGTACATACTGTTACGGCATAAAGTCAAGCCCCGGTTGGCAAGTCATTAACGAAACAGAACAGACGGCTGTGACAAGAAGCCAGCCAATCGCACCCTGACTGGCCCTCCCTCCAGGACGACAACGCGACAGCAGCGACCCCTGTGTGAAGAAGACATAAGCGCCGCGACCGACTGGCGACGGCCTAGTTCAATAGCAGCTCCATATTGACTTCTGTAACAGCGTCAATGCTAGAGACTTCGCTTGGACACACTATGTAGTACAGACTTTGGATTGCCTATACTGAAACAGATTACTTATTTTGTATGTAGCCCTTTGCTTGCGACACATCTGTGTAATTCAAAAAGGTAAGTATTGTAATTTTCTTACTGCAGTAAAAAACTTTAATACTTGCTTGCTTGTTTGTCTAGCAAACCAAGTACACCAGTTTTCTGGACACGACACATGCTCCCGTCAGTTCCTGCTCATGCTAACTTTCTCTCATCTCACAAAAATGATGTCTTGGCTGTAAAATCAGCATTAAAGAGTAGCCTCGAATACGAGAAATAACGAGAGAGTGAGTCGTCCTCTGTCAGTGTCTCCAATTTCGGTTGATTTGTCTGGGCCGCAAAACATTGAAAGTAAGGTATTCACCCAGGAGTGTTGATATTGACAGTATACGCAGCCACCTAATGTTCTATTCTTCCGACAGTTCAAGGCGGTGCTGAAGTGGACAGTAGATGACACTATCCTTGACGACCATTGTCGAAGGATTCAATTTCGTTTCTAATGTGTAGGCTTCAGAAACCTGTTCTCCACTTTTTACACACTTTGTCAGCATCCAAATGGTTCAAATGGCTCTGAGAACCGTGGTACTTACATCTGAGGTCATCAGTCCCCTAGAACTTACTTAGCATTACCTAAACCTAACCTAACGACATAACACGCATCCATGCCCGAGGCAGGATTCGAACCTGCAACCGTAGCGGTGACGCGGTTCCAGACTGAAGCGTCTAGAACCGCTCGGCCACACCTATCAGTGTCCATTAACAGTAGTCGGATATGATGACTTCGGGCCAGACGTGTTTCAAACGCCACCCGAACGTGTTTCTAGTGTTCGATTGCAGATCAGCTCTGATTACTGCTTCATGCATGTCCTAATGAAGTGTTCCTACTGTGATAACCAACTCGTGGGTCTTTTGCCAATAGCCACCTACAAGTAATTTTTGAACTAGGTGACTGAGCATGCACGTGGATGTCAATTGCGGTGTGGTTATCGATGGCAAATATTTTGTGTGCATCCTTTTAATGTGCACTTAAAAATCTTTCATACAACCCAAGTTTTATTGCAATTACGAACGCAGTTTGCGCTAAATCTCTTGTTAGTGAAGACTTGTTAAAGTTGATGGTCTGGAGTTCGCTGCTGTACGGAAATGAAACATGGACAATGGGAGAAGGAGAAAAACGCAAAAAATAACCGTCGAAGTGTGGTGCTATTTACACAGGATATTAGATGAAGAGGTGCTCCACACATTTGAGGCAGAGGTGCCATGTCTCTCGCAGCTTATTTGAGACAGAAGGGACACATGGTCCCGAAACTGCTGAGACATGATGGTGTCATTAAAAGCATGATTGGAGCGACGTTAGAGGGGAAGAGCACGAAAGGCAGACCCATACAGGAGTACATCGACCGGGTGAATGAGGATAGCAGCTTCACGATCCATAGCACACTTTAGAGTGAAGACCAAGATAGAAAAGCCATGGGAGCTACTGCCAACAAACTTGATGGTAGAAAATCTAAGACGAAAAAGAAATGATTCATATTTCCCTAAATCGCTCCAGGCAAATGCCAGGATGGTTCCTTTCTCTAACCCGATGAGACCGATGACCTCGCTGTTTGGTCTCATCCCCCAAACAACCCAACCCAAATGATTCATAGTTTTTTTCCGATCGCAACCATAAAGCCTAACTAATAGGAACTCTACAGTGTCTACGTGTTTTTTTTTTTAAGGCAGCATCAAAATGTGTTTGGCACATACGTGCGCAAGTTGCAAAAGGTGAAATGGTGACTAAAATACATACTGTCGCAGTACCCCCCTCTTGAGGAAACGCAATAATCTTCGAAAAGGCTTCGGTTAAGCTGAAATATTACTACCTCAAAGATTGCAACATATAAAATGAATTTGCATTTCCTTTTGCCCCTAATATTTTGAAATGAAGTCAAAACTGGGACATCAGTTTGACAAAACAGAACAATCAAAATGGAACATTATACTGAAAAGCAAGAAATCTTCATTACTGCAAGGCGCAATTTTCTTTCCGAAGCATACAGTAACCCCAAGGCATTTAGATCTCTTTGGTGTGTACTTACCGTTAGACTTTGCTGCGACACCAGCTTTGCCGACACAAACAACTCCAAGGGAAACGATTTTGCACGTGAATCATATGGGTATGCACTACATAGATTAGCATGGAAAAGAAACGCCGACAACCAAGTTTCGGTATACTGATCAATTACCTTCTCCACTCCTCAGTCGTTTCAACTGACAGCCGAAGGCCATCTTCGGAATACCGAAATGACATAACTACATATGTAAAAAAAAAAAGTCACAGATTTCAAATGATTTTTATTTCATTGCACTATACGATTATGAGAAAGCGTATCTAAGAACTACTTTGTCTAGAAGCAATGGCTCGTTCAGCCCATAATTTGTAGAAAATGTAGCAAAGAGTACGAACAATAAGTGAGTAAGTTTGCACATAGTATAGCGTCCCCAGTGCTATATTACGAAAAGACTTAAAAAACATATTATTCACTTTTTAAATGTCTCTTCTTTATAAATACTGTTTTTATCATGTAGCCGTAAAACAATAATTTCTCTGTCTAAGTTTCGAATGCAAAGAAATATAACAAAGTGATCTAAAGAGACGACAAGATACGCTCTTTTGTTAATTTTTTAGTCGTCTTCACTTCTTCTCTTGTCGTGATTGCGTGTAGACGGACATCTTGCGAGTGTTGGCAAATGCAAGCATATTTGTATGAGTTAAGCAGATTATATATTGATTCAATATTATTGTGCACTTTTAATTTGTAAGAGGTGATCCCGATTTCATGTCCGCCCTCCTTGAATTTACCTGCATTCAAGTAATTTACAGTTCAACAATGGCAGCGGCCGATGCAGCCAACGACGCCATTACGTGGCGATATTATGAATAATTAGCGGAAGCGAAATACTCGCCCGCTAGTAACATAATATTATTTTTTCTCCACAGCCGCACGAAGTTGCAGAAATACGCAGCTTTAAGATTCTTATTTTCAGTACCATAGCCGAGAGCCAGAGCCAGGACTCCGACTACAATACAATGGTTAACGGAGGTAAGAAAAAGAAATACTCTCGCGCGTGTGTGGGCCGCAATTATAATTAATAACTAAAGAAATTTTGCTTTAAAGTGAACTGACTAGCCGAGGAAAATAATATGAAAAGTTTGTTCCAATGTTCAACTTGTATGCTCAGGTTTTAAGATTCAGCGAGTCTAACATTCATTAACGTAACAAATAATTTGAGATTAATATTGTTAAAAAGGAGAACTTCAGGAAAGCATTTAATCGTAAATCAAAATTAAATGAGATATCATTTTCAGTAAGGCCCACCACGTAAGTCGGCAACAATCAAAAAATAATAATAACAATAATAATATATTAAATTACGACGGCCGACGGACGCGAGAATATAAAGCTTTCACGTAAGCCCACCAGCAATATTTGTTTTGTGATTAAGAAGTTCTGTCCTGAGCCAACTTACCGTTTCGGACACTTATGATAGTAGTATACATAATACAGAACATTGATCCGAATGTCACAGCTAACACAGCTGCATCCTGTCATGGACTTATAACTCGAGTGTGGTCAAATTTCTACTTAATCCCTGACTGTCACGTGTTGAAAGGAAACTGGGTTTCACTTCACCGAATTGTGTACTTTATTGCAGACCAAACCTTCAGCTTTGCACATGACTGTATTTTGATATGACACTGCTTGGTGAAGACGTCAGGATCTTCAAAACATCTATATCACCTCGGCTTCAACTAGGCTGCGTAAAAGCCGTCACCTGCAGGGGCAGGAACCGGATTCCTAAGCGGACTCTGACTGATGCCTGATGTAGAGCTGACTTACTGCAATTTCGGTTTTTTCCGGAGGCGATGGTCAGGATCACAAAAGGATACGACCGGGTTGCCAAGTGCTACAGTTGGGATGACATGATGTGTATGGCGAATGTGTACCCAATTTCTGGGCTTTGCTGTCCACGTAGAAGTAGAGCGGTTCTAGGCGCTTCAGTCCGGAACCACGCGGCTGCTGCGGTCGCAGGTTCGAATCCTGCCTCGGGCATGGATGTGTGTGATGTCCTTAGGTTAGTTAGGTTTAGGTACTTCAGAGTCCAGGAGACAGATGTTAAGTTCCATAGTGTTTAGAGCCATTGAACCATTTGCCCTGCAATTGCTCGAGAACAACGAAGATCGAACTGAGGGAAACGTCAATGACCAATAAGGCTGCTTAGCGGAAGGCAAATGAAGAACAGGCCCAAAGTGATGGGGAAATGACACAGTTGCACAAACGAAATGTTTCGTGATTCCGAATGTGACAGAAACCCACAAAATCTCACAATTGATGAAGCGAGCTGCAGAACACATTTACCGAGCTCTTCGGGAAGAGGATGTCGCAATGACAGAAGAATTGATCTAGTGGTGACAGAGAATCGACAAAATACATCAAAAAAAGATTCGGACGGAGAAGGTGCACCAGACTGCCGAGTTGCGGAAGACAGTTAGCGATAGATACAACAGTGTATGGCAGCCAGAAATGGTAGGACCGTGTACATAAGAGATACCGACCTCGAAATTCGAACTCATAAGTCACAATTTCGTCCTTTACGTCATGAAGAACAGACTCGGTCAACTCGGACGTTTGCCGCAAAAGTCAAACGACACCCCAGCATCCAACCGACATATGTACAAACCAGTTGGTCCGCCGAATGTCACGCCCCACAGAAAAACAGATATTTGATTGAGGCAGAAGTAAACGCTGGTATGTTTCCGTTATATACGCCATGGACACAATATGTGCTGCTGCTCAGAGAAGAGTGTGCAACGACTATCACGCATTAGGACGTCAATCATTACAATCGTCTGCAGTTGACTAATGTGAATAGAACTATTGTAGTCGACCTGTGGGACAAAGTCTATCGCTGTAACCTAGACGAGGTCTCTCCCAAACATTCCGCAGCCTTTCCCCATCTCCGTACAGAGGTACCAGTCGCTCGCTTAACCGATTACTTCTGGAATACTAAGCGAGGTGACCAACTATGGTGGAGATGTCGCCACAGCTGAAAAGCCTCCATACACGATAGTCATTAACATGTCAAGAAACATCATTGACGTCGTGATCCATGACCAATATGTTTGGGCGTTAGTCGACCCAGGGACTCGCTTTTCTGTAATGTCGGCTCTTTACCGTTATCAGCTAATGTAGTGTGTGTTACACGGTGTGAAATCGATTGTGCTGAATGTCGCCAAGGAGAGATCCATGTAGCTGACCGGAATGTGTATTGCGACAGTGACTATTAATGATAGGACACAGTCCTTTGAATCTGTTGTTTCTCCACATTGTAGTCACAATATTATTTGTAGATGGGACTTCTTGCAGATCAAAGCTCCAATCTAGCGGCGAACAACGGCCCAGAGCAATCATTGTAATGTGTGCTTGTTGGAATAGCTTCGGAAAAGACATTGTTATCCTGCATTCATCAATGATTAATTAAGCATCTTAGTTGATGAGTGGAAAACTGTCAATTTTTTGTCAATTTCAGACAGCTACTCAGGCTGCCAAAATAAATGTAGATGTTAATGACGAACATAAACATTTTAGATGGTTAAGGAGAACTTTGGATACCTAACTGTCACGAGCAGCCAGAACTCATCCCTGATGGAATGTGCATAGGGACAGCGAGATCAGTCCATGAATAGCAACTTAATGTCAGACGTGCTTTGTAATCATTGCTGCCCAGGTCTCTACTGATCTGTTAGATACTACTAGACCCTGTAGGGAATGCCAATGATTTGAACACATGTCGCAATTACCGCTGGGACATACGCAGCCAACCCCATCTGCAGCAGTGAATTGGAATCGACCTTTTGGGGAGCTTCCTGAAGTAGAGAAATAGGGATCGATGGACAATAGTCTGGTGACAGAATGATAGTTGCGATATTGAGTACAAAGGAATGAAACTGCTGAAAATTCAGAAATTGCAAAGTTTCTTGTAGAAGTGGTCGTTTTGAGGGACGAGGCAACACGTGTGGTGATATCTGATCGAGGAAAAATCATGCAGACTAGTACCCCCAACATTCTTACGCTACAGCATCTTCTACAGGATGACAACTGATTACCATCTGAAGACGAATCGCCTCACGTAACACTATAATAAAACACTGGCAGAAATGCTCTCAATGTAGGGTGGTATCTAACAGTGACATTTGGCTACAACACCTTCAGTCGTGACATTCGCTTACGATACAGTCAAGAAAGACACTGCAGGCGTTATACTGATCTAAATGTTTTACAGGGGCGTGGCCGACACGACTGTTGATAAACTGCTCCCGTTCCAATAGGACGTATTATAAATGAAACATCTCATCACCAGGACAGAATAAGCAAGGTAACTGGCTCGCATACGAAAGTTGGACGACGAGAAGAGGGACTGAGAGGATTGAAAAGTCGAACACTGGGTAGTGAATTACACCCTTCGTGACTTCACATGTATTTTTTCGCCTCTACAGGTAGTGTGAGTATTGAAAAACATACTACAGCGCCACGCTGGACCGTATAGTATCCTTTACCACTCGTCTGGCGTCACATATGAAATCGGGGATTGGGACGCTTCATCAAGAAGACAAAAGCCCAGACGCTGTCCATATCCTCCTTACGAAGTAACAGTACAGTTCAGAAGCACATAGTGGTGGTTGGAGGTTCAAGGAAACTGAAAAACCATTTGACGATTGCAGAGCTCCCATTGGTATACCTTTGGCAAGAGGTTGGGACTGGGACTGGAATAGGGGGACCAGTCCATCCCAATCCCAGTTCCTTGCCATAGGGGTAGTATCCGAGTGGAAGACCCAGTTGCACGACTTGTGCAATCCAACGATACAGAACATCCTGTTCCATTGCAGTCACAGGCTTATCCTACTCCATCAGAGACTGGCCCACCTGTGAAAGCAGCCACGTCCTGTAGCTCTGCTGCAATCGATGCACAGTTTTTTTGTATTGGTATAACTACCAATCAGCTGTCCACCACGATGAACTGCCACCGCCAAATTGTGGCCAAGAGTGTTGTAGAACAACCTGTGGCACAAAATGCAGTTGAATATAATATGCTTGATTTCAACAGATGCTTTACTACTCGTACGATCTGGGCCCTCCACTCTACTACCACGTTTTCTGTACTGCACAGATAAAAGGTATCCTTAAAACACATTCTGCACAGCCGACCTCAACATATGGTAACCTGCCATCACCTACTGTCCCACACTCCCCACCCAACGGTTTTCTCACCCTCTGACCTATCACCTCCTCCTTGGTCACGTCCCCTCACACTCAATGTGTGCCTCCCTTTGCTAACTGCATCTTTCTCCTTCTCCGTTCCTCTCTTTTTCCTCTTCCCACTGTTCTCATCTCCATCTCCCTTCCTCAGTGCCTCCCAATGCTGCACCTAGCAGTCATTGATACTCTGACCTATCACCTCCTCCTTGGTCACGTCCCCTCACACTCAATGTGTGCCTCCCTTTGCTAACTGCATCTTTCTCCTTCTCCGTTCCTCTCTTTTTCCTCTTCCCACTGTTCTCATCTCCATCTCCCTTCCTCAGTGCCTCCCAATGCTGCACCTTGCAGTCATTGATACCTCCCCCTCCCTTGCCCCACTCCAGAATGTTGCTTTCATTCAGCTTGACAGTTGCAATTCAGTGTGAGCTGCTAGAGATGGTGGTAGCGAGTGCATAAGATGTGATCGCTTGTATGAATGCATGTTGGCCGAAAGTTAGATGTGGTACAGCCTTTTGTTCTTGGGCCTGTCTTACCCAATATGTAATCTTTATGGTCAGTAACTATTTGTCTTTTCCTTGTATTGTCCATTATTTCTTTAGTATTTATCATTAATGGAAGTTTCTTGAAATATCTTATGTTTGTAATGCTTGTGTATACTAAATTATTCGATATTTGTACAAATGCCAGCATTCTGCGATATTTGATACTTGTACAAATAGGTATAGTCTCTGCCCAGAAAGTCAGTTCCTTACTAGTTGTATGGTAAGTGCTAAACTTTCGGAATTGCCGTTATCATGTTTTCGCCATGACAATATTAATATTATGTGATAGGTCAACATGAACAGAAAATGTCTCAGTGCACTTCGTTGGGACACAATTGACTCATGTGACTTCCAACAACTGTCGAAGACACTGCATTCAATATAAAATGCTGCGCCTTCCCTACAAGTTGATCCTCTCTGTATTCACAAATTTGTTCCACACCCCACACAATGGTAGCAATCTTAATCAACGATTTTGTGATACTGAGTCAAATGACTTTCGGAATTCAAGAATGTGTTGATGATGATATCCACATTTGGGTATTGATATGTATCAATTGTAACCGGTGAAAATTTGTTTCCGACCATGGCTGGAACCCAGATATGCCGCTTTACGCGAGTGGACGTCTTAACTACCTCGGCTATCTGAACACGCTTACCTTGTGACCCAAATTCTCAGGCTGTTACTCACCACTGAATTAGCGTCACCTACCCATGAACCCCTTACTCGCACGCATAAGAGATCGGGCGTGTTGTTCATCCACACTGAAAGATAGTGTGGTTGGTCTCGTCACATTTATATACCGTGTGTTCCGAAAATATTCCTTGGAAGTTAATACAGAGAGAACATCAAAACAATGTATTTAGATTTGGTACATTACGCCCCTGACAGAAGTTTCTGGTTTACACAGAGGGTAATATCGTATGATAATTGCAGCATTGGAAATCACAGGAAATACTGGAATGCGCGACCAGTAGCCCGTATGCACGCAGTTCATCATCAGACTATTGACTGTCATGTCTGCCTGAAGATTCCTGGCGTGTCCACAATGGTACCAGCAGCGACGGCAATTCTAGCGACGAGGTCTTTTTCTGTTTCCACAATGGTTCCATATATCAGCCGCTGCATATGCCCCAGAGGAAGAAGAAACCAACTTGAAGTCAGGTTACCTAGGTGGTCTGGCCATAGGACCATATCAGCCTATCGATCGATTCCCGAAACGGGCTCTCAGATGGTTCCTCACAGCAATGCTGAAATGGGTTCGCACCCCATTGTGCTGGAAGCACAACCCTTTCTGTAACATTGAGAGGTAGGTCTGCCAGCAGTTCTTTCAGCATTTGTTCCACGAAAGTAAGTTTCTCCTTCCATTTACACGGAATGGAATAGTCTGTGGTCAAGTCAACCTATCACTGAGAATGCCGGTCCACACAATAACACCGTATCCCATGTGGTGTACAAGAGGTTGAGTACCTCACGAATTCAGATGTGCCCAAATGTATGAACAGTGGACATCTAAATGTCAGTACATACTTCGTGTCAGCAATACTGTTAGAGATGCTGACGTAAGCCGTTGTGTCAAAATATTTCTAAACGTTACAAAAATTCAGATGGCTCTGAGCACAATGGGACTTAACGTCTGAGGTCATCAGTCCCCTAGAACTTATAACTACTTAAACCTAACTGACCTAAGGACATTACACACATCCATGCCCGAGGCAGGATTCTAACCTGCGACAGTAGCAGTCGCGCGGTTCCAAACTGTAGTGCCTAGGACATTACAAGTTGACGTCAGAGATCATACGTTCCCTATCGAAATATATGTTTTGATGTTCTCCGTCTCCTGTATGACCAGAAGATAATGGAACAGCCATAGTGGGAACTCTGGTTACCGTTAAATCACGAAAGATAGGTGCTGTCTGTCTTGACTACGACTTGGATGGGAGACTGTTCGGGTCTGACTAGCACACTTTTCAAGCACGATGCACTCAATCATAATGAGGCCTATTTAGGAGCTACTTCAAAAATACGGGGTCTGATCTCAAAAAGGAGTAACTAGTCCTAAAGAACAGCAGCTGAATATTGTTTGGATTCTTGCTCCCATTCGGTTTGTATCTGTCTTGCTCTGAAAATAGTGAGCTTCGTATTCTACGATTTTGTGAGTGCTCATGACACGCTTTGTTGTCAAAGTATTCTTACAGAAACAAGGGTGACTGCGGTAACATACCAAATTAATTGCAATTACAATATTACTCTGTAACAGGAAGCCGGAGACCGTAGGTCCGTCATACCAAAACAGCAGGTACCCTGAACAACAACTGAGAGTTTGGTGCCGGAGTACTTGGTCATCCCGTGTAACACATGGTTATCAAGTTTATTCAGTGTACAGTTTTTGGATTACTTACCCTGCCCTTCTCACCACAAGTCACACACGCCTACGAGAACAGTTTCTTGTTCGAGCGGTGTGTGGTATACTGTGGTTAAAAGAGGTTTCAAGTCAGCTGCCAACACTGCACGGAAAGTTGTGTGTTCCTTCGTGCACTTGAGCATTGTTCAATTTAAGAGTGTTTATCTGTTTCTCAGCACCATTCATATCTACATCTGTATCACTCATGCCCTCTATGGCGAGAGACTTAATCTGATTCGCCTTTTGTATAGGAACATTCTGAGACGGAATTCAGCATTTCTGCTTTTGCTGTAACACCCTCCGTTTCAATTTGTAAGTTGTTCATGTATGTCTGGACGTTAATATTTTGCCACTGACAGCCATTACATTTAACCGTGACTTCTCTCTGTTTTAGGAGAGGACGTTCGGTAATGTTCTGCAACGGTAGCCGTTTAAGGCTTCATGCAACGACATTTTGACAGAAAACGCGTTTCATTTAGCATTGGCGTATCTAAAGCCTTAAGCTTTCCTTTACAGATATTTTGTACGGCAGTCCCAGTTTACTTACAAGTTTCTCTATGGAGACTGTATATTCCAACACGAACTCTTTTACTAGCGTCATATCGCCTTTAGATAGTTCTGCTAGCCTTCTAAGCTTGACCACAGACCTTCTCCATAAATTACCTACAGCTAAATCTCTCGAATTAATCCATGGGAAAAAATCTAGTGCCTCTTTATGAAGTTTACGAGTAAATCAATCTTTCTTCGTGTTCTGTTTTGCTTTGTACTTTGGTAATTAGTGTTGATGTAACTTCTTCGTAGCAACTTATAAGTGTCAGTGCTGCATATCGTTTTCCCTTTCGAATTCATTGGACATCGCCATTGATTACACATATTGTCCACGAAAATAATGACTTGCTGTACCATTTTTTTCGTACTATTTTAACACTCTTCTGCATGTTCCCTTTATTTTCGAATTCCGTCTGCTATTGTCTGTTCGTTCAGTATAACGATATAGACTGTGTGATTAAAACTCGTTAAGGATGCTTTTACCATCGTCACTTGATCCTTGGATCGCGTTAGGAACTCCCCTTCTTGTTCCTTGAGAAAATCTATTTTTACCTTGAGAAACGACGCATCATCCTCGTCTAGTGTGCCGGACAAAATTTTACGCGATTCGCCCACTAAATTCAAAATTTCTCTATCTTGTCAGGCACATTCATGTGTAGTCAACTGCCCTATCAGTTCTTTAGTTGTCTTAGCTTTTCTACGTGCCCTGTCACTACTTAAAAGAAACAAAAAGAACAAAATCTTTATTCCAATGCAGTACAATAATAACTACATATCATAACCCACTACCTAGGGGCCTTGTAATTAATACATCAACAATTGCAGCTATATACATTTATTAGTGGACAAGGTGAGTGTTTAAAAATTTTTGTATTGTTGTAGAGCAGCGCTTCCCAACCTTTTCAGCTGGCGGACCCCTTTTACTGTCGAAAATACATGGCGGACCCCTACTCAGTCAAGAGCATAGTAACTTTCAATTTCAAAGCGAAACCAATGGGAACTGAACTGAAAGCTTCGTAATGCAAGTGCCAAGTCTCCAATGCCACCCCCCCCCCCCCCAATTAGTATCAAAAGTCTTTGGAACTTCTTGTGATAGTTCTTCCTTTGGTCGTCCTCCCTCCTCACTCATTTCAACTGGAAACTTCCCTTGTTGTGAAGGCGATGGACCCTTCTTCAATGATCCCGACTTCAGCCACGGATCCATGTTAGAAGTAATAAACTGGTCAAAAATCGGCGTATGAAATAGGTAGCGCACTGACAAAGCAAGTTTAACATTTAACGATGCCTGGGGCCGGCATACGTGCCAGCGAACGCTGTGATTGGTCGACCATGCTCGCTCTGCGCGTGCATAAAAGATTTCAGCGCATCTAGCGTCGTGAGCCGGGGCACAAACGACCCCCGTACTGTTTGGCCGATCGGGCTGCCAAGGAGGCCTGCAGAGAGCAGGATGTGGTCCAGTGTCCTATCCCCTTGCAGTCGGTCATTGCTGCACTCCACAGGAAGTGCATGGAGTTGTGGGAGGGCGAATTGCTGGCGGTGACGGCCAATAAACTGCGGTTGGTAAAGTCAACCACTCGGCTGTGGCGTTCCTCCTGCCGGTTGCTCAGGCGGGAAGAGGTGGCCCTCACACGTCTTCGGATCGGGCACTGTCCTCTCACACATAGCTTTTTATTACGGCGGGAGGATCCTCCGTTTTGTGATGCTTGTGGTGTGCACATCTCTGTCCGGCACATTTTAGCAGACTGCATTTTATACCGTGATGCACGGGCAGAAGCACAAGTTGATGGGGATCTGCCTTCTGTTTTAGCTAATGATGAGACGTGTGTGTCTAGGGTTTTTAAGTTTTGTGACGTTTCTGGACTCTGGCCTCAACGTTTAGGCTGGAGGTTTTAGTGTATTGCAGAGTGGCTGCTCCTCCCCTTTATTCTTTGTGGTCAGCCAGCCATTTCCATCTGCTACATTGTTTTAGCTCCCTCTATCATTTTCTTTCTGTGTTGTCCATGTTTTACTGCTGACACCCTGCTTCATCCCACGCTTCGGTGTGGATGAGCACATATTTTTCTACGATTGTTACCCGTGTTTTATGTTCCGTTTTATATTCCTGTTCTGGGATTTTTCTTGACACCCGTCTCCCTATGTTACTGAACGGGCGCTGAAGACCTTGCTGTCCTGCGCCCAAAAACCCCTCTACTTCTCTACTACTACTGTTGCGAAACAGTCGATCAGAGAAGCCGCATTCTCCGGTACTAAACTGTGTATGCGTTCTCACTTAGGAACCGCAAAGGCTGCCTGGGAATACGACCTGAAGTAAAAGTACGTGTTTTTCACAGGGAAAAAAGTGATGAATTTGAATTTCACATCTTTATTCAATAATTTTACTCATTACTTTACACGATTTGTTGAAAGGTGACCGCGGGCCCCCTAGAAAGAGCCGGCGGACCACTAAGGGATCCGCGGACCACTCGTTGGGAAGACCTGTTGTAGAGTATTCCATCCTCAGGCCACGAGTTGCCTACCAGGACCATCCGACCGCCGTGTCATCCTCAGTGGAGGATGCGGATTGGAGGGGCGTGGGGTCAGCACACCACTCTCCCGGTCGTTATGATGGTGTTCTTGACCGAAACCTCTACTATTCGGTCGAATGGCTCCTCAAGTGGCATCACGAAGCTGAGTGCACCCCGAAAAATGGCTACAGCCCATGGCGGCCTGGATGGTCACCCATCCAAGTGCCGTCACGCCCGACAGCGCTTAACTTCGGTGATCTCACGGAAATCGGTGTATCCACTGCGGCAAGGCCGTTGCCTATTGTTGTAGAGTAGAATAGTAATTTCTACAGCGTTACAGGTGTGCCAGAAGATCTTTTGAACCTACTCTTTCTGCCCCGCTTACCGAGCTATTCCCAGTTGGCTTTCCCCTGGCACTGGGCTGGCCCAAATTACTTGAACTCGCTGCAGTCCCTATCGTGTTAGGAGATGTTAATTGGTGTCTACATTCTATTGTAAACTACTAGTACCTAATATCTAATATGTAAGTGCTGTTGTTAGATCGATGTTGGTGACACACCTGCCTCCCTGATCCCGGAGAGCGACGGATCTCGATTTCAACAGAGATGGGCCATTCCGTGCCCGGCGGTACTGGGGAGGTGAATCTCAGTCTTAGTCGGTTCTTTTCATTCAACGACCATTATGGTCCCTTATAAACTCCCTCAAGTACTTTTGTGATACCTCGTTAGCCAAGATGCTGAGATCTGAAAGGTATCGTCGCGTCTTAGCAAGGAAAAGGTGTCACAGTTAGGCAGTTGTTTTCGTAATCCGGTTGCCACATCGTTGTATATCGCACACTCATAGATGACGTGATCAGCAGTGCCTTCTTCAGCTCGGGTGTAGCCCGTTTCCCAAAACGACGTAAATATGTCGGGTATGGGCCCTGTAAGGAGGTGCAGCAGACCCATGTTACTCCTTGCTATGCCAGCACTTTCAGTCTAGTTGTGAATTGCGAAACCACTCGGTTTGCGACTTGGTTCGTCTTGACAAGTTTATCGCGAAATTTCTTCAAATTAAAATAGCTTACAATACGCTATATTATACTATACAGACTAGCCGTTACTTTCTTAGGGTTACGGGTTGGGAGCTTACTGGGATCTTTGTAACTGTATGTCGCTCAGAGTCTCCTTCTGGTGTCCTAGGCTGTTTATCAAACTATTGATGAATAGTAATCGCCATAGTTACCGTATTCCTGCCATCTGAGGTTAAAAGAACTGTTTCAGTCTTTTTGAATGGATTTCTCTGTCCTTTCATTCTAATCACAACATTTGGTCCAACCACATGAACTACGTTACAGGGATTTCTCCATTGGCTGTACAATTTTCTTGATCTATCTCTTCTCAAAACCTCATCATATAAGAGCACTCGGTCGTTCACGTTAAAATTTTTTGAATTATGCGTTTTGTCATAAAGGGCTTTGTTACATTCCTTGCTCTCCCAGGAGTTTGCTGAGACTTCTTGGTGTAGCAATTACATTGTCTGGCGTATTTCGGTGACTTATTTGTGGTTACTGTGAAATACGTGCAGGCTCCGTTGCTGTGGTCCAAGTGCACTAGATTTTCTGCCAGAGAATAATTTAAACGGCCATATTCCGTTGTGCTATGGGAAAAAGTATTGTATACGAAGGTGGCAAAAGAAGGTGGCAATTTATCTTTGCTTATAGAGTGACAACATTTCAGTCAACGTACTGTAAGTTCTATCTAGTGAACCGTTGAGTATGGTTACTGGCGGTCTGCATCTTTTCAGTTGTCAGTAGTCTGCACAAGCGCTTAATCACGTCACTCACTCACGAAACTGCTGCCAGTATGTCTCAGCAGCGATGTTGCTATCTCGAATTTCAATGTAACGTTCTCTACTAACTTTTGTGCGACTATATAAGTATCCGGAATTTGAAGGACTCTTCATGATTCAATGACAACATTTGTCATGGAAAAGTTAAAATACATTTATTCCCCTCATTGCGTTGGTGAAATGACCGACTATGTCTACATCGCATCTCTTAAATATGAATTTTGGGGTGGACGTTAATTCTAGTGGTTGCTTAATCTTGCTTAATACATAGTGGGAGAGGTTTATTCACGAATGTGAAAGTTGCTAGGAAAACTAGATTACGCAAGCCAAGATTGACCCATGACTAGCTGCAATATAGCTTCACAGACTCGTACGTTCTAACCATACCTTGATGTCCTCCAATTAGAGACATATGCATTTGCTTCAGAACTGTTAACATTTTGTCAGGAATTAGTTCGACTTTTATTTCTTCTTGGGGAACTTATGACGGTTCTGGTTGCGTTTGCCGAACTTCTTCGTCCTTCGTCGTTATCTTGAACTCCGCCCGAGTGCCCTCGGCTACGGTCTCAATTTTACAGCCCGTGCCTTCCTCATAGGCCACGCTTCCTTTTTCAGCGGCCGATGGATCACTCATTACCTCGTGCACATTCGTAATGCACGGTAATGTCTCAATCACTTGATGGTGTTTCCCTTCTTTTTACAAGATTTGGTAGTCGCATTCCTCCAAGTGTAACATCAACTTCATTACATGGAAAGACAGATGCAAAATAGTGCCCAGCCACGTGAGTGACCTATGATATGTCAATATTTAGAAAAATAAGGTCTAAAATACTCTACAGCCCACACAATGGCGAGTTGCTCATGCTCCGCTGTACCAAACTTGTGTTACGCTTTTTGAGAGTTCAGGACATAGATCCTACAGGAAAAGCCTTGCCCACTTGTCCCTAACTCAGTATTGAACCAATGACATAGTGTCTCTCGTCCATAGTCGCTATGAGCTCCCGCTCGAAGATGGGCTGTTGCAGTATTAGTGGACTTCTTAGTTTCTCTATTAATTGTTGAAATGTATCTTCATGTTGAGCTCCTCAGTTATACATAACTCCCTACTTCAACAGGACTAAGCAATTATACTCAAGTTGTTCGGAAACTTCCTACAGAATTCGATGAGACCCAGATATGCCTTTAAATGGGGTCCAAGTTTTATGTTGAGAATTTCACCTAATTGCTTCAACCTTGAAAGGGTTTGTCCAGAGTCTTTCACCTCTCAACACATGACCCAAGAAGTCAACTCATCTTAAAAAAATTCGCACTTCTCTAATTGAATTTTCAAATGGTCTCGCCTCAACCATTTAAACTTTTCTTCGAGGCTTACTATGTTTCTCAAGTGAAGCTTCTACTACACCCACATCACCTAGAAGGATAAAAGTCTGTTTACCCAGGTGTTCATTAGTCTTTGGAATGTAAATGGCGCTGCCTTTAGCCCCATTACTACCAAGTTGTATTCAAAAGGCACCATGGCTATGCTAAACGCTGTTAGCTCACGATCTTATCTTGAGTTTACCCAAGCTATCCAGTATGACACCGAAATAAGTGTCCAAGGAATAGAAAAGCAACTGGAATCACTCAACAGAGGAAGGTCCACTGGACCTGACGGGATACCAATTCTATTCTACACAGAGTACGCGAAAGAACTTGCCCCCTTCTAACAGCCGTGTACCGCAAGTCTCTAGAGAAACGGAAGGTTCCAAATGATTGGAAAAGAGCACAGGTAGTCCCAGTCTTCAAGAAGGGTCGTCGAGCAGATGCGCAAAACTATAGACGTATATCTCTGATGTCGATCTGTTGTAGAATTTTAGAACATGTTTTTTGCTCGCGTATCATGTCGCTCAACCCAGAATCTACTCTTCAGGAATCAACATGGATTCCGGAAACAGCGATCGTGTGAGACCCAACTCGCTTTATTTGTTCATGAGACCCAGAAAATATTAGATACCGGCTCCCAGGTAGATGCTATTTTCCTTGACTTCCGGAAGGCGTTCGATAATTTTCCGCACTGTCGCCTGATAAACAAAGTAAGAGCCTACGGAATATCAGACCAGCTGTGTGGCTGGAATGAAGAGTTTTTAGCGAACAGAACACAGCATGTTGTTATCAGTGGAGAGACGTCTACAGACGTTAAAGTAACCTCTGGCGTGCCACAGGCGAGTGTTACGGGACCATTGCTTTTCACAATATATATAAATGACCTAGTAGATAGTGTCGGAAGTTCCATGCGGCTTTTGCGGATGATGCTGTAGTATACAGAGAAGTTGCAGCATAAGAAAATTGTAGCGAAATGCAGGAAGATCTGCAGCGATTAGGCACTTGGTGCAGGGAGTGGCAACTGACCCTTAACGTAGACAAATGTACTCGTAATGTACTGCGAATACATAGAAAGAAGGATCCTTTATTGTATGATTACATGATAGCGGAACAAACACTGGTAGCTGTTACTTCTGTAAAATATCTGGGAGTATGCGTGCGGAATGATTTGAAATAGATTGATCATATAAAATTAATTTTTGGTAAGGCTGGTGCCAGGTTGAGATTCATTGGGAGAGTCCTTAGAAAATGTAGTCCATCAACAAAGGCGGTGGCTTACAAAACACTCGTTCGGCCTATACTTGACTATTGCTCATCAGTGTGGGACCCGTACCAGGTCGGGTTGACAGAGGAGATGGAGGAGATAGAGAATATCCAAAGAAGAGCGGCGCGTTTCGTCACAGGGTTATTCGGTTGGTTGGGTTAAAGATTAAAGGGACCAAACTACAAAGGTCATCGGTCCCTCGTTTCATAAAAACACAGAGCACAGTGAAACTATCCACCAGTCAGGCGAAGCACTAAAAGAAAAATTCCGGGACAAGAAGGGCCCCATTGTCCATTGTAAGACAACACGGAAAACAGAGCACAGCAACAAAAACAACAGAGAGAACAAAGGCAGAAGGAATTAAAACTGCACAGCAGGACTGTGGCTGGCTGATCACGAAAATAATAAGATGAGCCAGCCACTCCGCAACACGTTAAAACCTCCAGCCTAAAAGTTTAGGGTGGAGTCGAATTACAACACAAAACTAATTAAAAGATACAGCTCAAAAGAGGGTGATGTTAAAAAATTTAAATGGACCTATAAAAGCCGCTTGCGCGAATAAAACTTAAAACCCGATCTGCCATAGAGACATTGTCACCTAAAAGAGTTGATAAAGCACCCTGGAGATTAAAAGTTCGCCTGAGGGCGGTTAAAAGAGGACAGTCCAACAATATATGGGCCACCGTCATATTCGCACCACAGCGACAACGAGGGGGGTCCCCTCGACGCAGCGGATAGCAGATGACCATGCGTCAGCCAAGAGTGGCCAATGCGGAGCCTACACAGAACAACAGAATCCCTGCAAGAAGCTCGCATGGAGGAACCCCGCACAGTCGTGGTCTCCTTTACCTGCCGCAGCTTGTTGGGTGCAGACAGAGTGCGCCATTCGTCTCCCCACATCCCAAAGACCCGACGGTGCAAAACCGTTCAGAGATCAGTTGCCGGGAGGCCGATCTCCAACGGCAGTTTGCGGGTAGCCTCTTTGGCTAGCTTGTCGGCGAGTTCGTTTCCCGCGATCCCAACGTGTCCCGGGGTCCATATGAACACCACCGAACGACCACGCTGTTCAAGAGCGTGAATGGACCCCTGGATGGCACCAACAATGGGATGGCATGGGTAGCACTGGTCAAGAGCCTGAAGACTACTGAGCGAGTCACTGCAAATGACAAAGGACTCTCCAGTGCTGGTACGAATATGCTCAAGGGCACGAAAAATTACTGTCAGTTCTGCGGTGTAAACACTGCAGCCTTCCGGCAAGGAGCGCTGGTCGACATAGTCCGTATGAGCATAAGCGTACCCCACACAGCCATCAACCATCGAGCCATCGGTATAGATAACCACCGAGGCATGGTATGCGCTTAGGAGAGCAAGGAATTGGCGGCGCAAGACTGCAGGAGGAACTGAATCTTTTGGCCATCGGGAAAGTTCCAGCCGAAGCTGTGGCCGACGAATAAACCAAGGTGGTGTATGTAGGCGGACCTGGAAAGCAGATGGAAGAGGCAAACACTCGAGTTCATTAAGGAGCGACCAAACACGGATCCCAATTGTATGGCCTGATCGCGGCCGCCGGTGTGGGATATGGACTGCCGCATTTGCGAAAAGGAGACTATAGTTAGGGTGACGGGGCGAACAACGGACGTGGGCAGCATAGTTGGCTAACAGTTGGTGACGCCGAATATGAAATGGAGGAACCCCAGCCTCAGCAAGAAGGCTAGGAACAGGGCTGGTGCGGAATGCTCTTGTCGCCTGTCTAACCCCACAGTTGTGAATGGGGTCCAGCAGTTGCAACGCAGAGGGCGACGCTGAGCCATACGCCACACTCCCATAATCCAGTCGGGACAGCACAAGGGCTTTGTAGAGCTGCAGCAGCGTGTTACGATCTGCACCCCAAGTTGTGTTGCTGAGGCAGCGGAGGGCATTCAGATGCTGCCAGCACTGACGCTTGAGCTGACGAATATGTGGAAGCCAAGTAAGCCGGGCATTGAACAGCAACCCCAGAAAACGGTATGTGTCAACAACCCTGAGCATGGCATCCTGAAGATAAAGCTCAGGGTGGGGATGGGCAGTTCGACGCCGACAAAAGTGCATAACACAAGTCTTCGCAGGAGAAAATTGAAACCCATGGGCTAGGGCCCACGCCTGCGCCTTGCGTACGGCTCCCTGCAACCTACGTTCTGCATCACTAATGGTGGAGGAGCTGAAAAAGATGCAGAAATCGTCAGCATATGACGTGGGTGAGACAGACGACCCTACTGCTGCTGCTGCAAAGCCATTAATGGCCACAAGGAAAAGGGGCACGCTCAATACAGAGCCCTGTGGAACGCCGTTCTCCTGGATATGAAGTGAACTATAGGATGTGACAATTAAAACGCGGAATGTCCGAACAGATAAAAAATTCTGAATAAAAATGGGGAGAGAGCCCCGGAGACCCCACCCGTGCAACGTGGCGAGAATATGGTGCCGCCACGTCGTGTCATATGCTCTGGAGGGATCGAAAAAGACGGAGACGTGGTGTTGGCGCCTGGAAAAAGCAGTGCGGATTGCAGACTCAAGAAAGACCAAAGCATCGGCGGTGGAACGGCCTTGACGGAAGCCGCTCTGGCATGGAGCCAGAAGACCCCGAGACTCGAGCAGCCAACACAGCCGTCGACTCACCATGCGTTCCAATAGCTTGCACACAGTATTTGTCAAGCTGATGGGCCGATAGCTATCCACATTAAGCGGGTCTTTACCAGGCTTCAGCACCGGAATGACGGTACTCTCCCGCCACTGCGACGGAAAGACACCATCACCCCATATGCGGTTGAAGATGGCAAGAACACACCCCTACATTCCGGGGACAGGTGTTTGAGCATCTGATTGTGGATGCCATCTGGCCCAGAGGCTGTATCGGGGCACTGTGCCAGGGCGCTTTGGAGTTCCCACAAACTAAACGGGGTGTTATACGCCTCAGGGTGGCGAGAAGCAAAAGAAAGCCGTTTGCATTCCTCCTGGCGTTTGAGCGCACGAAACGCGGGAGGGTAATTCCCGAACGCAGAGGCCCGAACATAGTGCTGTGCGAAATGCTCTGCGATCGCATCGGCATCGGTGGATAGCGCCCCATTTATGGTAAGCCCTGTGACATCCGTAGAGTGCTGCAATCCAAAGATGCCCCGAATCTTCATCTACACCTGGGAGGGTGAAGTACGGGAACCAATGGTGGAAACGTACCTCTCCCAGCACTCCTGTTTCCGCCTTTTGATGAGCCGCCGTGCCTGAGCACGGAGACGCTTGAAAAAAATGAGGTTCTCCAAAGACGGGTGGTGCGTATGTCGCTGAAGAGCCCGCCGACGTTGTTTAATGGCTTCAGCGACCTCCGGAGACCACCAAGGCACTGACTTTCGCTGGGGGCACCCTAACGAACGAGGAATGGTACGTTCCGCAGCGGAAACAACCGCTGCAGTCAGTGTCTCAACTGCCACATCGATGGTACCGTGGGGGAGAGATTCAACAGTGGCAGCAGAGGAGAACGTGTCCCAGTTTGCCTTGCTAAATGCCCATCTAGGCAAGCGTGCAAGGGAGCGACGCTGTGGTAGTGAAAGGAAGATGGGAAAATGGTCACTACCTCACAAGTCCTCGTGGACTCTCCAGTGGACCAGTGGTACAAGCCCTGGGCTGCACAACGACAGATCTATGGCCGAGAACGTGCCATGCGCCACACTGAAATGTGTGGAGGCGCCAGTGTTTAAGAGGCAGAGGTCGAGTTGAGAGATGAAATTCTCGACCTCTCTGCCTCGGTCAGTAACCTTCGTTCCACCCCACAGGGGATTGTGGGCGTTAAAATCTCCCAGGAGAAGAAAAGGCGTGGGGAGTTGGGCGACAAGTGCAGCCAATTCGGTCAGGGAGACTGTACCACCTGGAGGGAGATAGACACTGCAGATGGTTATGTCCAGGGTAGTCCTTACACGTACAGCCACAGCTTCCAATGATGTTCGAAGGGGCACAGGAGCACTATATACAGAGGTAAGGACATACACGCAGGCTCCACCTGACACACAATTGTAAGTGCTACGGTTGCAGTAATAACCCCTGTATCCACGAAGGACAGGGGTCCGCATTGCCGGGAACCAGGTTTCCTGGAGGGCAATGCAGAAAGCAGGTGCCAGGCTTCGAAGCTGTCGTAGCTCAGGGAGATGGCTAAAATAACCGCCACAATTCCACTGGAGGATCGTACAAAGCGTGTCCTGTAAGGGCATGAAGGTACTGAAAAAGCAAATTTCTGCACAGAGTCACTTGCTGCCACCGACTGAGTGACTGACGTCGCAACTGCCATCGTTTCTGAGACGGCGAGACCGAGGTCATCTGGGGACGCAAAGAGCTCAACCTCATCCTCAGAGGCTGAGCTGACAGGAAGCGTTGGCGCGGGAACCACTGGGTCCTTAGGCTTCTTAGAGAGCTTCCTCTTCTCTCTCTTGTCTTTGGGAGGAGGGTTCGCATGCTGGGAGGGCTTTCCGGATGCATTGTCAGGAACAGAGGAAGAGCGTGAAGCCCTTTGACCAGCAGCTGGTGGCTTCCTCAGCCACTGCCTGGCGTCTAGCGAGACACTGGTAAAATCCTTGGATGGGACTCCCCCAAGGGACCCCTTCCGAACGAGTGAGGCCGGAGGAGGCTGTTGCCTCTCCGGCTGAGGAGCCGGAAGAGGCTGTTGCCTCTCCGGCTGAGGAGCCGGAAGAGGCTGTTGCCTCTCCAGCTGAGCAGCCGGTGGAGGCTGGTGCCTCTCTGGCTGAGAGGTGGGGATGGATGTCCCCAGTTGTTCGGGGTCCACTGCCCCCAAACGGGGTGTTTCTGGAGCAGTGGAAGAGAGTGTGGCCCCTACCAGCGATGGGGCAGGCGTAACTGTACTGTTCTGTGGGCCAACTGAGAAGAGAGTCTTTGCAGGAACTGGTGGCGGCAGAGTTGCAGCAGTATAACTCCTCAACATAGATGTGTGGTTGAGCCGGTCTAGCTTCTTCCTTGCCTCTTGGTAAGTTAATCGGTCCAGGGTCTTAATTTCTTGTATCTTCCGCTCTCTTTGGTAGACTGCACAGCCTGGCGAGCAGGGAGAATGATGCTCCCCACAGTTAACGCAGGTGGGAGGCGGAGCACATGGAGCATTAGGATGTGAAGGTCGTCCACAATCACGACACGTGGGGCTGGCAGTGCATCTGGAGGACATATGTCCGAACTTCCAGCACTGGAAGCATCGCATAGGGTGTGGGACGTAGGGCTTGACATCGCACTGGTAGATCATGACCTTGATCTTCTCAGGCAAGCAGTCACCCTCAAAGGCCAGGATGAAGGCACCGGTAGCGACCCTATTATCCTTCAGCCCCCTAAAGACACGACGGACAAAGTGCACACCTCGTCGTGCCAGGTTCTCCCGGAGCTCGTCATCAGACTGTAGCAGAAAATCTTTATGAAAGATAATCCCCTGGACCAAATTTAAGGACTTATGGGGAGTGACATGAACGGGGATGTCACCGAGCTTCTCACAGGCGAGTAACGCTCGTGACTGCAGATGAAACTGCTTGTATCAAAATAGCCCCGCTCCTCATTTTGGAAACAGATGCCACTTCCCCAAACTTATCTTCAAGACGGTGAACAAAGAAGAGAGGCTTAGTCCCCAAAAACGAATCCCCATCGGTTCTGCTGCACACAAGGTATCACAGTGAATACGGCTCCTGTCTGTCCGCAGCCCTACGTTCCTCACATGGCGTGGCTAGGGAAGGGAACGATTTGGGGTTATATGTCACAGCATTAAATTCTGTCTTACCGCGCTTAGAGACGTTGGCGGTCGTGCGACCACCGGATTGAGACTTCACCCGCTTCATTGCGGGGCATCCGCCCCGATGCCACCCACTCCGACCAGGGGCTCTCCCCACGGGCGCCACCCAATCACAGCAAAGGCCACCTGGCAGGATGGCCGTTGCCGGGAGTCCTGATGCCCCAGAGAGACGAGCATCGACTCCTTGGCTTACGTGGGGAGGTGTCAGCTCAGGCATTGGCAGTACGATCCCTTTGTTGTCAGGGGGCTACAACCTAGAGGGTACATGACGACCCCACCACAACGGGCTGGCTACCGTGCTGGATTTTGGGTGCCATGGGTAGTCCATAGTGATCGTGGGTGCAGATGGTGATGCACTAAGGGCGTTACGTACACAATCCATCAGGTGTGTATGCCCAAATTGAGGGATGGATGGTTCAGGTACGACGCCAAGACGATCAAGAGTGCCAAGGCCTTAGGGCACAGAGGACTGATGGTGCACCACGTAAGGTGTCCTTCCCCAAAATGCTCGTACTTCTGTGGAATTTGGAAAAATGGAGGTCAAACCCTAATGGGGACCATCACATTAAGGCCAAAACGTTTGAGACTCCTTTTAGCCGCCTCTTACGACAGGCAGGAATACCGCAGGCCTATTCTAACCCCCCAACCCGCAGGGGGTGGGTTATTCGATAAGCGTGGTAGCGTCACGGAGATGTTTAGCAAACTCAAGTGGCAGACTCTGCAAGAGAGGCGCTCTGCATCGCGGTGTAGCTTGCTCGCCAGATTTCGAGATGGTGCGAGGTATCGAATATATTGCTTCCCCCTACTTATACCTCCCGAGGAGATCACGAATGTAAAATTTGAGAGCTTCGAGCGCGCATGGAGGCTTTCAGACAGTCGTTCTTCCCGCGAACCATACACGACTGGAACAGAAAAGGGAGGTAATGACAGTGGCACGTAAAGTGCTCTCCGCCATACACCGTTTGGTGGCTTGCGGAGTATAAATGTAAGTGTAGATGTATTTCATCTATCCGGGAAAGAGGGTGCACTGTGCAGATATTTAATTTTCTGTAGTCTGTTACCACTCTCCGCTTCTGTTGTGAGCCAGCGTTTAATTGTTAAGGTACCATAATTCACGGAAAATTTCAGGCACACTTCCTGGGTGATATTATTCCACCAACTACGATACTGTAGACCTGTTTCGTGGTGCATCTTTCTATCGTGCGTGGCTGCCTGTGGCTGAATTATCTCTTTGTTAACTGGCTCCACCACGAATTACAAGGCCCCCGATGTTGACAAATAACAGTTTTTCAGTCCTTTGCCACTTATTTCGTCTTTTTCTTGTCTTGCACCGGTACTCGTCTCTATATTTGTCCCTACTTCGGGTACCGTCGCAATATCTTCTGTTTCTCATAACTAAGTATTACGAGGATCTGTTCTATGAAGACTCTCGGTAATAAACCATCAAATGGTAAATCTATGTCTGCCCCTGTCACCCGTAAAATCTTTTAATCATTCTGTTCGTTGAGGCGCGTGCAACGCTATTTTATTTCTCCCTTTGGTCTGAGTATCTCCGTTCGCAATACTGCGAATGCTGACAGCCCTTCTAGAGTTTCAATGCTTTCAATACGTCATCAAGCTTACATGGACACCGATATTAGAACTTTACCTTAGAGCTGCAAGAGTCTGGGCAGTGTAATTGAATGTAATCGTTCTTGCTGGTGCGTCCTGATGCACGTAAAGTTCCGGGAGCAGTTTAATGTGACTGCTTCATTTCGCTATGTGCTGGTTTCCCTGAGTGTTCTTCTTGTGGATATTGAGTCATCTGCTCTCCGAAGAGACCCTGGCAAAGTGCCCTGGACGACGACAGGTAAAACAGGTCCCACATTTTACTTTTGTACATGTAGTGGAAGGGGGAGGGGGGGAGGGGGAAGAGGGAATGGGAGGGAAGGATAGGGGAGGTTGCACTGACCGCACCTCATTGGATTGGGAGACTATGATCTAAAGCAGTTCCCTCCAAATTGCCGGACGTCGATTTCCGTTACAGGCAACTTGTTCCGCAATTGGCTTAATGGAAGAACTTAAGCGTGATTAAACTTCAGCATCTGATACCTTCATTTGCACTCTCGTGCTAAGTCACTATCCCCTTCACAATTTACACACTTCGCATGAAATACGCGGCCCTGTGTTGAATTGGCAGATCCCTTAAATTTCTCTCTGCCCAACGTAATGGCAGTTTCTTCTGTCGATGCTAAATCGGAGGCTTCTGATAATGTTACGCGTTCTCCTTAAAACGTAACTGTAGCTTTTATCCGGTCACCACACAACCTCCGAATGAATATTGCTCTGCTGAATATTCGTTGCTTCCTGTAACATCCACCTCATTCCACTTCCGGGAGATGAGGCAAGTAATGAATTGCATCGTATCTACTCTAGCACCCTATTCTATCACACTCATCTAGTGCTCGTCTTCAGCCAAATAAGTCACAACCATAACAATGTAACACCCTGTTATTCTCACAGTTTTCCATTAAGCTCACGACACTGCAGACCAGGTCTCCGTGGAATCACGTATTAGTAATTTGCTAAGTGCAGATCCTGTGCTTTGTCCTATAATATATGTTGAAAATACCATCCTTCTGTTAGAGTTTAGTAATTCATTGTCGTTATAAGAATTATAAATGAGTTCAGGCAACAATTCTCTATTACCAATAAATTATCTTGAAACTAATTTAGTCACTACGCTATAACTCAAGAATTGTCCATATAAACTGTTTGAAATGGTATTGTTGGATATCGCGGAGGAATCATTAAGAGTAACCTACCGTTTCTGTTGTTGTCTTGCCAATTGCCGCGTCTTCTTCCAGCCGGCAGCTTCCGCTGGTTAGGTGAGCCTCTCATTCACTGAGGTACTCTTCAATGGCAGTAGCGTACACTGTGGACGCTGTCCTCTGGTCGAGCGAGCCTCCCGCTCACTGTGGCACAGCTGCAGTGGAGGTGGCAGCTGATGTCCTCTGATCAGGTGAGCCTCTAGCAATAGCGGCAGCTGCTATCCTTGGTTACGTGAGCCTGTCGTTCATGGCGGTACTCTTGCGATGTAGGAGGCAGATGCTCCCATCTGTCACAAAGCCGTTCGCTTAACATGGTCCCACGCTGAGTTTTATGAAAATTACTGTGCTCCCGCAAACTTACTCTGATAACCTGAGTCGCATTAACAAACTTTCTGCCGAACCTGTCTCGAGCAATAGCCAATTTGTGAACACCACCCGACACCAGGTCTCAAATAGGGAAATTTGTGGTAAGTTCCTAAGGGAGCAAACTACTGTCATCGGTCCCTAAGGTTACACACAGCTTACCATAACTTAAACTAACTTACGCTAAAGACAACGAACACACAACCATGCCTGAGGGTAGACTCGAATCTGCGACAGGGGAGCCACGCGATCCGTGGCAAGGCACCTTAGGTGGTGGTGGTGGTGGTTAGTGTTTAACGTCCCGTCGACAACGAGGTCAGTAGAGACGGAGCGCAAGCTCGGGTTAGGGAAGGATTAGGAAGGAAATCGGCCGTGCCCTCTCAAAGGAACCATCCCGGCATTTGCCTGAAACGATTTAGGGAAATCACGGAAAACCGAAATCGGGATGGCTGGAGACGGGATTGAACCGTCGTCCTCCCGAATGCGAGTCCAGTGTGCTAACCACTGCGCCACCTCGCTCGGTAAGGCACCTTAGTCCAAGGTGTCAAAACTCGTGCCCTGTGGCTGGCATGAGTCTTACTTCAACGGACGCAATTGGTGAGGGAATTCGGCTGGCTATCGGCCTTATCGTCCATCTGTGACTCACCTACAGGCTGAGAAGTGTGAGCGAGAGGCTCCCCTCTGAATAGAACTAATTGACGGTCCCTGTTTCAGCGATCCCAATGAATAACTCTCTCTTCCAGCAGTTTACGTCAGCTGCCTGCCAACTCGCACCTATCCCTTTCGTAATGGCACTATGC
This sequence comes from Schistocerca piceifrons, assembly GCF_021461385.2. Taxonomy (NCBI): domain Eukaryota; kingdom Metazoa; phylum Arthropoda; class Insecta; order Orthoptera; family Acrididae; genus Schistocerca; species Schistocerca piceifrons. Next base: position 58,425,333 of record NC_060138.1, on the reverse strand, counting down.
CAACATCTCTACCTATTCTGAGTCTACAACCTGCAGACGAGCGACAAAGGAACTTTGTAGCGGTCCCGCCTTTCATACCTGTCAACCATGTGTTATCCCAGATTGAATTTTTCAAGGTATCCCTAGTTTGACGTACATAGGGGGCACATGAATGAACCTTGCGATATTTGGACTATTCTGAGGCGCAATCTCCGTCGTCGTGGTGAGTGTGTCGGGATAGTGCTCACACGCTCGGTGAACACTTGCAAGACCTGCCGACCCCCCACTCTCAAAAAACTTCCAGTAATGCCTCAGTTTAGCAGGTGAGTCCACAGATGGTGGTATAAAGTGTGTACAGCATAACTCACCACTATTTCCCACCACCCGAGCCTTGCGATAATTAAGCCAGTCCGTCCTTGAACTGACGTAGTGAGCCGCCGCGTAGGAATTTTTCCTACCTGTTATGTGGAGATGCTCTCGTAGTTTAATATCGCCTAGTAGACCGGTAGCAGCGCCGTTGGAGTCTGAAGGTGAAATACAACTGCCTATGTTTTACGTAATAACGCGGGGTGAAGTTTTTCGCGCAAATAATTTTTGCACTAGTTGCCATTATGGTGCGTTTATCTGAGAAATACGGTAAAGTAAATTTGTTCATGCTGCTAACTATTAACGGTACTAGAGCATGATACACCGCATGAGTGGATCAAAAGGCACCCTGTGAATGTCTGCAGACTACGGCGCACAGTTCTAACTGGAGCATACAGTCGGTATAGTTGGTGTAAGGTCGTACATCTTCCGTTACGACGAAGTTATTCCTTTATTTATTAATACCATCGTTTCCTGAAAGGTAGTATTTGTTACTCATTAGCCCCACCTCAATTCTGAGAGGCGAAATGTAAAATTTGTTAGCAAATATTTTTTAATAACAATTACTTGATTCGTGCAAGAATCTGTGTTTCCGTAAGCATCTGTCTGCCTAGTGATTTCTACGAGGCAGCCGGCCGCGGTGGTCTAGCAGTTCTAGGCGCTCAGTCCGGAACCGCGCGACTGCTATGGTCGCAGGTTCGCATCCTGCTTCGGGCATGGATGTTTGTGATATCCTTAGAACTACTTAAACCTAACTAACCTAAGTTCTAGGGGACTGATGTCCACAGATGTTAAGTCCCCATAGTGCTCAGAGCCATTTGAACCATTTGAATCTACGAGGCACCTAATCTCAATGGCTCTGAAAACGCCATATGGCCAACCGCCTCTGCTAGCTAGTGTGGGAACCTACCGCTCCCTAATTACTCTGTATGTTCTGAGCGCTGATACATTCACTTTACGTATGTGAACAACAAAACTGGAACTGAAGCAAAATAAGCTGTTATGTGCAAATAAGTGGTACCTCACACACTGGACTTCTCTTGTGCGCATAGTCAATCTGCGCAGCCTAACGCTCGTTGAGTAGACGAGTACACAGTGCTTCTGCTGTTTCCTGATGACACGTTTTCCTTACAGCTTGGTATTAATGCCGGTGTTTGAAACCAGTTTCACATCTCGATATCGTATTTTGCGGAAGTGCTTCATCTTCTCTACAGGGATTTTCAACGAACACATTTGGTATTGTTTCACAGAAAGGTTAGCCATGTCCACCACTTGTAAAACACTGTGTATCCATATCGACTGTTGGTTGATAAAAGTCTCCTATCAGGAAAGTATGGTTGGGGAACATGTGTGCTAATGAGTTGTGGTTACGTCAGGCCGGCCGAGGTGGCCGAGCGGTTCTAGGCGCTACAGTCTGGAACCACGCGAACTCTACGGTCGCAGATTCGAATCCTGCCTCGGGCCTGGATGTGTGTGATGTCCTTAGAACTACTTAAACCTACCTAACCTAAGTTCTAGGGTACTGATGACCTCAGAAGTTAAGTTCCATTGTGCTCAGAGCCATTTGAACCATTTTTGGTTACGTCAAACGTTGCCAGTTACGTTTGTGGGTCACTTTAGTAGTCATTGGAAACAATTACTCCTACAGGATAAATGCCAAGTCTTGCCGAAAATGTTTGTATGGAGTTTCCATTTCCGTTTCCAAGAATTGTGTTTCTTGTCCAATACATTATCTCCATTTCCCATTAGCCTATCCCTTCTGTAAGCACTTCGATTTAGCCTAAAATATCTGCCTGCTCTCAGGTTTGGCTTTTACCCAGATTTATTTACCTAGTAGAAACTCCGCTGACAGTTTGAATAGCCCGTAAAAAGCAGAGTCTCTTGTGATTGCTTTGGCAGTTGGCCACGTTACCTTCCTTTCCTATAATTATCAGGACTGGGTGAAGAATCACCCACTTTAAAATAGATTTGCAGATGTGGTCAGGTACCTGGGTACGCACGCCACAGAGGTTTCACTTTTTGAGCAGTACTGCACAGCCTTGCTACCCGTCCTCCAGTCCGATTAAAGAAGCACCTTTGATGTTTGTGGCTATAAAGTCCTTCATCAGAATCAACGCAGGAAAGAAGTGGGTTAGGTTACCGACTTTTTTGCGCTCAGTGATGCCATCATATTTATGTTCGTCTAGTGTGACTGAGTTCGACGGTTAGGACAGGATTAAGCTGGTGGAAAGCTGAATCGCTGAGATCTCTGTGTCATATCGTCATAGTGAGCACTAAATTCGCCCACAGACAAGCGCCACGTGCATTTTCCCTGCCAGTAGTCAAATTGCTCAGTACCTTTACTTCCACAATATCCTATCCATCGTTTCCCTGTGATCTGTGATCATACAGTGACGATGAAAGAACGCTGGGTTTCTGTGAAGCAAGGATATCTTATCGTGAACAACACTGTCCAGTCACATTAATGTGAGCACATGTCAGAAACCTGAACAACCACCTTCTGCAGTGCGAGACGTACAGAAAGAGACTCAGCGAGATTCTGGAGAGTACCGATAGAGATGTGGAGCCATGCCGACTCCAGTTACGTGGAGAGCTGGGCTCAGTTTCTTGGCTGAGAACTCGTGGCACGAACAGCCCGATTGAATTGTTCCCACGGATTCTCACAGTATACATGGAATAGTGGCCAGAGGAGTAGGGTAGGCTCATCCTGGTTCTCATCGAATCATGCACGTATAATGTGAGAAGTGTGACGTCTTGCATTGTGCTGCTGGTAGATGTCATCGTGCCGAGAAGAAACAAACTGCATGTATGGGTGGACATGGTCTCTAAGGACAAATGCATACTTCTGTTGACCCATTCTGCCTTCTAGAATGACGAGATCACCAGGGGAATACTACAACGTTCCCAGACCATAACGCTTCCTCTTCCGGCCTGAACCATTCCGACGACTGTTGCAGTGCTGTACACGGCAAAGGCCATTTGTCCGATGGAGCGTAAAACCTGACTAGTCTGACGCCGCCTGTCACCGCTCAGTGGACGTCCATTGGCGGTAGTGGCATGCAAATTCCGTCCTTTGTCGGCAATGAACAGCACTCAGAACGGGTTCAAGAACCAGACGTCTGTTGCAGGGGCCCATTCGCAACCTTTCGCTGAACGGTCTTTGAGGAGACACTGTTGGTAGCCACTTACGTCATCCAGACGGTCTGTTGCTCAACAGGTGGACGTCTTTTCGTCAGTACGCATCTCCGACGCCATCCTTAATCTACGTTATAAATGGGCAGTGGTGAACCATAGTTCGTCGCTGGTGTTGGACAGCGTCCTTTTTCTATACACAGTATACAGTACTTTAACTACTGTGGCAGTCGAATAGTTTACAGACACAGCCATCTCGGAAGTGCTTCCATCTTTGTCCCGAAAGCTAATGATCATGCCCTTTGAGAATCAGGTAAATCCCACAGTTTTGTCATTACTACAGCGATTGCACTGTTTTCTGCTTTCCCCCAGACACTCTTTGTAAACCCTCCTCTGCTAGTGCGCCCATCTGCCATCTATGGTAAGCTACTGCACCGTGACGTCCAACATAGGTGGTGGTTACACGAAAGTGACTGGACCATGTAAAGGGTGGTCAGAATCGCCCTGCAACACCCTTACAAAGTTTTCAGACTAAAATGTGCTGCGCAATAATTCTTACGAAAATAGCTCTGAAGTGGCACATCGTATCGAATATGTCACTGAAGTTGGCTAATGATGCCCGCCAGATACGGTTGGTGTCATCTGTTCTCATAGTGCAGTTCATAACAAACCCGACTTCTCAGCCTTTGGCTCCGATTCGATCCTTACAATCGTCCCGTGTCCAATGGTTTTATCGCTCTCTTGTCCGCTTTTAGGAAACGAAACGAATAACACGTTTGGCGCCGTCTCCGGCGTGCCGCTTGAATTACCACACCAAACAGCATTATTGGCTACAATCAATGCTAATTAACTCGGAAGAAGCGCAACGTGTCAAATTTTTTTTTTAACAGTTGTTTCTCAGCACAACCTACCTGCAATATCGTGAAAAGGTTTTCATACTTTTTTCTGACAACTCCATTATTCTGTACCATAACACATCTTAGAAAAAAAAAACATTAGTACAACATGTTGGACGTTTGTATTTGACTCAAAACTTACGAGTATTGTTGGAGTGCATGAAATGATTACATTTGCATATTAATAGCACAAACGGCTCTGAAATACCAGGTACTGCCCCACGCTGATACACCTACACCAGTACGTGGTGTAGCTTACACAGGAGGCAATGCAGGAGCTTACTCTGCATCGAGACAATAGTGCAGATGGTAATGTCACGCCTGCTCGGCGTAGTTTTGTAAGATTTGTTGGCTGACGAGTCGCATGAGTCACTTCTCGTCCCATCCTATCAAACAAGTGCTCGAATCGAAACAAGTCCAAAGATTGTGCTGGTCAGGGAAGTTGCTGCACGTCTTGTAGATCACGTTGAATTTCACGGTAAGTGTACGGGCGAGCTTTATCTTACTGGAACATCATATCACCTTCCTGTTGCTAGGAGGGCAAAACAACGGGTCTAATAACACTCTACACGTACCGAGCGCTGGTTAGAGTCTCTTCCAGAAACACCGAAGCTGAATGAGAGTTGCAGCTTTTCGAACCCGGACCATAATGGCAGACGTGGAGTAATGTACTCTACGAGACCAGACCCACGTCATACGCAGTAACATCCATCACTTGCGTGCAAGCTGAAGACCATGGCGTGCCGTTCCATTTTCCAAGTGGTCCTCTGACGGCGCAAATGGAACGGTGTACGAGTATCTTGGGGCAGATGGGATAGAGGTGTGTGTACCCGTGATCCCACTGGTGATAATCAGTTCAGAACAGCGTAGACACGTCTAGGTGCGTAAGGCAGCTTGTATGTACAGTAATACCTGTACGATCTGCCATGGTTGGCCTTACAGTATGGCGATCCTTGATTGCGTCTTTGCTGCACGGATGACCAGAACTGTGTCTACGAGTGAGAGGATGTTCACTGACCACTGATACCAGCATCCCTGCGCGTTCAATTTGCGTGGGAATTATGAGAAGGGATCATCCCGCCACACGGAAGACCAAAACTTGACCCCATTCAAACGCGCTGAATGGGCTGTAGGGAGCACGAGTGCGTCACCTTGGCATAGTTGCCTGCTCGCTTCACGTGTCTGCACCACACTGAACTTTCTGGCCGTGAGCATTCTCTGTTACAGGGTAGGCAGTGATGGCACTTTGGCAGCTATGCCACTACGCTATCTGATGGCGGACGACGTTGAAACCATTGTCAGTACGTCTGCAATCCCCCAGCTGGCATATGCCGTCATCAGGTCAGGTTTCCTTTTCTTTCCAGTAGTGTATACGCAAGATACACTACTGGCCATTAAAATTGCTACACCACGAAGATGCCGTGCTACAGACGCGAAATTTAACGGACAGGAAGAAGATGATGTGATACGCAAATCATTAGCTTTTCAGAGCATTCACACAAGGTTGACGCCGGTGGCGACACCTACAACGTGCTGACATGAGGAAAGTTTCCAACTGATTTCTCTTACACAAACAGCACTTGACCGGCGTTGCCTGGTGAAACGTTGTTGTTATGCCTCGTGTAAGGAGGAGAAAAGCGTACCATCACGTCATCGACTTTGATAATGGTGGGATTTTAGCCTATCACGATTGCGGTTTATCGCATCGCGACAGTGCTGCTCGCGTTGGTTGAGATCCAATGACTGTTAGCACAATATGGAATCGGTGGGTTTAGGACGGTAATACGGAAAGCCGTGCTGGATCCCAACGGCCTCGTATCACTAGCAGTCGAGATGACAGGCATCTTATCAGCATGGCTGTAACGGATCGTGCAGCCATGTCTCGATCCCTGAGTCAACAGATGCGGACCTTTGCAAGGCAACATCCATCTACACGAACAGTTCGACGACGTTTGCAGCAGCATGGACTAGCAGCGTCAAGGGAAACCGCAGCCATGGTCTACGAGCTGAATCACATACAGGAGCGCCTGTGATGGTTTACTCAACGACGAATCTGGGTGCACGAAAGGCAAAACGTAATTTTTTCGGATGAATCCTGGTTCTATTTACAGCATCATGATGGTCGCATCTGTGTGTGGCGACATCGCGGTGAACGCACATTGGAAACTTATACCCGTCATCGCCATACTGGGGTATCACCCGTCGTGATGGTATGGGGTGCCATTGGTTACACTTCTCGGTCACCTCTTGCTCGTATTGACGGCACTTTGAACAGTGGACGTTACATTTCTGATGTGTTACGACCGATGGCTCTACCCTTCATCGATCCCTGCGAAACCCTACATTACAGCAGGATAATGCACGACCGCATGTTGCAGACCCTGTACGGGCCTTTCTGGATACAGAAAATGTTCGACTGCTGCCCTGGCCAGCACATTCTCCAGATCTCTGACCAACTGAACAGGTCTGGTCAATGGTGGCCGTGCACCTGGCTCGTCACAATACGCCAGTCACTACTCATGATGAACTGTGGTTTCGTGTTGAAGCTCCATGGGCAGCTGAACTTGTACACGCCATCCAAGCTCTGTTTGACTCAGTGCCCAGGCGTTTCAAGGCCGTTATTACGGGCGGAGGTGGTTGTTCTGGATACCGATTTCTCAGGATCTGTGTACCAAAATTGCATGGAAATGTAATCACATGCCAGTTCTAGTATAATATATTTGTCCAATGAATACGAGTTTATCATCTGCATTTCTTCTTGGTGTAGCAATTATAATGGCCAGTAGTGTAATATCATTAGCAGAAAAGAAACAATAACATTAAAGTTACTGATAGATAGACAGTAGCTCTACAGGATCGAGAAAACAGTTCATTACTTAAGTTTCATCTTCAACATGGACTACTTCTGCCGATAATGTGTAAGCTTTTTAACTCATCGTGGCGTTTGCTCTACGATGTCCGACTCAGCAGAATCACAAGTACCAATGAAGGTTTCGATCACAGCTCTGTAAGAAGGGTGAGGAACAATATAGATTCATGGTTCCCGACCAGGACAATTCGGGGATTTTACAAGTAACTACGAAAACCGTCTACGAAAGCTTTCATTGTATATTCTTTTGTGTCGTCTCGTTGCCATTGTCGAGTCTTGCACCATGGGAAGCAAGGAGAGGATGTCGTTTGGTGGATAGTATCCTCTTTCTACAGCTGCACACATGTGCTAACAATGTTCCTTATTAAACAGGACAGAAAACTAGTTATTTCTTACCTCGTCAACGTGTTGTAGTATAAGCTCTTCCGTAATAGTCTATGTTAGCCTCACTGCTATTGAAGTACAAGTCCCGCTATAAACATTACACTCTCGTGGTCGCTGACATCCACTGACAGATGCCAACTAGAATCGTAACTGAGCTAGTTACTGAGCTGACTGTGACAGCGACTGGGCTGACTGGGACTTTCGGCCCGTGGCGGCGATGTAAGTACTGGCGGTCGAGAGGGCGTTGGCGGCAGATTGCTTGTGAGTCTGTCTTTCGCCTCCCTCCTGATATGCGCGCTTGATCCAGCGCCTATTATCGATTTTCTTGCAACCTCTTCGCCGACCGGTTTGCTGGCGACAGCTTACGCTAGCACATCTAATATGCTACCCCACTCTTTCCCGTGTCGCCATATATTGGTTGTCTCTTTTGACTTCTGTTTGTTTTAGAAGTACTGGATAACAATAAATGGCCTTCTTAAATCAAATCGTGTCTCGCGAAATAGTTGCCAAAACAGAATGAGGTTGCAAACCGTCTTGATGTAGTTATGCTCCAGAATATTCCTATTAACTGAAGCAGAAAAATCAACTCCAGCAGTGCTTCGTGGGGTTTTATGCGCTTTCCCCGCCATTGTCACTACAGCATCCTTACAGTGTACCAATTAGGAAGGGACAAAACGAGGCACTTTGCAGGGAAAAAATTTTGAATTTCCTGTCGATACTCAGCGGGCGCACGAATAAAATGAGACCTGCCGGTTTGGAGACGTGAAACGGCTTTCTAACTTCCAGAAGACTCGCCTGTGGCTGCCCCAGATTGTAGCCAATGTGTGTGTTTACTGCCCTGACGGCGGTCGTGGCTCGTGTGAACTTCATCTCCGCGGCTCTAAACACAGCAGGCCGCGCCGTCACTTGCACGGCTTCTGCCGCCGCAATTCGCTTTTGCCACGGCCCAAAGAATTTAATTTTAAAGCAGTGAATAGTGGCTCAAATAGCAGCGACTGGGTTTCCAGGAATTTGCTTTCCGGTAGCAGTCAGCGACGGGAGGAAATGTAGTTCGGAATTTACAAAAGAAATGCTCCTCATTCCGCAATTCGCGCTTCTTTATACCTAGACAACGATGTGTCGTTAGAGAGGATTTACCCCTTCCATCTCTTTTTTGAACCATCATGAGTGTGTCGTCAAGCTCTGTCTTTTCAGTTAACAGAGATTCGGGTAAATTGTACGGCAGTTAGGACAGTGTGTTAATGTCCTAGAGAGGGCATCTGTTGCTGCAGTTGAGAGAGGTCAACCTAGATGTGTCTAGAACGAGTAAGTATATAGAAATGGTATTATCACCGAGATATAGTGTACAACGAGACAAATTTTTGGCGTACGTGGTTTTTAACGTTTATAGCAGCCCAGTAGTGAGACTGGACATCAACAAAAAATTAACACTGGAAGGTCATACTTTGTCTGAAATACTGGAAAGAGGCCCTACTAGCGGTTCAAGTGTAAGTCATCAGAAGAGTACTTCGCAGTCTTCTGGCGACAAAGTAAAAAAAGTGTCGTGCAGTTAGGGAGAGCAAAAGAGACAAATGTGAACATTGTGGAATAATAACTGTAATCTTAGCCTATGACATTTTTGCAGAAAGGATTAACAATCGTACGAAGACCACAACAGAAACTCCCCTACCAGAACGGTGCTGGTTTATTACTTGCCACTGTGCCGAGCTGTAGTCGTCACAGGTAGCGGCGACCTGAACTCCCTTGGCCACCTCTCCCGAGCTCGCTGCACAACAGCGTCGCATAGTTGCAGCTGCCGTTTTCCGGACGCATAGAGGGACCTGCTGTCTGGATGGAGACTGCAACCTGGAAGGGTCAACTTAGCCTCGCTCTCCCTACGGCACTCCATTCACTGCACCGACGCAGCTTGTCGACTTGACAGTAGCGGTCACCATCACAATTGTCTTTGGTGTACTACACTGAAGCGCTAAAAGACTGCTGTAGTCATGCGACTTCATATACAGAGGCAGAATACTGGGCTGCGGTCGGAAACGCGTATATAAGGCAACAAGAGTCTGGAGCAGTTGCTAGACCCATTACTACTGCTACAATTGCAGGTTGTCAAGATCTCAGTGTGTATGAACGTGGTGTTATGGTCGGCGCACGAGCGATGGTACACATCATCTCCGAAGAAGCGATGAAGTGGGGGACTTTCCTTTACGACCATTTCATGAGTGTACGGTGAATGTCAGGAAACCGGTAAAACATCAGATCTTCGACACCACTGACGCTGGAAGAAGATCCTGCAATTATGTGACCAACAACTCAAGAAAATCGTTCAACGTGACAGAAGTGCAACCCTTCTGCAAACTACTGCAGATTTCAATGCTGGGCTATCGAAGAATATCAGCGTGCGAATCATTCAACGAAGCATCATAGATAGTAGAATATTTTTGATGACTGCACGATCCCTCGCGTGGACCCGTCAACAGCGGCATTGGACTGTTGGTGACTGGTGACATGCTGGATGGTCGGACGAATCTCGTTTCAAATTTTATCCAGCGAATAGGCTTGTACGTTATGGAGACAACCTCAGGAAATCATGACACCTGCGTATCATCAGGGGTCTGTTCAATCTGGTGGAGGCTTCGTAATGGTTTGGGGCGTGTGCAGTTGGAACGATATGGGATCCCTGATACGTCTAGATACGACTCTGACAGGTGACACATACGTAAGTATTCTGTCTGATCACCTGTATCGATTCATGTCCATTGGGCATTCCGATGGTAACGGGCAATTCCAGCAGGATAATGCGATTCCCCGTAAGTCCAGCATTGCCACCTAGTGGCTCGAGAAACGCTCTCAGTTTAAACACTTCCGCTGGCCACCAAACTCCACAGACATGAACAGTGGCCTACTCCCCTGTACAGTCTGTACATAGTGTACAAGGAACATCTTAAAATATTAAACCATTAAATACATTTGGATATATTTCTGCCTTTAACAACTCTTATGCATTCATTAACAATAAACACACACAAAAAATACACCATTGACAAGTATCCGTCAGCAACACCAGAAATTACAATGCATACGTCCTAATAGAGTAAGCTGTCCCTCATCCCTTTATACCGAGGTGAAGCACATCGCTTACCTCTTCATTATGGTCCGAACGGTAACAAAAGGAAACATTTTTTATTTTCACTGCAGTTTCCATCTGCAAGAGTTAGCTAAACTCCAGTTATTTCTCTACAAAGTCACCACTCTGACGTAGACACTTGTAGCGTTACTCCAACTTTCCAATACCTTCACCATAGATGTCTGACTCCTAGGCCTTCCACTAGTTCTCTATACTGTTCTGTGTTAAAATGTTTTCTTCACAACTAGAGCTTCATGTGAGTAGAGAGGAACCACGGGGGGAGCAAAGTCCGGGCTGTGTGGTGGGTGATGAAACGCTCCCCATCGAAGTCGCTACACGAACGTATTCATTGCCCCTGGAGTGTGCGTCCGAAAATTGTCATTGTACTGGATGATAGGACAGCTTGACTGTGGAAGTGGAAGGGTAGCCCACAACATAGACAAACAACAGTATTCACAATTACAAGCACACGAGCTTTAATGATCTTCCACTAATAAAGGCTCTTAACAAATCTCAATTAAGCAAGGAAATAAACTTTGTTACAAACATATGATAACCTGCAACAAGTGAATAACACCAATAAAGAATTACCAATCAATAAAGCGTAGATAAAGGACTGCTTTACAAGAATGCTTAAATAAAATCATGGAAGCTAAGTTACAAATTTTATGTCGAGCTTCAACAGGTGAATAATCCCAATAAATAATTCTCATTTAAATAAAACATAGATTGGAAAATGCCTTACCAAAATGCTTGAATTGTGTAAAAACATGAAAAGCTCAGTTACAACCTTTCTCACGAAGTACTTAGTAATTTACTGCAAATAAACAAATTTGATCTGTTTAATCAGAAGTTAACTGCCAAGTCCAGGCGACCGAAGCTACTCAGAGCGGAAGACCGCCCCAACGCTGGTCATCAACCGACATCGTCACGGCCCAGTGGCCACCGTGCTAAAACAGACTAACGTTTCGGTAAGCGACCGACAGCAACAGAGGAGTAACAGTGACTGAAAGTCGGCTTACGCCTTACGAAACACGGCACACCCTGAAGCGGGAGCAGGCACAGCTGACTAGCGGCCATACAACCGCGAGCAAACAAATCTCACGCCGCCCGTACTAACGCGGGAAATGCTAGCGAGCGACAAGACGCCACGCGCAAAGCAGCAACCGTGCCTACCCCTCGACACCAGAATGTGCCCTGTCTCCTTGTCTATGATAATACAATTTATAGCACACAAGGAACGATTTAATAATGGCATTAGTTCAACGCAAGATCAGTTAACAGTTAGATCCAGTAAAGATTTGCCCACGGATTTACCTTCAAACCAACTTCCGCACCACAGGCGGAAATTAGTAAACTCGGCATAAGTTTTCACCAGACCGATAAACAAGAAATCAACTTAAACAGTAGCCAAAATACAATCACGATACACAAGCCCTTCAAGACCTTGCTATCTTGCAGTTATCATTAACGGCGAAACATACACAAATGAATGACAAGAAATTCACCATTGAAAGCAAAAAAAAACACACCACAAAGGATAAATTAATTAATTTGCATACGAGCCAGTCACTGAAAGCTCAGTTTCACAAGATTAGGGCTAACCTCACTCGGCAGCAATGCATTTGTGTGCATGATAACTAGGTTGCCCAAACAGGACTCCTAAACCCAAAACAGGTCACACGTTAGCTGTCTTGTTCTCGGATACTAGGCACCACCCTGCTAAGACAATCGCGACGAAAAATGAAACCTCTGAAATTACAGCTGCCTGCACCAAAACAAATGAGTCAGGGTGCATGAACGTAAAGCACAAGCCACTGTTCCAGCCGGAGCGTAACCTTTTCAATGCACATACGGACAGAACAACACACGTGGGCATGAGGGAGCAGTAGATGCATACCAAGCAAACTATACGGCGCCAAAATACGACCCACGTCACGTCCACAAACAGGAGCACTGCTCCCGGAGCTGGTGTCTGCTCGGTGGACTGCCGCAGCTCTCTGTCCCCCGGAAAGCGATGCTGACTGCCGCCTTGCTCAACGCTCCCTTCTCGGCCGTGCACAACAACTCTTCCCTTGTCGCCTCAGAGTGCAGCCGCAATGTCCGTTCTCCCCTGCTGTCCGCCCCAGACTCTCGTTACTCGTACTCCCTTCCCCGTTAGGACCCGCTCCGACAGGAGACGCTCGCTTTTCAGCATGGCCTCGTACAGATGGTGCCAAGGTAAATTCTTAGTGTCGATGCTTAGCTTAGAAATGGCGTTAGGTGTCTTACTTCATTTTTGTAGTAGTATTCCTGTGAAGCTGGATCGATCTTTTGGAAACACTCGGCGTCATGATTTTGTTTCTCGGAAAACTTTGGGTTCTTTTCCTGAGGTTGTGTTGCAACCTAAACCAGAGGAGTAATCGATAGCGTCGTGCGCCCGAGAGCCGGGACACGGCTCAGTCATGAGAAGGAAATGCATGTGGGTTGCATGATACCAATATGAATCTTTCAGCAGCCACTCGTACTTGGCAGGAGACACATTTTCTTGGCAGTTTCACATCTTCAATGAGTGTTCACAACTGAAAAAAGCGACGTGACGTTATCGACCGGCATACTGGAAACACTGTCCAACACAACTCTGCAAAGCTTCATCGGACTTACACTGTGGTTTCCATTTCACGACCAATCGGACCTTAATAAGCAACTACCCATCGTATTTTGCTAAATCACTTGAGTATGCGTAACTCAGCACTTCCTCCTACACACTGACGTCAGGTTCAGATGTCGTTGGACTTCCCTCAGCGATTAGCACTCCGGCCGCAGACATATGAAGTGGCGGGTAACTTTGCGCAAAGGATGGAGAATTAAGTGTTCAAAGACTACAAAAGCATGAGTTTTATGTAATAAACTCTTACATGAACATTTGCAACACAACCTCAGGAAAAGAACCCAAAGTTTTCCGAGAAACAAAATCATGACGCCGAGTGTTTCCAAAAGATCGATCCAGCTTCACAGGAATACTACTACAGAAATGAAGTAAGACACCTAACGCCATTTCTAAGCTAAGCATCGACACTAAGAATTTACCTTGGCACCATCTGTACGAGGCCATGCTGAAAGGAATGCTTCAAAATTTTTATATAAAGCTCTTATACATCTTTACATAAAGCAAAATTTATTAACATACTAATTCTCAAAATTAACTGAATCTTCCGTCGGTTAGAGACAGAACATGGTAATTACATTAAAAAGATAAAAACATCCTAATGTTCTGCAAAATTATATTTGGCAAAGAATCACCTATCAGCTGCTGAGTAGTCACTCGAAGATTGCCTGAGCAGCCGAAACGCGGTTCGTGTCCAAATAAATATAAATAATGAAGATCAAAAAAGAAACCTCATAATGTTCTACAAAATTATGTGTGCACATTCATTTCTCAATATAGCCACTCCGCCCACGAACACATTTGTCCCAAGAAGGGCAAGTTTGTTGATGACGTCTGTGTAAAATGTTTGCGCCGCTTCTTCACTATCAAATGAGGCCCTACAAGTTCTTTACGCTTTGGTAAAAGATGAAAATCGGATGGGGCCAAGTGCGTACTGTATGGAGCACTATCGACTACAGTGATCTGAAGACGTCAGATTGTTGCCGATGTCGCAGCACTCGTGTGTGGTCTGAGGTTTTCATGCTGAAGGAGAGGGCGCTCCATATGAGGACAAAGTCTTCGAATTAGGGCCTTCAGTGTTCTGAGTGTCTCGAAATACACCAATGCAGTTACGTTACACACAGTTATGTTACGAACTACAGTTCAGACATCACTGTAGGCAAAGGGATGCAGCTTGCGCCAGCGAAGCGGAAACGTCAGTCGATTTATGCAGGGTGTGCAGCTTAAATCCGCACAAATTTCAGTTTAAATATCCCGCCATATCGTAGTTCCACCGGAGTTGCTAATTGGCGTACTTGAAAGGCATAGCACTTATCCGTAGCATCTGGTTCATTTTGCGGTCTGTCTGTTATGTGCCTGAGTACAAACGAAGAGCCAAGATTATCGAAAGTCTTCACGCTGGGCTTTCGCCCATTGATATAGTTAGATTCTTCGGGTACCCGAAATCAACTGTTTACGATATTGTGTGCTTCGGAGAAGTCTGGGGAAGGTTCCTATAACCGGACGAGGAAACCTCATTCGAGGAAACGCATGTCACGAACTGTCGCAGTCATCGGAACCGTTCGGGTGCTGATTTCGGAGGATCCGGGGCAATCTCTGAGGAAAGTGACGTCAGTATTGAATGTCAGCGAACTAACAATGCGTCGGATGGCAGGAAGGACCTCACACGAGGCATTTAGTCCAAAGCTGGCTCTCAGATAACGTTGATATGCTCTGGTGAAAGACGTTCTGGTCCCAGTTCGGAGCGTAGTCGGAAGAGCTACCAACAAGACGTGGCACCCCAATGTCGCATCTCTACCACCATTGTCGAAGCAGAATTCGCGAATATGGACACCTATGTATTAAAGAGTGCGTGCAATCGCTTCAGGAGGCTGGAGGCGGTCATTGTAGCTGGGAGCAGCACCCTGTATGTGTGTATGTCATGTAATACTCAACTGATTTTGAGAAGAAAATAAAAGAATTCATAGGCATTAATTTTCAGCATGGCTCGTAAGCTAGCGGCATGTTGTTACCGACAAAAGCCTCCCCGGTGCAGATTTTACTCAGTGACTCGCATACTCATTAATGCAAGACCACTCTTTCCAATGAAGGACCTTCGTTCTTGGTCCTCCACTCTTCTTGTTGCCCCTTTGTTCTTATACGCTTTGCATTTTGCCCGTCTCTCCCTGTACCTCACTTCTGTATTTCTCGGTTGGTTGGTTGGTCCCTTCTCCCGCCTTTAAACCAAACTACGAGGTCATCGGTCCCTTGTTCCTAATAAAACAAAGCCACAAGTGTGAGAATGAAACTTACGAAACATAATACAAAACGGAAAGCCAGAAGAACGAAGGGAAGGCAACAAACACTAAAAGGAACAAAAGAGAACAAGGAAACAACAGAGACGCTAGAAACAGAAGAGAGCGAATCATGAAAGCAGGTAACAGTGGCTGGCCAACCACGAGAATAAAAAGGGAAAGCCAGCCACTCTGCCCCTCTGTGTCCTCCACCCTAGTTCTTTTAGGGTGGAGGATTTAACGTGTTGCAAAGTACATACGCTGAAAGCTAGATAGAAGTATAAAACCCCCTCTCAGGGATAAAACGTAAAACTAAGCTGCTGTGGAGGCATTGTCGCCCAACACCGAAGGCAGGGTGCTGGGAAAGTTAAAAATCTACCGCAGAGCGGCTGATAGTGGGCAGTCCAGCAAGATGTGGGGGACTGTCATTTGGGAGCCACAGTGACACTAATGTGGGTTCTTGTGACGGAGTACGTAAACATGCGTTAGCCACGAATGGCCTATGCGGAGCCGGCAGAGGACAACTGATTCGATTCCCTGCGAGAGGCCTGCATGGAAGGCTTCCACACATTCATAGTCTCCTTAATGACAGGCAGTTTGTTGTGCGTGCTGTTATGCCATTCCGTCTCCCAAATCCGGAAAACCCTGCGGAGTAAGAACGCAGGTCAGCTTCGGAGACTCCGACAGGCTGGCCAAACAGTCGTCGCGGTAACAACTTCTGGGGATGGCAAGTTCGTTGCCGAGAATTCCGACGTGTCCCGGGGTCCACACAAACACCACGGAATGGCAGGACTGTTCCAGGGCGTAGATGGACTACTGTATGGACGCTACCAGAGGGTAGCAAGGGTAGCATTGGTCGATAGCTTGTTGGCTGCTCAATGAGTCAGTACACAGGAAAAATGACTTGGCAGAGGATGCTGTTTTGATCAAGACTAACCCTGAGCTCTTCATTGAGCATTTAGAAGAAACGTTTGGGGAGGTGGAGGGCTTGTCCAAAATGAGATCTGGGTCAATCATCATTAAATATTACCCGTGAGATCTCGAACATACAACGTACCGGGGCGAATAAGATCCACTGCCATCATTAGCCTGACGTTCCTCCCATGGCGTGGCCAGGGAGGGAAACGATTTTAGGTTGTATTTCTGTGCGTTGAATTGAGCTCATGATCGCTGAGAGACTGCTGGTGTTTCATCACCAGCAAGAGATGATGGACTACGCTTCATCGCGTGTCATCCGCCCTGATGCCACCCACTCAGACCAGGGGCGCTCTCCACAGGCGCCACACAACTGCAGCAAACTCCACCTGGCAGGATGGCCATTGCCAGGAGTCCCAATGCCCCAGTGGGATGGCCGGCTGGTGTGGCCGAGCAGTTCTAGGCACTTCAGTCTGGAACCGCACGACCACTACAGTCGCAGGTTCGAATCCTGCCACGGGCATGGATGTGTGTGATGTCCTTAGGTTAGTTAGGTTAAAATAGTTCTAAGTTTTGGGGGACTGATGACCTCAGATGTTAAGTCCAACAGTGCTCAGAGCTGTTTGAACCATTTTGAACCCCAGGGGGATGGGCATCTACCCCTTGGCACACATGGGGTGTTAACGGCGCAGGCATCAGCAGAGCGATCCCTGTGCGGTCAGGGGGCTACAACCAACAGGGTACATGGTGGCCCCACCACAGTGGACTAGCTACTGTGTTGGATATCAGGTGCAAATAAGTCCATGGTCATTATTGACGCAGAAATCGTAACTACATAGCGCATGGTGGAAAATGCATCCAGGAAGGTGTCTTCGCCCAAGAGATGGAGAATAGGCAGGACTGCAATGCAACGACGCGAAAGTGGGTTATAGATCTCAATGCAAGATTTACACGCCGCACCTTGTAAGGCGCCGTTCCCCAATTGGCTCGCTCTTCAGGAGAGTTTTGAAGAATGGAGGACAAACCTTACATAGGACCATCACATAAAGGCCCAAACATGTGAAATTCCTTGTAGTCACCCCATATGACAGGCAGGAATATCTCGGCCCTATTGTAACCACGGACCCACAGGGGATCCTGTCTTCATCGGAATTCCAGACACGTCGCAAAATTTAAAACCGTCGAATGGCTTTTCTATGTCTACAAACGCTATGAGCGTCTCTTCATTTGTCTCAACCCTTCCTGCCGCTATCAAGCGCTGCGTCAATACTTGCTTTAAGAAACGTAATTCCAGAAGGAATGCAAACTGATGTCCATGTAACGGATTCTCTTTATTGTCTTTCAAATTCTGTTATTGCGGCCTCATGTGGTAAGTGTTGCTTCATGCAGTGGAGAATGGCAAAACAGAGGCACAGTGGTGACCGAGGCGTTGCGAAGCTGGTAAGGACAGATAGCCTTGCTGACAGCAGCATTCTAGCAACAGGCTGACTCATACACAGACTGAGCGCCGAGCGCCGAGCGAAGCCTGGAGAGTGCTGAGTATGGGGAAATGAGACCAGCACGCTAAGTTACACTGTTATATATGTCGGGAGTAATTACAAAAAGGAACCACCAAGGGTATAAAACGCCCTCCTCCCAGATATAAATAGTGGAGTGCAGGCAGCAACAGACAGAAGTCATTAGGAAGCAGTTCGGATCTGAGGACGTATGTGGTCCATGTCCGAATGTTCAATCTTCGTAGCTGACGATTCTGTAAGTCTGTTCCAGCTCGCTGGAGTCATCTGTTCGCCGCCAGATGTCAACTTCAGCTCTGGAGGTCGGCCTGAGATCGGTCGGCGCCATGGCTGACTAACTACAGCGAGAAATTCCAACAGGACCAGCCGCAGCGTGGTCTTGGTCACAGGCGCCGCCAGGAACTGACGCCCGGACTTCACGGCAACCCGGCCCCACGGCGCGTGGTCCGTCCATGACGGGACCTCGCGGACATCGCGAATGACGACTTCCCAGCTGCCAATTCAGCAGGCGTCGGCAGCTGACCCCACGGCGACGCGGCTCCATGGGGGTGCAATACTGGGCTGCCGAACGGCGACGGGTTCATCTCAAACACAGGGCATCCTGACTTCAGCGGAGCACTGGTGGCCTGAGGCTCCCTAGTGCGATCAGCGGCGCGCGTTGCGCGCATTGTCGGAGAATCTACACAGCAGCAGCCAGGCAGAGGGATCAGCAGGGCTGGGCAGCGACGACGAGGGAGAAATTGTAAAGAAAGTTCAATAAATAATTCTAAAACTCCACGCCGTCTCAGTCTTTGGTGCAGCCACTGTGTCTGCTGCTAACAAGTGGTGCAGAAGTCATAACACTTCACACAGCAGTAAAATACATATTACGTTCTCCGTCTCAGTGTCTCCAATTTCAATTGCTATGGCGCTGCGTGATTTTATTTGAGCTCCATCAGTGGAGGGGGCAGATGGATCTTGCCTTGCACCAGTCTCGTTCAAGACCGATTTTTTTTGTCATTTGAGAACGACTCGGTCAATTTGCCCCTACTAAATTCTTATATATTTAAGTGAACTGCCATGCCACATATCAAACGTAGAGAACGCGCTGACTATAATCATAGTCGCCTAAATATGGGATAAGTCAATGGTCCTAGTGTTTGTCGTACTTCCTGTGGAGGACATGTTGAACACTTCTGAAGGTAAATAACAATTTGAACATAAATATAGTTGTAAAAATACTCCAAGGCTATATGTTCATGCTACTTCTACAAATAGAAATTTTGTAGTCCTGATTGTGGGTCAAAAATTACAAGAACTTTTTTTATCTTGATTCGTATAGAAGATAAACCACAAGAATTTCCCAACAGATCAATGGGAATCCCCAATAATTTGAGATTTATTGATAGCAAAATGAAGATCAATATTGCAGATGTCTGTTAAAAATGCTGCTCAGAAAAGCTAACAACTTCATTCAGTCAGCATAACTAAGTATCTGTTAAAAGCACCCTCCACTTCGCAGTTATTTGGTAGATATCTCCTAACTGAGTCCTTTTTCTGATCTGTCCTTTAACATCTCTCCAGCATGGCTGCCAAATTGTTATCGACCAGTCCAGTTCACTCCCACATATTTAATATCACTGTGCAAAAAGTATTAATATTTTTCCTAAATACGGTACATGTCTCCCATTCCAAGGCACAAGTTAGAAATTTGTCTCAGCGGTGCCTGCAGCCTTCATCTGCCCCTCAGCAAGAGCGTGGTTCCCTGCAACGTCGCTCTCGGGCTCCGCCTCGTTTCGAACATCAAGTTGTCGACACATGCTATAAAAAGGCAAGATCTCAAAAGTTCATGGTACTTATAACATTTGTTAATGATGTCACATTGCCACCAAATTTCACGACAATTCTGCCCAACACCACCTGGCCATGTCACACGATGAGGAAGCCGTCACATACCCTTTTACCCACATTTCACTCCTTCATTTGACGCCTCTGTGATGGAGCTCAGAAACAGCACCAGGATTTGAGGTCACCCGGTTTTCTTAGGGTGGACGAAAAAAAAAAAAATTGAGACATACTGTGTGCATAGAACCGACACTTAAAAGCCCTTGAGCGTAGCCGGACACGTCATCGTGTTGCCCATCGCACTACGGACTGTCGTTTTTGACTGACTAAGAAATGTACGAGAATCAACGCCACAAAGGTCGTCAACGAAATCACAGCTTTCCTTGACACTGCTAACACCTCCCGAAATTGTGGCTGCAACCGCGTTGAACTTTGGAGCGTACTGCCACCGCAGTGTTGGCTCTGGTAAACAGTGTGGAACCATTAGGGACAGTTCGAAACCATCTGACGAAATTTGAATGCGATCCTTCGCTGCAAAGTGTTTTATGCTTTAGCAGCTCTCGTGAGCCGTGGTCATGGAGGGGTGAGGGGTGTAATTTTGACGGATTGAAAGAAGCGGCCAAAAAAAAAAAAAAAAATTCGGTAACCCCTTCGGTAAGGCGCATGTTCTTTTGCTGAGTGTGTTATAAAATGTTCATCTCATAGACTTCGAAACCCATTCACCTGAGTGGCGCCTTGCAGCTCCTCTAGAGCATGCGATACTTTTTTTTGTTTTCTACACAGTGCGTGTATTTTTTTATATTTCCTATATTTCCTTGTGCTAGCTAATAAGCTATAGTTCACGACAAAAATTAGAAATTTTGGAAATTTTTCGTAAGGTCATACAGGACCGAACTACATAGTTTGAGTAATGTGTAGGCTTAGGGACCAATGACCTAACTTACGCTATGGACAACACACACACACACACCCATACCCGAGGGAGGACTCGAACCACCGATGGGGGTTGGGGGTGGGGATGGGAGAGAGGGAAGAGGGGAGAGGGGAGCCGCATGGACCGTGACAAGGCACCTCAGGCTGCATGGCTACACCACAATGCACAAAATTAAATTCACCGCATTTCTGCCCAGAGCCATTGTCGGTGTGTCACACGATGCAAACGTCGTCACATCCTCCCTCATTCACATTACACTCGCTAAGGGATTAGCATAGGACAATCAATTCTGAAACTGACTAGAGCGCCCAGAAAGGGGCACATTTGAGGAATGTTGTGTTACAATTTATGCTAACTTCCCTTGCATGCAAGATTGTGGTACAGCATCAGTAGATGGCACCACGTGAAATAAATGTATGCAGGCTGTTCATTAGAAGAGTTGTGTTCCAAAGTACCGAAGATGAGCAGGTGCTCATAGCTGTTAAGGTCTGCATTTTAGAGCACATGTTTACTGAAACTTTTTTCTTGTATAGGCCCATACCACCACTTCCCAAAATATGGAAAGCAAAGAGCTTGCGGTAGAAGAGATTTTTTTCACAATAACCCCCCCCCCCCATCTCCAACCCCATGAACCATGGACCTTGCCGTGGGTGGGGGGCTTGCGTGCCTCAGCAACACAGATAGCCATACCGTAGATGCAACCACAACGGAGGGGTATCTGTTGATACGCCAGACAAACGTGTGGTTCTTCAAGAGGGGCGGCATCATTTTCAGTAGTTGCTGGGGCAACAGTCTGGATCATTGACTGATCTGGCCCTGTAACAGTAACCAAAATGGCCTTGCTGTGCTGATACTGTGAACGGCTGAAAGCAAGGGGAAACTACAGCCGTAATTTTTCCCGAGGGCATGTAGCTTCACTGTATGGTTAAATGATGATGGCGTCAACTTGGGTAAAATATTCTAGAAGTAAAATAGCCCCCCATTCGGATCTCCGGGCAGGGACTACACAGGGGGACGTTGTTATCAGGAGAAAGAAAACTGACGTTCTACAGTTCTGAGTGTGGAGTGTCAGATCCGTTAATCGGGCAGGTAAGTTAGAAAATTTGAGAAGGGAAATTGTTAGGTCGAAGATATAGTGTGAATTAGTGAAGTTCTGTGGCAAGAGGAACAAGACTTCAGGTCAGGCGAATACAGAGCTATAAATACAAAATCAAATAGGGGTAATGCAGGAGTAGGTTTAGTAATGAATAGGAAAATTGGAATGCGGGTAAGCTACTACAAACAGCATAGTGAACGCTTTATTGTGGCCGAGATAGATACAAAGCCCACGCCCACCGCAGTAGTACAAGTTTATATGCCAACTAGCTCTGTAGATGACGAAGAGATTGATGAAATGTATGATCAGATAAAAGAAATTATTCACATAGTGAAGGCAGGCGAAAATTAAATAGTGATGGGTGACTGGAATTAGACAGTAGGAAAAGGGAGAGAAGGAAACGTGGCTGGTGAATATGAATATGGGGGGGGGGGGGGAAGAAATGAAAGAGGAGTTCCCTGGTAGAATTTGGCACAGAGGATAACTTAATCATAGCTAACACTTTGTTCAAGAATGGTAAAAGGAGCTTGTATACATGGAAGAAGCCTGGAGATACTGGAAGGTCTCAGATAGATAATAGAGATTTATGAACCAGGTTTTAACTTGTAAGACATTTCCTGGGTCAGATTGGGACTCTGACCACAATCTGTTGTAGATTAAAACTGAGGAAACTGCAAAAGGTGGGAATTTTAGGAGATGGGACCTCGATAAACTTAAAAGCACCAGAAGTTGTAAAGAGCTTCAGGGAGAGCATTAGGGAATGACTGACAAGAACGGGGAAAGAAATACGGTAGAAGAAGAATAGGTAACCTTTGAGAGATGATCCTCTGCTGCCTTCACTATTTCAAATGCGTAGAAAGGCGAGGGCTAATAGAAATCCTTGGGTAATGGAAGAGATATTAAATTTAATTGATGAAAGGGGAAAATATAAAAATGCAGTAAATGAAGCAGGAAAAAGCAATACAAACATCTTAAAAATGAGATCGACAGTAAGTGCAAAATGGCTAAGCTGGGATGGCTAGAAGACAAACGTAAGGATGTAGAGGCATATATCACTGGGGAAAGATAGATACTGCCTACAAGAAAATTAAAGAGACCTTTGGAGAAAAGAGAACCACTTGCAAGAATATCAAGAGCTCAGGTAAAAACCCAGTTTTAAGCAAAGAACGGAAAGCTAAAAGGTGGGTTGGTGGTTGGTTGGTTTTGGGGTTTGATGCGGACTAAGCATCGAGGTCATCAGTCCCCTGTTCCAAACAGACATACTTGTAAAAGGCCTATAGAGTAGAAGCGTAACCTTTGCACCCAGAGGGAGGGAACACCAAGGGGTACAGAGCTAAAATGAACACCGCAGTAACACAAAAAAGAGGACACTTAAAAGGAGCAGAGCAAATAGTTGACTAGAGTAAAACATACTACAGTGGTTGATGGATCAGGTAAAAGGTCAACCTCTCAACTAGCTGGACAGCGTTGATAGAGGTACCAACACAACTTGTGACGTGGATGCCAAAATAGTGTTTTTTATGGTAACAATTAAAAAGTCGAGGTTGTGGGTGTTGTCTGAGAAATCTTGCGAAGGCGCCCACACTAGAGCGAGTGATAAAACCCAGCTGCACGGATAAAACGTAAAACTGAGTCAGCTATGGAGGCATCTTCACCTACAATTAAAGGAAGTGCAGCTGGTAAATTAAAGGTCAGTACAGAGTACTTCGCTCGTATTTCCGCGACAGCAGGCGGCAGCACAGAATTCCACGCCATTATAGAGCAGGCTGAGCGTGCGCAGTTGTCGTTTTGCACGCACCGTTGGGAGCGATACAACGCCACATTTAGTGATTGGGAGTTCCAAAGTAGCCTTACAGCTTGCCCTGATACCTCTCCTGGTTCAGACCGAATTCACAACCAGTTTCCTCGCCATCTCTCTGCGCACTGTCAGTGTGAATTACTCGCCCTGTTTAACCGCATCTGGACGGAGGGCGTTTTCCCAACTCGTTGGCAGGATAGCGTTACCATCCCGGTGCTGAAACCTCGAGCAGATCCTCTGGTGGTTGATAGCTATCGCCCTATCAGCCTTACCAACGTTATGTGCAAACTCCTGGAACGGATGGTGAGTCGGCGGCTCATGTGGATCCTCGAAGCTCAGTGCCTCCTAGCCCAGCGACAGGGGAGCTTCCGACAGGGCCGCTCAGCGATCGACAATTTAGTCTTGCTAGAGTCGGCTATTCGTAAAGATTCTACTCGGCGAGTACATGTAGTTGCTGTTTCCTTTGATCTTCGGAAGGCGTATGATACCTCGAAGAGAGAAAGGCGAGGGACAGACGCATGAGAGCGAAAGCCAAAAATGCGCCGAACCCGCGACCACTCATCAGATGGGGAGGTGCGAGAACCTAAGGTGGCGACATACCGTTCCCAGCAGTCCTGTTTGCTCCGCCGGATTAACCGCCGAGCCGGGGCGCGCAGCCGTTTGAAGGCAACCAGAATCCCTACGGAAGGATGGCGCCGGTGTCGTTGCAGGGCTCACCGGCGGTCCCGGATAGCTTCTGCAAACTCTGGTGTCCACCAGGGACTGACTGACGCCTTAGGGTACTTGAAGAACAGGGGACGATTGCGTCGGCAGCAGAAACAATGGCCATAGTGACGTCGTCCATGGCCAAATCAATGTCACCAGGAGGCGGATCAATGGCCATAGTAGCCGATGTGTAGGCTGCCCAATCATCTCCACAGAGAGACCATCGTAGCAGCTGGTTGGGATTGAAGAAGAGAAATCCTGGCCCGAGATCTGGGCCCCACCCCATAAATGATGATGGGCATTAAAGTCCGCCAAAAGGAGGAATGGCGGGGTGAGCTGGACAAATAAGGCAGCTAGGTCGGCAAGAGGGAGAACCTCATCCAGGGGAAGCTAGAGGGAACAGATGGTAAGCTCCATTCCTGCCCAGATTCTAACAGCCACAGCCTCGAGAGCCGTGTGAAGTGGCACTGTGGCACTAGGAACAGTGGCAAGAACATGAACACAGACACCGCCAGACACCCTGTCGTATTCTACGCAGTTCTTATAGTAACCCCGGTAGCCACAGAGGGAGGGAGTCGGCCGAACAGGAAACCAGGTCTCCTGTAGGGCCAGACAAGTCGCAGGGAAGCGGCACAAAAGCTGTTTCAACTCGGCAAGGTGGCGGAAAAGGGCACGGCAATTCCATTGAAGGATAATGGCATCCGACTGTGAAGACATGAAAGAACCTGTGGGGATGGGGGTGGGGGAATAGGTTACACCTTATAAGCGCTCACCGCCACCGATTGCGAAGTGGCCTGATCAACCTCCATAGGAGCTGCGGGACGAGCAACATCTAGCTCCTGAGGGGACGCTAGATGCTCAACATCATCTTCAGGTGCAGTAGTGAACCCCTTTTCTGTCTCTATGTCCTTTTGCCTTTTCTTCTTTTTGGTAGGGTCCCGTTTGTCCTTCGGTTTATCAGGCTGGGTGGGCTTTTCCGACCCAGTCTCATGGACCGAGGAAGACCTGGAAGCCCTACGGCCCTCAGGTGGTGGCCTTTTCAGCCACTGGCTGACATCTGGAGGGGCAGTAACCGTGGAAGGGAGGGCACCAAGCGATCCCTCCCGCGCGACAGGAACCGTCGGAGGTGGGCACTTCTCCAGCGCAGATGTGGGGACAGAAGTCCCCAAACAAGGAGGGATTGTTACTCCCGATGTTGAGAATACGGGAGCAACAGAAGACGGTGTTCCCCCAACTACCTGGGAGGCAGGAATAAACGGCTGCACTGAAGGGCCCAAAAGAAGTGGCTGAGCTTGGGGGCTCGTCACCAGGGACAGCAAAATCGAAGCTGCTGCAGCAAACGTCTATGAAATGCACACAGGGTGAAGTCGGTCGTACTTGCGCTTAGCCTCTGCGTAAGTGAGCCTGTCCAAGGTCTTATACTCCATAATTTTCCAATCTTTTTGATAAACAGCGCAGTCTGACGTGCAAGGTGAATGCTTCTGTCTGCAGTTGACACAAACATGGGGCGGCAAACACGGGACGTTGGGGTGGGAGGCATGTCCACAATCCCCAAAGGTAGGGTTGGCGTCACTTCTCGATGACATATGCCCAAAACTCCAGCACTTAAAGCAGCGCATGGGAGGAGGGATTTAAGGCTTAACATCACATCGATATATCATTACCTTCACCTTCTTGGGCAGGGTGTCTCCCTCGAAGGCCAAGATGAAGGCTCCGGTGGCGACCATACTATCTTTAGGTCCCCTGAAGACATGTCATACAAAATGGACACTGCGGCGTTCCAGATTTGGTCGAAGCTCGTCGTCAGACTGCAACAACAGGTCTCGATGAAAAATAAGTCCCTGAACCATATTGAGGCTCTTATAAGGTGTAGGGAGACTGCTTGCATGTGACAAGCTCGGTGATGTTGCAATGCCCATGACGGTGCTGCTGCTCCAGACCTCATTTTAGACAGGCCCTCAACTTCTCCAGACTTGTCCTCTAAATTTTCCACAAGAAACTGAGGCTTTGTGGTCAGAAATGAGTCCCCATCTGTTCGGCTGCAAACCAGAAATCGAGGAGAATTGGTCTCACCATGTACTTTAGACCGCCATTCCTTCCCTGCTGTGGACAGAGAAGGGAACATATCGTCTGGTAAACCTTCCGGGATGTAAGCTCTGTCATCCGCTCGTGAAGGCTTTCATACTATGAAGAGAAGGGAACGTTTGGAGGTCATACTGTAAAGCATTTAGCTTTCCTTTCTTAGAGACTCGTGCTTGTGTGCTATTCATATTTCGTTTCACGGTGGTCCCACGAGCAATTAGGGGAGCCTAATACAACTGGGGGGCGGCAGGTTCCCCAGAGGTCGCCCGCTAGCAACATTTCTACTTCAACAGCCATGCGTCTCCTCAATGCGCAGCACACCTTGAGATTGAGGTTCTTTTTATGGAGGTTTATACCATCCTCGCGACCCAGGCAGTTAAGCCAAGATCCCCAGGATCTGTACCATACAAAGTTCCACTGTCGTGTCTTGAAGCACACTCAGAGCTTACAGTAACGAGGATTGATGGCGCTTTCCATTCCCCAGGTCAGGGACACCAGAGTCGCCAAGCCCATACCCAGCAACTAAATGCTGAGCCCCTGAGGGGTAAAAGGAGGAAGGAGTATATAGAGGGTCTATACAAGGGTGATGTTCATGAGGACAATACTATGGAAATGGAAGAGGAAGTAGAAGAAGATGAAATGGGAGATGATATGTTGCGTGAAGAGTTTGACAGAGCAATGAAAGACATATGTCGAAATAAGGCCCTGGGAGTAGACAACATTGTACTGGAACTACTGACAGGCCTGGCTCTCCCAAGGCTAACAAAACTCTTCCATCTGGTGAGCAAGATGTACGAGACATGTGAAATACCCTCAGACTTCAAGAAAAATATAATAATTCCAATTCCAAAGAAAGCAGGTGTTGACAGATGTGAAAATACCGAACTATCAGTATTTTGCAGCCATGACTTAATAAACTAACAGGAATTCATTACAGACGAATAGAAAAACTAGTAGAAGTCAACCTCAGGGAAGATCAGTTTGGCTTCCGTATAAACGTTGGAACACGTGAGGCAATATTGACCCT
This sequence comes from Schistocerca piceifrons, assembly GCF_021461385.2. NCBI lineage: Eukaryota > Metazoa > Arthropoda > Insecta > Orthoptera > Acrididae > Schistocerca > Schistocerca piceifrons. The sequence continues at coordinate 58,397,774 of NC_060138.1, read as the reverse complement.
ATGACTTATCTTAGAAGCTAGATTAAGAAAAGGGAAGCCTACGTTTCTAGCATTTGTAGACTTAGGCAAAGCTTTTCAAAATGTTGATCGAAATACCCTCTTTCAACTTCTGAAGCTGGCAGGGGTAAAATACAGGGAGCTAAGGGCTATTTATAGCTTGTACAGAAACAAAATGGCAGTTTTAAGAGTCGAGGGACATGAAAGGGAAAGAGTGGTTGCGAAGGGACTGAGACGGGGTATAGCCTATCCCCAATGTCATTCTATACGTATATAGAGCAAGCAGTAAAGAACACAAAAGAAAAATTCGGAGTAGGAATTAAAATCCGAGGAGAAGAAATAAAAACCTTGGGGTTCGCCGAAGACATTGTAATTCGGTCAGAGACGGCAAACGACCTGGAACAGCAGGTGAACGGAATGGACACTGTCTTGAAAGGAGGTTACAAGATGAACACCAACGAAAGCAAAACGAGGATAATGGAATGTAGTCGAATTAACTCGGGCGATGCTGAGGGAATTAGATTAGGGAATGAAAAAGTAGTAAAGCAGTTTTGCTATTTGGGGAGCAAAATAACTGATGATGGTCGAAGTAGAGAGGATTTAAAATGTAGACTGGCAATGGCAAGGAAAGCGTTTCTGAAGAAGAGAAAGAGTAAAGATTTTAGTGTCAGGAAGTCGTTTCTGAAAGTATTTGCATGGAATGTAGTCATGTATGGAAGTGAAACGTGTACGATAAATAGTTTAGACAAGATGAGAATAGAAGCGTTCGAAATGTGGTGCTACAGAGGGATGCTGAAAATTAGATGGGTAGATCTCGTAACTAATGAGGAGGTATTGAATAGAATTTGAGAGAATAGAAATTTGTGGCACAACTTGAGTAGAAGAAGGGATAGGTTGGTAGGGCATATTTTGAGGCATCAAGGGATCACCAATTTAATATTGGAGGGCAGCGTGGAGGGTAAACATCGTAGAGGGAGACAAAGAGATGAAGACACTAAACAAATTCAGAAGGATGTATGTTGCAGTAGGTACTTGGAGATGAAGAAGCTTGCACAGGATAGAGTAGCATGGAGAGCTGCATCAAACCAGTCTCTGGACTGAAGACAGCAACAACAACAACAACAGCAACAGAAACAACACTGAAAATAAAGAAAATCTTATAGCTATTAAGGTATGCGTTTTAGATCCCATGTTTACTTGACATTTGTGCTTCTATTATCGTGTGCTTTCAGCCATGAAAGTTTGCGCCATCCATTTTGATACACCCTGTATAAGCGAAATGAATATTGTAATTTGAAAATAATAGATCCAGATGCGAAGAATGAAAAGCCTAAATCGTGAGATACAAGAATTTTTGGCCAGGAACCGAGCTAGAAACATGAAATCGCATGTACTGGTCTTTCAATGTTCTCAAATGTTATTCTTAATATTCACAACCAGCGGCGGCTCGTAGCCTAAATTAGTTAGGGTCGCACCAGAAGATTTTTAGTCTTTGTTTTAAAATTGGCTTATAGGAGAAGAAAATATGTATAACCTTTATATTATGCTAATTAATTTAAGGTCTATATCCCTCACTAAGCGTCTCCTTGAGACTTAAGGAGGCTGAAAATGATAGGTAAACTAAATTATGTACGGACATCTTTGACTTCTCATGCTTTTCAGCTAGTTATTTTTTTATTATATTTCTGAAACGATCTTCCGTGGCAGTTAAATTATCTCCAAATAGCAAACACGGAAAGAAAAACAATGAATTTTTTACCTTACAGCCTGAAGACGCCTTTACAGCAACGAAATATTGCTTGTTGTTGCTATTGCCTGTCTGAGATGCTAGAAAGTCAGTTGCTGAACGACCTGTTTTATTAAATGTAACGTTCTCTAGGAGAGACTGCTGGGCTGCTGCCAAAAATTAAGCTATCGAAATTTATTTACAGGCACAGCACTTTTGAGTAGAAAGCTGTGGTTGAAGTTTTTTGTAAAATGAAAAATAAAATAAAGAACGAATCAGATAGAATAGCTTAAAGCTGGATAGTAATATAATTTTACGCTTTATCACATTCATGAATGTGATTCGCAGATTTTGAAGCACATGAAATAAAGTCCCAACCTCACAGCCCTGCTGCAAAACACGACGCTGCTAGCATCTGAGGGATGCCTACTGACATTAGACGTAAGGATTACATATTGGGCAAGTATAAAGAAAGAAGTAATGATAAAAGACACTGTATATTAAATGTTATCGATAATATCAAATGGAAACAGGGAATTCTGCAATTCCACAGCGCCTGTAATCGAGCCGTCATGGTTCAGGACACACACCATATTGGCTCTGAACACTATGGGACTCAACTCTGAGGTCATTAGTCCCCTAGAATTTAGAACTAGTTAAACCTAACTAACCCAAGGACATCACACACAGCCATGCCCGAGGCTGGATTCGAACCTGCGAACGTAGCGGTCTCGCGGTTCCAGGCTGCAGCGCCTAGAACCGCACGGCCACTTCGGCCGGCCACCAAGTTATATTCAGAAATGAAATTTAGAGCCCAGTTAAGAAATGACATTCATCCAATGAAGTGGGGTATATTCATTAATAACACTTTTCTTTCCTTCCACCGAAGCTTTCACTGCTATCTCGGGTATTATTCCGCTGCTTGTTATCTAGGGAGCTAGTCTAAGAACACTAAACCCGCAACACAGTTTACGAGTACTCTTACCACTCACACTAGTATTCGCAAACTGTCAGACGGCTCACTGACCTGGGTTTCCTACACACACACACACACACACACACACACACACACAACCCCTCTTCCGCCACCAGTAGACGACCAGTAATCTGTGGCAGCTGAGGTAAGTGCAAAGGGCGGCTAATTTAGTGTGAGAAGCCGCGCTATATCGATTGCGGAATGCCAACGTCGTAGCTGTTCCGTCCTTCTCTGCCTTGTGCCTCGTGATAGGCCGCAGCCTGCTATGGGCGCAGGTGTCAGCAGAAGGAACAGCGGCCTAGCTCGCTGCAGCTGTCAGCGACGTCTCACTGCAGCTGCCGCCCCTCTGACCCGCGAAAGCCGAACACGTAACCCGAGCCCTGTGTCAGCGCCAGGTGTCGCGTCGAGTTATTTCAGAACCTGCCGACGTTTACATGGCACAGTCACATTGCACTCTCGCACGCACGCACGCGCATGCACACGCACACACACTCATGACCGTCACGTTGTTGCACAATTATAATATCGCCGGACTGGGAAAGTTTTACATCACACCGTTAAACATATCCAAAGACAAATTTTCTTCCGGCGTACCGACAAGCGCCGGCACGAAGTTCAACGACGCAAGACCAGAGAAGGCGCTGAGACAGCGTCAGCCAATAGCGCGCTGACCAGGACGTCACCACGATAGGAGCGTCATCTAGACGATGTAAATATAAGCGCCGCTCCTGCCAGCCTCGGCCGGACAGTATTCGCACAGTACTAGGGGACCACTAAGATAGCAGTGATGTGCGAGCCATATCAGTAATTATACAGCAAAGGACTGATGGGTGTCGCAAGCGATGGGTGAAATGCAATCATTGTAAATTCGAAGTCTCTCTGCTTTATTTGTAAAAAACTTTGTGTTCTCCCTTACGGCAGGCCTTGTCACAGGGACGACTCGTCAGATGTCCGCCGCATGAGCGACTAGGGAAGTGATTCCAGTGGTGGTTTCCCGTTGCCTTCCACTGGTGATGATGAAACGATAATGAGGACAACACAACACACAGTACGTGAGCGGAGAAAATGTCCGACCCAGCCGGGAATCGACCCCGGGCCGTTAGGTAGGACATTCCGTCGTGGCAGCCACTCGGCTACCAGGGGCGGACTGAATCGGTAATGACATGATTGTTTGTTACAACAACGAAGGCGAAGGAAGGGGACATCACACAAATTTCATGGAAAAACGTGACGATAGCAGTTGCTACTCCAAAATACAGAGGTTGGTACAGCAGAGGAATTCGTGGCGGCTGCATGAAACCACTCACAAGAAAAAAAATACAAATTTATATTAAAATTTTGTACTACTACTACTTTTCGATGTTATGCTTCAGAAACGTGAGAATATCAATGAAATATGAAACTATTTTCTAACAGGAGTCTTTTTGCTTGTAAGAGGCGTCATAGGCATTTGATACTGGTAGGTAGTGAATTATATTCTGTTGTGTTATTTATGTAAATGAGGTAGATAAAGATGACCACTTGCGCCAAAACATTCTCGCGTAGGTTCTAGGCGCTTCAGTCTTGAACCGGGCGACCGCTGCGGTCGCAGGTTCGAATCCTGCCTCGGGCATGGATGTGTGTGCTGTCCTTAGGTTAGTTAGGTATAAGTAGTTCTAAGTTCTAGGGGACTAATGACCTGAGATGTTAAGTCCCATAGTGCTCAGAGCCATTTGAGCCAGTCTCGCTTATTTGACGTGTACTAGAACTGTTGCAATATTAGAAATTAGTTTTATCTATCTGACAGTAACAAAGTAGATGTAACCAAATCGAGAAATCACACCAGTCTTGGGTACTGTTGGTATTAAAAAGTCATTGGCTAATACTGAAAAAGTTGTTTTTTTGGCGTAGCCAAAAGTTTGATGAACTTTGATGCGGTAATAGATCCATTCGGAAAAAGGGAAGCACGCCATGTAAGACGTAGAGTGAAAAAATGCTGCGACCTAAGGATTGAAGGAATGTGTACTGTCTTGCTTGTCTCTCATCTTTACTGGTTTTTTGTTTCCTGTATTTTATGTCACACAGAAGAGAAAGTTATCAGATAATAGTCAATTAAAAGTGCACATTTTCTGAATATTATTTATTCTCCTGGTCAAAAATACTCCCACCCAGAATTAGCGGTGTGCTTTTTAACGGGGATAGGAAGTAAAACCTGCCGAATGTGAGTATGTGTAACCGGCCGACAGAAAGTAGAAGAGACGCCAAAGGACATTTTAATATCCGCTGTCCTCAATATAGGTTTGATGGCTTCCATTGCATAATATTCCATAGAAGTAAATACAGTGACGTGCGATAGAAGAATGATGTGTGAAGAGGCGTGTCACTGCACTTTGGCACACTTACGATCAAATAACATTTCTTACATTTTCTCGAACGTACATGTTTTTGTATCAAACTATCAAATTATTCAGAAATATGTGCGCTACAAAATGAACATATTTTTGAAAAATCAATTTTATTTTTATTTTGAAGACCGTATCTCAAGTGCTCGATTCGGGTGGTGCGGGGAGGGGGAGTGGGGAGCGCCGCTATCAAGTTTTTCCCTCGGTTGGGAAATATCTTAGATCCGCGGTTCCTTCGATCACTCCTCGGTATAAGCATACTTCATTTGAAATATCTTAGAAAATATGGACCTTTGTAAACGAATAAACGAATTGTAGTAGTCCTGTATGTAAACACACGAAACCAGTAATCAATTACGTTACGAACGTACTAGCGTTGTAGTGTTCATAAATAACAGGATGAGAAACTAATTGAAATACTAACATACACACATGGAAAGATTCATTAGTAATTTAGATTCTCTAGCAGAAATAGGACAACGACCGGCAGCCAGAGAAACTCCACATACTACTGGTACTGCTCTTCCGAGTCATAAAAGAGAGTGCTACGAAATATAACACATCAGAGGCTGCCGAGGTGGTCGCCGTATCAGTTTTAACACATCGGAAAACATAGCAGTACGTCATGTAGCAATCGTCACTGGCAGAGAGAGGTAATTACATCTAGTATTACGCCACCTTAATACGGTAGTTCCGCAGGTCGTAGCTGTGCCGATTGGTCGCCTCTTTTTGTGTGACCTCATTCTCCTCTCTCTCTCTCGTCTTTTCTTTTGTAATTAGAACCTTTGTACTCCGTACTCGTGACACACTACTTCTGATCAGCCATTACGTTGCCCGACTAAAGGTCTTCACTACAGCCTTTTTCGATCAGATCCGTACAAACACAATACTTACAGTATTGACGAAATGAGACGAAGACGAAATTAACGAGCAGAAGAAGGAATGATGATATGAAAGAATGTATAATGAAAACAGCGAAAGATTTTGTGTATGACTTAAAATAATTCCGTGACCTAGGAGACAGATGTGTAAATTAAGGAAAAAAGTGAACTGCTGACTCGTACAAGGCAACATATTCTCATTTTCTTTCTTCGAAGTGATAGTGTTTTTGAGTGAATTCTCGATTAGCAGTTTGACTGCAACATTTGAGGCTCTCAGTTGTCCTTTGGTCAAACCACATTTCATTTCTAGACAGCACCTTGGAGTATTTTATGTATTGTGTGACAGAAGGGATGTAGATCTGACAGCTTATAGCTAGCAGGCTACGTGAAGGACTACGTGTCTCCCTCGCCACAAGAAGACAATGTGAGACTTGGCAGGCCCGAACCAGCCTACCAGCTTAGTTACCCATGTGAGGTATAAAGAGATGTTTTTTGCTTTCGGACTAGAACAATCAGTACATGCTACGTAAATTGATCTTGCTAAATGATTTCTCTCTAACACAGTATTTTTTTCATTAATTGCACGTTGATTTGCACCTGAGGCTGGCTGCTTCTTTTTGTATCGGCACGGCATTCGGCAGGACGTGCGCGTCAAAGCATTTCTAAGAACAGAGTGTGGGAGCGCGTGCCGTAGCTGACTCAGGTAACCGACAGTCCAGTGAAATGCGTGAGCCGGTAGTCCTCGTGTGTTCGTCAGAATCTAGAGTTTGCCACCCCCTATAGCGAGGGCGGCTGTGAGCCATTGAGCTCTAACTCGTCCAAAAATTCTTGAACATAGTATCTGCAAGCAGACAGTATCTGCTAGCAGAACAGTCTCCGGGAGGCCTTAAGAGGCAGTTGCATGTAGACTGGGTTCCAGCTGGGATTCTTGAAACTATAACGGTTAGTAGCAGGCCGGTGACCAAGGTGGATGTTCTTGGAATTTCTAGGCAGCAGTTAGGTGCATAGATAAGATCGCACAAGCAGTCGTGGACTGGGAATGCTTCCATGCAGGAGGCCACTCCTGTTTTTTCACGTCTACCTCCTCGGATCTGTGTGTTGGACACGGGAAATTTCACTTCCGTGACTGGATGTCGCCGTTAAAATTAGCCCCAGTAGGGTAGTTCGCATCTTCTTTCACAGGAGCAGTAGCTCTGGCGATTTCATATTAGCTGGTAGCTGCCACCATTGGCCAGGGTCGAAGTCTCGCAGCAAAATTTTATACAATTGCTTAGGCGTAAAGACTAAATGATTGTGCCACTTAATGTCAAACTTTGTTAGTCGAGAGAGAGGGGAATATTCCCTAGGTGGCATTTCGAACATTCGGTCTGACTGGGCATTCGTTAACTTTCGGCGGACTATTCGGCAGAGAGTTTAGAGGAGCGTCGTTGAAACTGTACTTCCGGACGGGACACGAACCTGGAAAGTACTCTTAGACGGGACGAGAAGGTGTAAAGTATCCTCGATCGTGACGCGAAGCAATAGGGGTCCTCGGTTGAGCTCTGAGACGACGATTTCATTCTCTGTGTGGGCACCTTTTGTGAAGCACATGTCATCAAGACGATTTGCGACCTCGACAACTGCAGACATGTTCTGGTAGCAATGTGAGGCGGGATTCTAGTGATGAGATGGTAAAAGGCACATTAGCAGGATGATTCGGTGTATCTCGTTTTAAAGAATGCTCTGTTCCTGAGTCTTGGCTAGGCCATCGTTTGCCAACCACGCAGGATCCCAAATAACTAACTGAATGACGCGATTATCGTGTTCGAAACAACCATGTGTTTAGAACCATTTGACGTGTTAGCTGCTAGACACTGTTGAAAAGCTTACCTCGGACTTTGTACAATTACACATTGCCAGAACTTGAGTGGCAGAGATCATGTTACGATTTACACATTTCCATTGTGTGAGTGAGCTCATTATGAAGTTGCTTGTGTGGAATATTTTGTTATAAATTAGAGGTTCTGTTACGGCTCTCCACTTCAAATGAAACCTTGATCTCACATAGCATTATGAACCTCTCAATAAGAACCAAGCCCTCGAGTCACTTTTTGAGCCCCTCCCAATCCTTTATCTTTCCTTGTCCCTCGTGCACAGTCCAATAATTACAGAGTCGTGGGATGGACGATCTGGATATCGAATTGATTCAAAAGATTCAGATCACAAGCACCATACACTGAAGTGACAAAAGTCATGGGATATTTCCTAATGTGGTGTTGTATCCCTTGTTGCCTGTTGTAGTACAGTAACTCAACGTGGCATGGACTCAAGAAGTCGTTGGAAGTCCCCACCACAAATATTACGCCATGCTGCCTCTATAGCCGTGCATAATTGCGAGAGTGTTGCCGGTGCATCATTTTGTGCACGAAATGATCTCTCGACTGTATCCCATAAACGTTCGATCGGATTCCTGTAGAGCGATGTCAGTGGCCAAATTATTCGCTCCGATCCTCCAGAATGTTCTTCAAACCAACCGCGAACAACTGTAGCCCGTTATCATGAGGCATTGTTATCCATAAAAAATTACATCGCTATTGGGGAACATTAAGTTCATGAATGGTTGAAAATGGTCTCCAAGTATCCTTTTCCAGTCAGTGATAGGTTCACTTGGATCAGAGGATCCATGTGAACACAGCCCACACCATTATAGGGCCACCACATGTTTCACAGTGCCTTCTTGAGAACTTGCGTCTATGACTTCGAACCCTATCATCAGCTCTTACAAAATGAAATCGCGAATCATCTGACCAGTCCACGGTTTTCCAATCGTCTAGGGTCCAACCGATATGGTGACGAACCCAGGAGAGGCACTGCAGGCGACGTGCTGTAAGCAAAGGCACTCGCGTAGGTCGTCTGCTGCCATAGCCCATTAACGCCAAATTTCGCCGAACTGTTCTAACATAGTAACGTATACGTTCGTCGTGTGTCACACATTCATTCTGCGGTTATTTCACGCAGTGTTGCCTGTCTGTTAGCACTGACAACTCTACGCAAACGCCGCTGCTGTCGGTTGATGTGCGAAAGCCGTCGGTCACTGTGTTATCCGTAGTGAGAGGTAATGCCTTAATGCTAGAAATGTTATATTCTCGGTACACTCTTGACAATGTGGATCTCGGAATACTGAACTCTGAAACCATTTTCGAAATGGAATGTGCCCAGCAGTTAGCTCCAACTGTCATCCCACGTTCAAAGAGCATTAATTCCCGTCGTAAGGCCGTAACCACTTAGGAAACGTTTGCGCGTGAATCACCTGAGTACAAATGACAGCTCCGTCAATGCATTGTCCTTTTGTATCTTGTGCGGGAGATACTATCGGCACCTGTACATGTGCATGTAGCTGACCCCTGACCTTTGGTCTGCTCAGTGTATATATTGAGCCATAGCCCAGTGACATCTGGCAAATGGACAGAGGTACTATTTGCTCAGGCAAGTTGAACTGGCTGCCAATATTGACTGTGTTCTCAGTGTCTGAACCCAGCACCTTTACACTGTGAGTGGCAATGATGGTTTTACCTCACTGGTGGGTGTGGTTTTAACGATGATATTACTGTTTCTGTGTGGAACGGCTACATTACATGGACATATGTGCGACGACTCAGAATGAAACGACGAAAATACATTAAAAGAATTTTAAAAACAGGGTGAGATCGGGACAAAGTTTCGGAGAGTGACAAAGTTCTCAGAAAATATCGCTGATCACAGTGGACGCATGATTTCTGGTAGCTACTTACCAACAATACATCTCTGTAATTTACGTGTGGACCCTACTGGATCACGCAATGCGCAGCATTTTCGGAGTTTAGTTATAACTTTTCTTTGCACCTATATTACTTTAATTCATTCAGAATGGGCTCTCTTTCGCTCGTCAGAACAACTTGCTTTAATCTTATTGGACTCTACTGCCAGAACAACAAGCCAATCGCGAATTTTCTGCAACATCTTTTCTGTCTGGTACATAAACTTGTGTTATTTTGCAAAAACAGACATAATGTCTCATGGGATAACAGCAATCAGTGATTTTATAATGTTACTTAAAATCCGTCTTGATTGCAATTTTTTTTATTCATATGACCGGTTTCGGTTCATTCAGAACCATCTTCAGGTCTGATACTTCAATTACAGGAGTAACCCGTCCAGATCCAGCAACTTTCATATGCTACGTCACATATGAATAAAAAAAAATTTGCAATCAGGACGGATTTTAAGTAACATTATAACTTGTGTTATTCCTGCTACCCTCAGCTCTTCTTTAAGTTCGCCAATCCATTGCACTTTCTTACTTTTAGTTTTAGTACAGGTTTCGTGGAATTTCACAACCTGTCTACTGAATTTGGCTGGTTCCATTCTTTTAATGTCACCATGGAATGTCAACCTGCGATTTTTCATATACCTATAAATGTTGGAACTCCGAGCAAATAAACAATTTGAGAAATATACCTTTTTCAGTACAATTCAACCTAAAACATTAATGGTTACTTGCCCTAAGCAATCTTAGATTTTTAGTCGGTTATTTAATGGAGTTACTTTGTGTTTTAAGCTGTTCGTTGCGGCGATTGCATGTTACCTGCCTTCTCGCTGTTGTGAATATATTCTCACTTAAGAAAGAGTAACGCAACAACTCTGAGACGGAAGACGCCCGCCGTGTTACCAGTGTGTTTAATCCGATCTGCTAGCGTACTGTGGACCGTACGGTACGTAACGGTTGTGCAACCGTTCCCTTACGGGTTTAGTCAAAATTGTCACCTTCAGTAACTTGGCAGAGTGGCACAGCGACGCACAGCCGACCATCTTTCAAACTCAAGAATGCTAGGAGTTCAGTGCACTACTTCCGCCGCTGCTTCAATCCTAGCAAGCAGGTTTCCTGTCAGTATCGGCCACATTTACGTAAACTGTGCCTTTCACATGTACGCGGAAGAGGACGTCTATGTCATTCCCACTGTCATTTCTGGCGACCAAGTTGGACACGAAACACGACAATCGTGGGCAAACTGTAAATCAGTAGGGTTCATGACGTCGAGAGCAAGTGTCAGACAACCGTTACCTTGGAACCACACAATGTGATGGATAGCTTAGCTACAAATCTTCTAGGAAATGTGGGAGGATTTGTTCAAGGAAAGATTTGTACAGGGCTCCGTTCAGTGTATCGGAAATAACATAGTGGCCAGTCACATAATCAATGAAAATCAGCCTGTACATTGCAAGCGCACTTGGGGTTGCTGGATCGACACACCAGTGCGTATGGGTTTGCGCCATCTCACCTGTAGCACTAAACTGCTAAATCGAGTCATGGTTCAGAGTTCATGTTGCACAGATCCAGGGGCAACAGAAATATGACGTTCAATATTTCATGTAATTATTGTCTGAAATTCGAAAAAAAATTGAATGCTGATAAAATCAGATTACGTGTGTTCATAATGTTGTTTTCAACGCCTAACACAGTAAGACAATTATTACACCTGGAACCTGTGTCTATATCTTATGTCCACTTATAGTTACGTCATATATTTATATCTTTGGATAGCATAGCTCACGAAGCGCCAATTCACCCAGAAACTGAGAATCAGAACACTTCTTAAGTTCCAAAAATAACTGAGTTTTAAACTTTCAAAAATATTTCTCTCTCAATTCCCTCCCCACCCCCCTCAAAAATCCCGTCCCAAATTTCCGTCGATCATTCAGTAAAAGTTCAGAATCAGGCATGACATTCTAATTTATTGCTACCTACATTTGCAACACCTTTTGCAGGAAGTATTAGGATACAGTACTTTTTACGTCTGCCCGGAGTGGCAAACATAAGTTGGAATTCCAGAATGAGATTTTCACTCTGCAGCGGAGTGTGCGCTGATATGAAACTTCCTGGCAGATTAAAACTGTGTGCCCGACCGAGACTCGAACTCGGGACCTTTGCCTTTCGCGGGCAAGTGCTCTACCATCTGAGCTACCGAAGCAAAGGTCCCGAGTTCGAGTCTCGGTCGGGCACACAGTTTTAATCTCTCAAGAAGTTTCATAAGTTGGAATTGGTAGCAGGACGTGACCGGGGTGTGGGGCGAGATCTGATGGCCGAGAAAAGATTAGTCTCAAAGTAAGGCGCCAGCGGTCAGGAAGATTACTTATCTTTATTCTCCACACTGAAGCTGGCAAGGTCTGTTGCTCTCACAGCAAGTAGCTACATAATTAAGTTCACAATACAATTCACAGATCCACAGTGCAATCCAATCTAAGCCCAGGGTTATCATATAAGATCTACACAATAACACTTCGATATTAACAGAGCTAGTGAGCAAGAGCGAGTGGCCGTGGCGTCAGGTCTGTGCTCCCGTTATATCTTGTGGCCGCAGAGGGAGCTGCAGGCAAGAACTATTGAATGGCGCGGCGTCTTCAGCCGGAGATAACGCCTATGAACCTCCGGCGGGCGCGACGTGAGGCTAAGGCCGACCACCGCGCAGGTGCGGCCGGGCTGAGCGACGGCAAGGCGCGCGTGATTCGGTTAGGTCCGCGGACATAGCATACTAATTGAAATCGCACGATTACATCATAATTGTGCGACACATAGTTCGCAAATATGACTTCACAGACTTCGATGATAGGTGAAAAACTAGCTTTCCTTCAGACGGAGAGCAGCGTTCAATATCGACAGCACTTAGAAACTATGTTTACAACTTCATGGTATTCACGAACAAATTTCTACTCTTTTTCTCGATTACAATCCCACCCCGGCCAGGCTGGCCGAGCGGTTGTAGGCGCTACAGTCTGGAACCGCGCGACCGCTACGGTCGTAGGTTCGAATCCTGCCTCGAGCATGGATGTGTGTGATGTCCTTAGGTTAGTTTGGTTTAAGTAGTTTTAAGTGTAGTAGGTTGATGACCTCAGATATTAAGTCCCATAGTGCTTAGAGCCTTTTGAATGCCGTGGCCCTCAATAACTTCACCTTCCCAGAACCTGACACAGGGATTAACGCGGATTTAGTTGAGAGACAGCGTGGTAGCGGTAAAGTAACACATGGTCGCCGAACTCTGTTTGGTTTCCACGCTACTATGCACTTCCTGAAGAAAACACTTTTTTTTTTTAATAAGGGTTTTCAGTATGTCGCATCTTGCAGTTCTCAAATATTGAGGAAAATACATCTTTAAATATTTAACACCACGGCTGGTAATTATCAACTGGCTGACTAGCTTCGGGCTTTGCTCATTTTCACAAGCCACGTATTTTGTATTTGGATTAAATTTCAGGTCGACAGTTCTGTTTATGCCAGCACACTTAAACTTAGCTGAAACCTTCATTATCCAGCATGGTTTGACCCGTGTGAAATTACTATATGCTCTTGGGTTAAATCGCTTTCTGCATGCTTGTTTCACTTATATATCCTGCAGGCTTTACGGCTTTTCAAGCGATATTTCACGTGGAGATTCTCTCATTTCGTATACGTGTTTACATTTTAAGGCAAACAGTTTTTTCAGTTAGAAGTTGGGCTTTCCTCATCCCTGAGCTCTCGTGCAAATCACTCACTCTCTCTGTCTCAAGTACTTATGAGAGGATTACGTCAGCTATGTTATTTATCTGTTTACGTAGTAATATTAGGAATTTACTGGTTTCTGTACAACATTTGAAACGGTTTGTAGTCATCCATTTGGGGCTGCGTATCCTGTAAGCAAAGGGATGAATATAAGATCGCCTCTACAAAGAGAATGAGCATTTGTCTATTCAATGTATAAATATTTCCCTGAGTGGGGGCATGAAACGACGTGACATTGTTTGTAAAAGACCGGTACTGGGATCTTTTTTACTCTCGGTTCCATTAAAAGGCTCTGTGTACCGCCAGGCACTATGCTTTTAATACTACGTATTTATAAATATTTTCAGCTCCGTGTTAAGAATGTCTGAATTGTAGTCGTTGTTCGTTGTAGAACTTGCTTCCACCGAGAAGCTAAAACAGTCATCCGCTTAATTTCGTAGTTACCATCATTTTCTTGGTTACTTATAATCAGATCGTACAGATAGCAAAGACATTTACATTTCAGGAGCGTTCATCTGTGAGAGGGAACTCATTACACGAAGCATCCATTAGCTTTGCAAGATTCCATTGTAACGTCAATTAGTCTGATTCCTTCAGAAACATAGTGAAATTTACATTGCTCCTGCAATTGGCTAACCGTTTGTGAATTCTGTGGTGCTATTTGACTCGAAATACTTTAGCGACAGAGTTTTACGTGAAGGATGACCATAAATCAGATCAAAAGTAGTTTCAAAATGATTTGTATTTTCTACTAACGGTCAACTGAATTTGGTTTTTTGTTAGATTTAACATAACGTGTTTGAAGATGGGCAAAACATTCTCTAGTCATTTATGAATACTGAAAATCAATTTTCCGACACCACTATTCCAAACTCCTGTACGCATCCTGTCCACCGCGAGAAAGCTGCACATAGTTCAATTTTACAAAGAGACTACAAGTTGCGACATCAATATACGGAGTTCGAATAAGAAATAGAAATCATAAAATGTGGAATGATTCTTCACTAATTAATGCAACGTCGCAAGAGATAAAAATAAACCGAACAAACAGCTTCATGCCACCACTCACAACTGACAGCAGGCTACAACCAAGTATAATGTCTGATAAATTATGATAGTCTTTTGTTAATGGTAAGGCTGACTTTTATATCTGTGTTTCTGAATAGTTGCTAAGTGGGAAACTTATTCACAATACTAAACCTCCAGATAAAGATTCTGAGGCAAAGGGTGTTTACATGCTGCATTGGCTGTAGCTAATTTTGTATTGTATACGCCAAACAGGCTGAAATTAAACTTCCTGGCAGATTAAAACTGTGTGCCCGACCGAGACTCGAACTCGGGACCTTTGCCTTTCGCGGGCAAGTGCTCTACCATCTGAGCTACCGAAGCACGACTCACGCCCGGTCCTCACAGCTTTACTTCTGCCAGTAAGTCCCGAGTTCGAGTCTCGGTCGGGCACCCTGGCATATTAAAACTGTAAGTTTCATATCAGCGCAAACTCCGCTGCAGAGTGAAAATCTCATTCAGGCTGAAATGTCGTAACTCGATTTAACAAGCATGTAAATTGCTACAGTCTATAAAATGTCACAAAAAAGCAGCAGCAACACGCACTAATAAAACAGGTTACCCATTTGAAAATCAAAGGCAAACTTGAAATCATTCAAGAAATGGAAATTGACATTCATAATAAATAACGTAGAGATTTCACTCCTCAAGAGGTAACCGAATTCAAAAACTCAAAATTCTTTATTAGTCTTAATGCAGTTCTAATGGATGTGCCATTATGAAAGAAACGACTACCAGACATAACATGAGCATTGATTATCGCATTTTGCAGATACGTTCATCTACGCAACAAACCCCCCATATTGTATTAAATGTACAGTCTTTACGTGTATGTAGAAAAACTATGTAATATGTATTTGGTCACTGTTTTTTTTAGTTTATTTGCTGTACAAAGTGTAATGTTACACAATATCTTCACCGTTGTCTAAAATCGTGAGCAACTGTTACACAGAAAATCATGTGAAACACGATTTTGGCAACGTAATAAATGATGCAAAACTATCTGCATCCCACACAGACTGTAACTGTAACTGTAACTGACAACTGACACCACAGTTAACAACGAGACGCAGCTCCCCATCTGCAGAAGACACTAGTTTCTGTCCCCTCTCCCTCCGTCCCCCATCCCTCACAATACCCCAACAACCCCTCCAGCAGCTAACAGTAAACTAAAAATTCGATGCTAATCTAGTTTAAGAAAATTAATATTTAAGTAACAATTTTCTGTATCCTAAAACACATGAAGACGAGAACAACAGGCTGTAAACGCGTTCCTCTATGTTAAGTTGAACATACAACAAGTAAAAGTGACTGCTAAAAGAAAATACAAATAATTATTTCAAACAAGCACAGTTCCCCAACGTAGCCAGTATGGTCATACTTCTCATGATGCTAAATGTAATTAAATAATGCACTATTTTACCTATACAGTACTTAAAAAAATTAAAGAACACTTTATAATTAATGCAACAGTATCAACTCAAAAAATCTATGTCTCTCTACTAGTGTAAAAGGCATTTCACTAGCGTTAGTGAATATATGATCCTTCCCAAACATATGATATATCGTAACATTGGAAGATGTCCTAGCATCTTTGATACTCGTATGTTTGTAAGCTCTTTGTATGTATCAAAACATGTGATGCTTGGTAGAAATCTTCTTAGTGACAAATGTAAAGTGTTCAGTGAGAAAAATTTACGTGTGCAACAATAAGAATGCAGTGGGAATGTATTTACACCTGTTGGACGAATGCTATGAAAACAAACACCCCAAACCGACATTACACGTAAGTCACATGCAACGAAAATCTGTAACGTAAGCATCTGTGTGTGGCGTGCTTGTAATTATGTATTATTTATATTTTTGGACAATTAATCTGCAAAAAACACACATTTTTTAGGGAAAGCGTTAAACCGTCTGAAGATGAATCACAACGATTCGAAACTGGTAATGGTACCCTTTGAATAAAGGAGCTGAAAGTAAATTTGTGGCTGGTTGCTGTCCCAACTCTGTCAATACGTGTCTTCAAATAACAGCCACGGTCTCCATCATGTTACCACATGACAAAATTTCAATAATTAACTATGTTTCAAAATTTCTGTTGGGCAGTTGCGTAACGTTACGATCCATTGGTTAGCTTTTAAAGAGTAATGTGGAGAATAGATCAGATTAAGTAGACGAGTTCAATATGGGCATCCTTGTCGCGTACTTTGAAACAAATCTCTGTTCGGGAGACACTTCTGACGTAACGACTCAGTATTTCTCCTTCATCCAGGTCAGACAGAAACGACGTCCACCTCTCATGCCCCTGTGTCGTTAATTACCTCCCAGGTTGACTGAAGCCAGCACCACAGCCCATCAATGAGCCCGCCAGACGTTATTAATGCAGGCACTCCTCTGTGGTTTATTAATCGACCGCTGTCTATCACTACAGAGTCACACAGAAGCGAAGTCCAGCCTTTTGTTCTGGCAGAAAAGCGAAAGGAAATCCCCACGACTGCTGTGACGTGCCAGCTGTCGCGGCAAACCTCCATCGGCGTTACTCTGTGTGTGTCCCAGCTCGCGCCGTCAGTAGCTTTACCCTCGGCCAGGGAAGCAATTACTTTCCACACACCGACACCTGCGCGCCGCCCCTGCCGCCGCTGCTGCTTCTGCTGCTGCTGGCGCCTCGCAGGCTAGCCTTTGTTCTGCTGCCTTGCTCACGGAGCCTTTGTGTCAGCGTATAAATAGCAGTGACTTGAAAAGCTTGCATCCTACATACTCGCAGACTCATAGTCTCATCCCAGGTTAGCTTGCTTAGATACACAGTTCCATCCATAGTGCAATAGTGAGGAGACACTCAAGGATGGAGAACATGTCATAAAATAAGAATCCACTATCTGTATATTTAGGCTGAGGAAGGCAAAACAGTCCATTCTAAACTAGGGCTGTTGATGGAAATATAGATATATCTACAAAGAGTCTTTTTTTTTTTTTTAAATCATCGATAAACACTGGCGAAATTCTTTCACAGACATATCGAGACCAAAATGGCAATGTCGAGTGCAGATATTTTTGTTTTATATTTTTTTGCAAGCTGCTAGCTTGTTGATGTACGGCTCTAAAACCAGCGTTTTTTGTTATAGGCCGGTATATATATATATATATATATATATATATATATATATATATATATATATATATATATATATATATATATATATATGTTCTCCGTCGATATGCACGTATCGATACTTTTTTCGATATGCCGAAAGCCGATGATACATTTTCTACAATCGATGTATCGGAATGCTAGTATTTATACAAATATGAACAGTCCCAATCGAAAAACATTCAGAATGGCTAAATACACCGACGTGCGTATTTTACTAACCTGTACTGCAAAATCTGGGAAATTTTGTGACGTACGCAAGAAATTCTTGCCGTTTATCGTCGCGCACCTATACCACTGACTTTTTTTTTTCCTAATGGAACAACCAGTTTTTCCTACGGCGTTGGAAGGAACTTCAGCGACATACCTTACATGGCACTTGATCAAACAGTATCGAATAAACAATACTGCATAAAAGTGTCCGGCCTACAGGAGAGAGGCCCACAAACGGCTGCCTTGCTGCACTAGATACATGAAAACACGTACCTCAGGTACGGTTCCTGTGTTCGTTACTTACATCTACATGTAGATGACAGGTGTGATTCGCAGGGCAACCATGTTCATAAGTGTCTAGCAGAGGGGTCATCGAACCACCTTCACAATTATTGGCTATTATCCCAACCTCGTCCAGCGCGCGGAAGAAAAGAACACCTATAATTTCCTGTGCGAGCTTTGATTTCACTTATTTTATTACGATGATCAAAAAATGGCTCTGAGCACTATGTGACTTAACATCTATGGTCATCAGTCCCCTAGAACTTAGAACTACTTAAACCTAACTAACCTAAGGACAGCACACAACACTATTACGATGATCGTTTCTCTCTATGTAGGTCGGCGTCCACAAAAATTTTTCGCATTTGGAGGAGAAAGATGGTGATTGAAATATCGTGAGAAAACTCCGCCTCAACGCGAAAAGTGTCTGTTTTAATAACACCTACCACAAATCATGCATCATCTCACTGACACTCCCTCCCCTATTTCTCGATAATAGAAAACGTGGTGCTCTCCTTTGAACTTCCTCCATGTACCCCTATCTCGTAGGTATCCCGCACTGCGCAGCAGTACTCCAGATTAGGACGCACAGGCGTTAAGATGCAGCAGATCTACTGATGAGACTGCCTACATGTGTTCTGACAACAAAATGCAGTCTTTGGTTCGCCTTCCCTGCAACAGTTCCCATTTCAGTGGTTCTTAACTATAATTACTAGGTATTTAATTGAATTTACGGCCTTTGGGATTGACTGGTATATAGTGTAACGGAAGCTTAAAGGATTTCCTTTAGTACTCATGTGGATGACCTCACACTTTTCATTATGTAGGTTCAATTTCCAATTTTCGCACCATTCAGATACATTTTCTAAATTGTATTGCACTTTGTTTTGACCTTCTGACGTCTTCACTAGAAGAGAAAAGATAGCATCATCTGCAAAAAAACCTAAGACGGCTGCTGAGATTGCGGTTCCTTATCTATGTGAACGATTTAAGAGACAGAGAGTCCATAACACTACCTTAGGAAACACCAGATATCACAGTAGTAATTGACGGAAAGACATGTATTAAATCATTAGTGGTGTTTTTTTAATGTATTTATATTCTGATTAAATTTGTTGTGTTGGCTGAAGAGCCAACACCGTGTTATGAATGGAGGCCGAAATGCACACGTTTTAGCACACGCAGGCTGGCGTGAGGGGGGGGAAGAACTATACTGACGTGAGGTCTGGAACATGACAAGGAATTAGAATTTAGAAAGCGGACGTAATTAGTTTGATACTTAACTTTAATCTATTAATGATGAACGTCGCTCTTGACGGTACAATATTCACAATACTGTCTGTTCAGAATACATTCTTGAAGTAACTGGATATGGCGCCTTGCTTGGTCGTAGCAAATGACGTAGCTGAAGGCTATGCTAAACTGTCGTCTCAGCAAATGAGAGCGTATGTAGACAGTGAACCATCGCTAGCAAAGTCGGCTGTCCAACTGGGGCGGGTGCTAGGGAGTCTCTCTAGACTAGACCTGCCGTGTGGCGGCGCTCGGTCTGCAATCACTGATAGTGGCGACACGCGGGTCCGACGTATACTAACGGACCGCGGCCGATTTAAAGGCTACCACCTAGCAGGTGTGGTGTCTGGCGGTGACACCACAGAATTGTTATTCTCTTGTGAAAATTCAGAAATCTGTTCTGAGTCTTGTACCACTTCTTAGCGTGAGGAGCAAAGACCTTACGAAAAACTTATGTCCTATATGTGATAGTTTATATGTCACCTGAAATCTTTTGCAGAACGCGTAGCGTTCTCAAGATCAAGCACAGAGTTCGCGTTGCCACTTAATTTATTTGTGTCGTGGTCATGTTCGATCACGACCGGATGTGAGACATAGCAACTACGAACAGGGAAAGCTAAGGGACCAGACAGAGCTGGAAATTTTCTTTGCTATACTACAACACACGTAAAAGGAAATTGGATTTAAATCGCAAACAAGGTAAATGGCAATGCGACTTCTGCCTTAATTACGGCGTTTGCCGACATGCAGTCGGTCCCTGGTACCTGTATGAAAACTATAAAAACACCGTTATTTCTGTTGCCATTAATAGGAAATGGGTAGCAGAGAAATGCGTTAAGTAATAAGCAGGCACTAAAGCGTTTGCGAGCACAATAACCAATTTAATTACCTTAGTCAGTACTGCTAACAATAGGCTCCGTAACATTTCAATTTTATATCTTGCTGGCTGTTTCTTTAAATAAAGTCCTTTAACATTTTCGACATTTCATCTTAGCTGCACACACAAATTATTACATAGCAATATTTTATAATAATAATTTAGTGATTGAGGACCACGCCACATACGCGTCCGCCGTCTTTAAAAAATCTATCAGGACTGTGTAATCCACTTCTGTTACCAATTTTTTAGGTGTCAAAAAATAAGAAACACAAAATATCGTTTTCGATAGAATTTATGAACAATTCGTATTCTGCGCCGTAGCGCGTAAGATATTCTTTGAAATATAAGGTGGTCGCTGCTCAGCGAAGATCTAAGAAATTTTTACACAAATTGTATGGCTTTTATGAGCCTGCATGGCTAGGGTATCGAATGTAAGTTTATTTCAGCTATCGAAACTGATACGAATACTACATTATCTCTGGATTCGTGATTTCGTGCCATTCACGAAACTGCGACCATATTCTATAGGCATATGACTGGACTACAAGCCGCTTGTCAGGTACAGTGTCAAAAGCCTTCAGGAAACCTATAAATACAGAATCCATTTGAAATCCCATGTCAATACCACTCAACGCTTTGTGTGAGTAGAAAGCTAGTTGCGTTTCACAAGAACGATGTTTCTTACATCACTGTTGGCAGTGTGTCAATAGACCGTTCTCTTCCAGGCAATTCATTATGTTCGTACACTAGACAGGGTTAAGCGAAATTCGCGCACTCGGGATTCACAGTTTGACACATGCCAGCAATAAGAAAAAGTCTTTCACAAAATTTCGTCCGCGAGTACATGCGGCAGAAAAGGACAGTAAAGAACGACAATACAGTAAGCACATGTATGGTAACTCTCTATGAAAGCACGTGATAGTTGTGCTGTGCAGTTGGTGCAGTGGATAGAGTTTTGGGTTGGAATGCAGGAGGTCGATTGTTCGGTCCTGGGTTCAGGCGTAAGTTTTTTATTTGGTAAATATAATCAAGGTGCTATGGTATCTGGCACCTTAATCGTGAACAGCGATTACAGCGGGTCCTCTAGAAAACATTTGCACATACATACTACAATCGTAGAGATGGAAGATTGATCAGCTTTGAAAGAAGCCCTTCCCACGTCCTGGGCGTGAATTTATTCGCACCAATTCATCTACTAGATGCGAAACCTGTTTTCTTTGTACCCTCCTCTAACGGTCCCATACATTAGTGCCAACTATTATTCTTGCCTCATTCGGGTCCATTACATTTTGTTAGTGCCTTACGTTACCAGTAGGACTGGGAACGTGCTTTGTGAATCATGTCGAAACTCAGTTACTATTTGTATATGTTATTACCATGGTCCCACTAATTATGTCGTTCAACACTGTGGTTACCGCATGCTTTTTAGTACGTATCTCTATGCATAATAATAATAATAATAATAATATCAAGGTAAAACTAAATAAAGGTCGCTACACTACGCATACATTGATTACCAAATATCTTTTGATAGTGTACCCCACTCATGGTTACCACAAATATTGGATGTATACAAAGTAGATCCTAAATTGATACAGTTCCTAAACGTAGTAATGAAAAATGGGAAAACCACACTTAATATCCAAACAAATTCAAATAATATCACATCACAGCCAATAAGGTTTAGGCGTGGAATATACGAAGGAGACTAATTAAGTCCTTTCTGGTTCTGCCTTGCTCTGAACCCACTATCCAACATGCTAAATAATACAAATTATGGATACAATATTACTGGAACATACCAACGCAAAATCACACATTTGCTATACATGGATGAGTTAAAACTACTGGCAGCAACAAATTAACAACTCAACCAATTACTAAAGATAACAGAAGTATTCAGCAATGATATAAATATGGCTTTTGAAACAGAAAAATGTAAGAAAAATAGCACAGTCAAGGGAAAACACACTAAACAAGAAGATTACATATTGGATAACCACAGCGACTGCATAGAAGCGATGGAAAAAACAGATGCCTATAAATATCTAGGATACAGACAAAAAATTGGAATAGATAATACAAATACTAAAGAAGAACTAAAAGAAAAATATAGACAAAGACTAACAAAAATACTGAAAACAGAATTGACAGCGAGAAACAAGACAAAAGCTATAAATACTTATGCTATACCAATATTGACCTACTCATTTGGAGTAGTGAAATGGAGTAACACAGACCTAGAAGCACTCAATACACTCACACGATCACAATGCCACAAATATAGAATACATCACATACATTCAGCAACAGAAAGATTCACATTGAGCAGAAAGGAAGGAGGAAGGGGATTTATCGACATAAAAAAACCTACATTATGGACAGGTAGACATTTTGTGGTGAATACTGGTATGTGCTAGTATTTGGTAGTATTGTACATTCGCTTGTTATGTGATCTACTGTTTCTATTTGTTATTTGCAAAGTCTCCATTTATCTGTTGTGGTATTGGGATCTTTAATAATATGTTTCCTGTAATATCTGGTGTTTATTGTTTGATCCTGTATTGCAATCATGGATCCTTCCGTCTCACTGTATATATTGCCTTTTGTTAGCCATGTGTTGGATGCGTCTTGTTAAGGAAAAAATATAAAAATGCAGTAAATGAAGCAGGCAAAAAGGAATACAAACGTCTCAAAAATGAGATCGACAGGAAGTGCAAAATGGCTAAGCAGGGATGGCTAGAGGACAAATGTAAGGGGTAAAGGGTAAGATAGATACCGCCTACAGGAAAATTAAAGAGACCTTTGGAGAGAAGAGAACCACTTGTATGAATATCAAGAGCTCAGATGGCAACCCAGTTCTAAGCAAAGAAGGGAAGGCAGAAAGGTGGAAGGAGTATATAGAGGGTTTATACAATGGCAATGTACTTGAGGACAATATTATGGAAATGGAAGAGGATGTAGATGAAGACGAAATGGGAGATAAGATACTGTGTGAAGAGTTTGACAGAGCACTGAAAGACCTGAGTCGAAACAAGGCCCTGGGAGTAGACAACATTCCATTAGAACTACTGATAGCCTTGGGAGAGCCAGTCATGACAAAACTCTACCATTTGGTGAGCAAGATGTATGAGACAAGCGAAATACCCTCAGACTTCAAGAAGTATATAATAATTCCAATCCCAAAGAAAGCAGGTGTTGACAGATGTGAAAATTACCGAACTATCAGTTTAATAAGTCACAGCTGCAAAATACTAACGCGAATTCTTTACAGACGAATGGAAAAACTGGTAGAAGCGGACCTCGGGGAAGATCAGTTTGTATTCCGTAGAAATGTTGGAACACTTGAGGCAATGCTAACCTTACGACTTATCTTAGAAGAAAGATTAAGAAAAGGCAAACCTACGTTTCTAGCATTTGTAGACTTAGAGAAAGCTTTCGACAATGTTAACTGGAATACTCTCTTTCAAATTCTGAAGGTGGCAGGGGTAAAATACAGGGAGCGAAAGGCTATGCACAATTTGTACAGAAACCAGATGGTAGTTATAAGAGTCGAGGGGCATGAAAGGGAAGCAGTGGTTGGGAAAGGAGTAAG
The DNA here is from genome assembly GCF_021461385.2 of Schistocerca piceifrons. Classification (NCBI taxonomy): domain Eukaryota; kingdom Metazoa; phylum Arthropoda; class Insecta; order Orthoptera; family Acrididae; genus Schistocerca; species Schistocerca piceifrons. The sequence continues at coordinate 58,373,785 of NC_060138.1, read as the reverse complement.
ACAGGGTTGTAGCCTCTCCCCGATGTTATTCAATCTGTATATTGAGCAAGCAGTAAAGGAAACAAAAGAAAAATTCGGAGTAGGTATTTAAATTCATGGAGAAGAAGTAAAAACTTTGAGGTTCGCCGATGACATTGTCCATTCCGTTCAACAGCTATTCCAAGTCCTTTGCTGTCTCTGACAGAATTACAGTGTCTTGAAAGGAGGGTATAAGATGAACATCAACAAAAGCAAAACGAGGATAATGGAATGTAGTCAAATTAAATCGGGTGATGCTGAGGGAATTAGATTAGGAAATGAGACACTTAAAGTAGTAAAGGAGTTTTGTTATTTAGAGAGTAAAATAACAGATGATGGTCGAAGTAGAGAGGATATAAAATGTAGACTGGCAATGGCAAGGAAAGCGTTTCTGAAGAAGAAAAATTTGTTAACATCGAGTATAGATTTAAGTGTCAGGAAGTCGTTTCTGAAAGTATTTGTATGGAGTGTAGCCATGTATGGATGTGAAACATGGACGATAACTAGTTTGGACAAGAAGAGAATAGAAGCTTTCGAAATGTGGTGCTACAGAAGAATGCTGAAGATAAGGTGGGTAGATCACGTAACTAATGAGGAGGTATTGGATAGGATTGGGGAGAAGAGAAGTTTGTGGCACAACTTGACTAGCAGAAGGGATAGGTTGGTAGGAAATGTTTTGAGGTATCAAGGAATCACAAATTTTGCATTGGTGGGCAGCGTGGAGGGTAAAAATCGTTGAGGGAGACCAAGAGATGAATACACTAAGCAGATTCAGAAGGATGTAGGTTGCAGTAAGTACTGGGAGATGAAGAAGCTGGCGCAGGATAGAGTAGCATGGAGAGTTGCATCAAACCAGTCTCAGGACTGAAGACCACAACAACAACAGACAATTTAAGAAAATTCTTTCTAGAACGAGCAGAAACTAGCAAAATACACAAAGCAATCACTCACATAAATACATCGGCTACACCACTGCAATTTCATAACCACTTCTACAACACTTTAGATCACATAACATCAACAGATACGAAGAAAGTAAATTGGAAAAAGAAAACACTACATGGCAAGCACCCGTATCATCTAACACAGCCACACATCGATCAAGACGCATCCAACACATGGCTAACAAAAGGCAATATATGCAGTGAGACGGAAGGATTCATGATTGCAATACAGGATCAAACAATAAACACCAGATATTACAGGAAGCATATTATTAAAGATCCCAATACCACAACAGATAAATGGAGACTTTGCAAATAACAAATAGAAACAGTAGATCACATAACAAGCGAATGTACAATATTAGCAAATACTAGCGCATACCAGTATGCACCAAAAAATGTACTGGAGACTGATGAATACAAATTATACTGGAACAGATCCATTATAACATATAAAACACCACCACATAACAAACCTGACAGCATACTCACCAATAAAAAGAAGAAATTAACACAACTAACCGCAATATCCATACCCAATACAACAAATACAGAAGAAAAGCGGAGAAAAAATTCAAAAATACATCCAAGTGGCTGAGGAAATCAAGGACATGTGGCATCAGCATAAAGTGGAGATTATGCCAATTATAGTATCAACTACAGGAGTCATACCATACAATATCCACCAGTACATCAACGCAATACAGCTGCATCCAAACGTATATATAGAACTACAGAAATATGTTATTATTGACACATGTTCAATTACCCGAAAGTTCCTAAATGCAATGTAACATATACCGTACAGTTAAAAGGAAGTCACATTTGATCAAGATCCGTGTCACTTTCATTTTTAAGCAGACATAGCGTCTGAGACAGGAAATAATAATAATAATCTGGGCGGGAATATTGGGCGACAGGTGTGCCTAATCGGTTGACCGCACGAAGGTATCATGCATTCCTCTCAAACTATCTGAACGATGTGCTGGAAGATGTTACACTACATGTTCAGCAGAGGAAATTGTTCCAACATGATGCTGCACCTCCACACTATGGAATTAATGTGCGACTGTAACTGGACAGAATATTTCCAGGGAAATGGCTCGCATTTGGAGTTCCAGTTGTATGGCCACCGCGTTCACCTGAACTATATCCCCTGGATTTCTTTCTTGACAAGGTGACAGGGGAAGACTGTGCAACGGTTAAACGACGTTATGTTCTTTTACCATCTTCCTGCGTGTGTGATTTTTCTAACTCAAAATTAAAAACTCGAGCTTTTCTTTTTTTGTGCTGGATGCCATACCACACTGTACGAGTGAATGCATTTGAAGTTTTCGACACACTTAACGGTTTTACATACTACCGTAATTTTCCCAGGTTCTTCGCAAGATCTTTCGCTAAGGTATGGCAGTGGAAGTTGATGCACGTTTTGCGTATTGGTCTTTTTACATACGCTAGAGTTTCAGCTCACTTTTGATTGTCAATATTTACGCATTCCTCCCTGAACCGACAGCGTAATCGTCTCTCTTTCCTCAGCATTCTTCTAATTTTGATACTGATCCATGATGGTTCTTTTCCGTCCTTAATCCACTTATTCGTCACATACTTCTCCAGAGCCCGATTTATCCTCAGTAATCTTCGCCCGTAGTGTAAACTATGTCCGTCATGTTGGAACTAAACAATGTCCTTTCATTGTCTAAGTGCGATAGTACTAACTGCTTATTTGTTATTTCTAGCAAAAATACTACCCTATGCGTTTTGATCGATTTATTAACTTTAGTAATCATCGCCACAGTTATGACATCATGATCACTAATCCCTTTGTCTTTGCTGACACAGCCTTAATTCAGGGCCGTTTTTAGCTACAAGGCCGAGGATGTTTTCACTGCCTGTGGGCTTTCGAATTAACTGCTCCAATCAGTTGTCACAAAAACGTGTTCAAAACTACCTCATATGACCGTATGTTCGTAGCACTTGCAATGAATTTATAAGTCCCAGTCTATAGTCAGTATGTTAATCACCTCCAAGTAATATTGCGTGGTGTTAGTATACGCACAGTAGCGTGGGAGGACATCCTTTGAATGAATCTAAAACAGTTACTGCAGAATGGGGTGGCCTATTACTTGCGTCCAGATATCTTGACAGGCTCAGTTCCGGCGTGGGAGACATAATAATTTTGTCGACTGTAATGAGCACACTCCCTCTTATTGCATTTAATCCGTCTTCGATATGCGTTCCTTGCCTCACTCAATATTGGAACGTCCACTTCGGGTTTCAGCCAGTTCTCGGTACCATTGAGCTCATTGGTGATGCTTGAAGTAATCGTAAAAGTAATCGCTGTTTAATAAATGTTGGAATTAGCAATGGTGTTGTCACTGTTATGATATTGTTTACTGTTATGCAAGAAACAGTATTGTTGTAATTATTATTCATTTATTTAAATTGTTTAGACGCATAGATTGTTACACCAATCGAACTACGATCTGTGGTTGCTATTTTCCTTGTCCTTCCACAATAGTTCCATCCTCTTGCAATCTTTAGCTCGACGTTCTTCCGTCCATTTCCCCGTAGATCTTTTGAGTTTTTCTTCTGGTACAACTTCTGCAGTGGATCTTCTGTCTGAAAATTTTTTTGACCTGCGATCTCTTATGATGTGATGTTGGCATTTTTTATATCAGTTAGAACTTGTTTGATCCAGACTGTTGTCGTTTTTAGTTTCTGTGAGTACATTAGAATTTTCTTTGTTAATCTGTTGTCATCCAGTATCATGATCTGCCCATAGAACTTCACTCGTCGTTTGCGGAAGTCTCTTTCAATGTTGGAGTATTTTTCTGTTGTGTTTGAATGTAGCCGATATTCTTCGTCTGTGACACTGGGACCCTGGATTTTGCGAATGATTTTCCTTTCAGCTTTGCCGATGTTGTCGAGCTCCCCTTTGTATGCACGCGAGACCCTGAACCTCAATCACAGTGTTCCGGGTTTGAGGACAGTCTCCTAGTGTCGAATTTTTGTTTTGATATTCGCCGCCCCCTTGTTGTAGATGTTAGCAATTTTCCGGGATGCTTTTAGCATTTTGACTTCACGTCCTTTTTGGGCTAATCTTTCTGTTCCTGTGGGTTCGATGATTTCAAGTAAGTACTTAAAGTGATCGACTCTCTTTATTGTGCCGTATCCTGTGATCAAATTTCCTGTTTTGACGTGTTTTGTGGCCATAAATTCAGTTTTTATGAATGAGATTTGGAGCCCGACTTTTGCGGAACATTCTTTGAGTTCTTTAATCTGACGAATTGCTGTTTGTTCATCCTCAGAGAGGATCACGAGATCGTCAACGAAGTTTAAACATGTGAAGTACTTGTTACCCATTTCTTTCCTAGCATGATGCTTCCCCAGCTGCTTTGTTTTTTCAGTTCCTTTTCCCATTCTTTGATGACCTTATCGAGAACGATGTTGCAGTCTAGTGGAGAGAGTCTGTCACCCTGTCGGACGAAGAAACGTTGGGAGATTTCTGCGCTGAACTTGACTTTGGAAGTTGTGTTGGTTAGGGTTTCTTGGGCGAGTCGTATTTTCGGGTCAAGAATGCTTTCTTCGAGTATGTTAAAAATCGATTGTCGATCGATGGCGTCGTAGGCTTTCTTGAAGTCGACGAATGTGCAGATGGTTGGGAGATTTCTTGTGGCTCGAAGTTTTAATGTGCATTTCAGGTTGAAAATTTGTTCAGTGCATGATATGTGTTGTCTAAAGCCTGGCTAGTATTCACCAGTTAGGGGATACAGCTGTTGTTGTGCGAGGTGCAGGAGGGAGGCGGAGAGTATTTTGTAAGGGACAGGGAGGAGGGAGGGTCCTCCGCAGTTATTTAGGTCAGATTTTTTTGTGGAGTGGGTGGATGAGTGAACATCTCCAGCCGTGTGGGAGTTTTTCACTTTGTTAGATTTCTAGGATGATCTGTGTTATTTCCTACATTGATCGTGGACCCAAATTTTGCAGTAATTCTGCGACGAATCCAACTTCTCCTGATGCCTTTCCGTTCTTGAATTTCTTGATGTGGTGAGGGAATTCTTCTTCTGTTGGCAGGTCTGCATCGGGTTTTGTGTGCACTGGTACTAGGTGTTGGAAACGTTCGGGTGGTTTGGTGCAGTTGACGAGGCCGGAACTGTACTATGCCAGTTCTTCCAGTATTCGTGTTTGGTAAGTGCTAGTTGTCAGTCTCGTTTCCCGAAAGTCAGATTTTGCGGTGTGTAAGCTTTAATTTTGCTCGCGAAAGTCTTATGGAAATATCTGCTGTTGAAGCTCGTTAAAGTTACCCTCAATTGATTTGAGGTGTTCAGTGATGTAGTCGCTTTGTGTTTTCCTGATGGTTCTGTTTGTCTGCTTGCGGATGTTGAGGAAGTGGTGTTGGGTTGCTGGTGATCTGTGGCTGTTGTATTTTTGGAAGGCGAGTCGGCGGTTAATGATGGCTGGTTTACAGTCAGAATTCCAGCAGGTGTGTTTCACCTTCTTTTGCAGTGGCATCAGTTCTTTGGCTTTTCTGGTTATTTTGTTGCGGAAGTCAGTTCAATTATTCGCCGGTTCTTTGTCCTACTCATCAGCGATTTTTGAAGCATTGAAGACTCCCATTACGATTCTCACGTCAACTTCAGGAATTTTGCTCGTGGTCTTTTCGAGTTGGTTACAGAATTTTTCAACTGTTTCGGGGTTTTTCTTATTGTCGATATTGGTGGGGGCCTGTGGATTAATGAGAATATACTTTTTGTTAGTGCTCTTTATGCGCATTGTCACAAGTCGACTGTTGACAGGTGAGATTTCCTTGACAGATTTGATGATAGGTCTACGCACACAAAAAGCCAGACCGCACATTGGTGCAACTTTCGCGACTTTCTGTTGTGTTTTCCCTTGAAGATGCACCAATTTCCATAGTCCAAGATTTCGTCGTCGGTCAGTCGTATTTTTTGAAGAGCTAGTACGAGGATTCGTTGTTGGTCGATTTCTTGAGTGAGGTTGTTTGGATGAGAATGTTGACGTTCAGTGTTCCGATGAATGTTTTCTGTCTGTAGGAAAGTTTACCAGAGATCTCCAACATTCTCTCCAGTGCTTGTCTGGATTCCCTACAATCTGGAAGTCCAATTGCCGTTTTCTGACAGATGGATTGGGTACCACCTGGGGTAAAGGTGTGATTGCGTGCACAGTTCACGTTCACTTGTATTTCAGTGGTTTGAGCTGGTTTGTTCCATTATCGGCTAGGACCAGAGGTTGTTGAGGCCTTTGGAACATATTGTTTTCAACCGAGCTCACTGAGCTAACAGACGCTGACCAGAATACCGGTGATTTTTCACACAGACGTGTCGGGATTACTTGGGTTCATGTTGGTATTTGATCCTTCCCCGAGTATTTGATTTCCTCGGTACACCCACATCTGGCAGGCTTCCCCAATCCGCCACCTGAGTTGGCGCCCAATGGAGGATCTAACAACCTCTTACGGGTTATTATTATTGCGATTTTTATTATTATGCTGTCGCTTACGGTTGTCTGCTTTTGCATCGGATCCCACCCTAGTATTACACTGAGCAATGTCGGATGCTGTCTACCGAAGTACAAGGCCCAACCCCGTAAATATTAGGCCTACTGAGCGATAAAGCATACTCGGAAAAGGCCGGTTATTATATTTGCATCAGTAAGGATGACTTTAAAAGTTACGGAACTCACAATTTTATTTAAATTCTGCGATCATTGCTGTCGATACTTTCAGTCACGTAGTCGTAAGCGACACTTGTTTGTCACCTTCCCTTGTCCACTGGTAAACGATTGGCCAAGTAAGACAAAGTCTTGTTTGCGGCTGTGTATTTCGAAGATAAGTTTTGACTCTCTTCAACGCCGTAAATGATCTTTCTGCTGAAGCTCTGGTTAAAGGATAGGTTAAAATTAATTTCATTAGTTTTGATGCTGTAGGTACTGCGTCACTGAGACCACAGAACATGAGATATTGACTTTTTGTAGACAGTGGCTGGTTCCGGAATTCGTCTGAAGAATACATCACAGACAGTTCAGTCATTAGTATAGGACCATCATAGGACCATCAAAATGTCCACCGTCAGATACCTGCAGGGAATTAAATGCCACCTAATGGATGTTGAGTGGATATTGGCTACATTTTTCATAATCCGTGAGAGAAAGGAACCCCAAATTATCCAAGTCTGTATACCGGTCAGTTAACTGACGCGGGACTATATCAAATCAATTTCATAAAGCAAAGCGCGATACTTTGTTCATCTGTCAGTCACTCCATTCCCTTGCATCGTTTTAAGAGGCTCGCTACTATTTTCTTCTATCTCGATTTTAGAGCACACCTCTTCAAATTTAATGCGACGTTCCTGTTACTCAGTCTTATAGTGGACATGTTTCTTCAACTTAACACTTATGCAGAAATTAATTTAACATCACTGACAATGAATACATACTATTACGTATCAACACTATTAAACACTTAAACATTTATCCTGATGTATATATGAACACTTTCAAAACCGTAGCGCGCGGCAGAATAACACGCTGTCTTTGAAATCGCTAGAGAATCGTAGGCGCTACAAGGTTAACAGGTGCCTTTAAGAACTGTATAGTTCTGCTTCTGTTTCTCCAGCGGAAGCGCGACGGGAGATGGACCTTGCAGTGTAATGCGAGCGCACCTTTAGTCTCTGTTGCCGGGATGCTAGGATTGTCGCATGCAGCTGACCGGCCGGTATGGCTTTCTAAACTGACGCTTGTACACTGCCAGCTATTAAAAGTCGTAAATAGCACGGCTAAGCCGCGGTATTTAAAATTATGAAGTACGACTGTAACTGAAATTGTAGAAAAAATAAATACAAAGAATATTTAAATGTAAACGTATATGACTTTCCTGTAATTGCAATCAGCAATTGCAACAGTTACTAGCACTCCTAACTCCTGATGCAGCTGCTCAACCAAGTCCTTTGCCATCTCCGGCAGAACTGTAGTGTCATAGCAGAAGGTGAAGTTTTTGTGTCTTCCTCCACAACCTTAATAGTCCGCTGCTCGTGGTCTTGCGGTAGCGTTCTCGCTTCCCGCGCGCGGGGTCCAGGGTTCGATTCCCAGCGGAGTCAGGGATTTTCTCTGCCTCGTGATGACTGGGTGAACTGCGTCTTTCATCATCATTTCACGTTCATTGACTCGCAAGTCGCCGAAGTGGCGTCAGCTAAATCGGACTTGCATTATCGGCGGTTTAACTCCCCGCATGGAGTCTGCAGGCCAACAATGGCGTACGATCATGTCCTTTAATTTTTTCCAGACTGATTCATTGAACCGTCTATGAACGATGCAAAAAACAATATCGAGTATAAGCTACAGACCTATCTCGCCTCTTTCTCCAACACATCCTGCTCGACTGTGGTTTCTGTAGAAATTGTAAATAGACTACAGTTGTTAGTCTTTCACTTCCTGTGTTTCCTTGCAGCTAACTTCAGAATTTCAGAATAGTCTGTTCTACACTGCCAACAGAATTGTCTAAATCTAAAAATACTATAATCGTAGATCTGTCTTTCTTTAACCTGTCTTGCAAGAGCAAGCGTAGAGTCACTACTGCCTCGTGTATTCCTAACTTTCTCCAGAATCCAAACGGATCGTCACAGAAGTTGGCTTCTAGCAGATTCTCTATTCTTTGGTAAGGAATTCGTGTTAGTAAGTCGTAGTGGCAAAATACTAATCTGACAGTTCGGTGATATTTGCTCCTCTCAGCACCTGCTTTCTTTGGAATTGGAGTTACATTCTTCTTGAAGGCTGAGGGTATTTCGCCAGTCTCACGCGTCTTGCACACCAGATGGAAGAGTTTTGTCATGGATGATTCTACCAAGGTTATCAGTAGTTCTGGAGGAACGTTCCCATTCCCAGGGCGCTGTTGCGACGAACACTCTGTACGGGGAGAGAAGGGCTGTGACAGTTGAAGAGGCTTTGACGCACATGCTTCGCGCGTCCACTACGGGCAATCAGATCATGAGATCTTGTTTGCATTACCGTGGTGACCCCTGCTTTCAGTCAGTGATCCCACGTGCTTTGCCGAGATTTGTACGTACGAGTGCATTCCACTAACTATGTGACTTTCTTGCAGTGTTTGTATACAAATTTGCGTGCTTGTGATTTCAGTGCACAGTCTTTCCAAAACGTCTTTCTTTCTACGTCAGAGGAACCCATTTTCCACAGACTGCGTGTTTACTTTGAAAGGCAAAGGGGCAATGTAGGACTTTTGATATCATAGGGTAGTGGCTCTGAGCACTATGGGACTTAACTTCAGAAGTCATCAGTCCCCTATAACTTAGAACTACTTAAACCTAACTAACCTAAGGACATCACACACATCCATGCCCGAGGCAGTATTCGAACCTGCGACCACAGTGGTCACGCGGGTCCAGACTGTAGCGCCTAGAACCGCTCGTCCACCGTGGCCGGCACCAGTGGGTAATGTGCTTCTGCCATACTGTCTATCATTGAATATCTCTCCAGCGACAGAGAAGAAAGTCACGGAAGAGAAGAAAGAGACTGGGATGTCAAGGAAAAGATCTCGCTGTGTAAATGGAACAGAGAACATGAAAGTGCTATCCGGCAACATATATACGCGTACTACAGCAGGAAGGACTACACGACACTTAAAAAGCTGATGGCATCGCTGTTCAGTAGTCATTTGTTCACAAACAGAACGACAAGTTGCTTCTTTTTTATCTTTAAATTTGCTTCCAGTGGAAAAATTTTCAGGCATAAAAGTAGTAAATGAATGCGGAGATACTGTGGCAGGGTGATATCGTTACTTGAGTGAGTTTCTAGCAGTGAATCAGGAGAATGTAATTGACGAAGCATGGGTCAACGTGCATCATGCACGATCCATCGCACTGTCTCTACCGGTAACTGAGGGAGACTGATTACTGTTCATACTAGCTCCGTGAATGAAAATCATCATAGCATCGGGCACTAAACCAGTCAAATAAACGGTCGATTACTACGCGGAAAAGGATCCAGTCTTCGACTTTATCTGCATTATTACTCGTTTGCTACCAAATTTCAGTTCTGGCAGTGTTTTTGTAACGGAAGATGTGCCGTGCCATTCTGCACAATTAAATAAGGCACCAACGGCTGCTGCTAGGAGAGACAATGTATTCAGCTGGTTGAAAGATACTAAAAGAGGCCTTGAAGAGAATGTGTGTAGAGCGGAACGCCTGCAATTAGGGGAATAACACAAGCCACAGAAGATGTAGTTCGTAATTTATGGAATTAAAGCAACCACATCACTATTAATAACCCGTTTGGCCAGTAATATTCATGGCTCCACATGCCCTGAACCTCTCGTTCAAAGGGGACATTCCCATTCTTAGAAGAGAACGGATGTAGGTTGGATTTATTGTTAGACCTTCAAATTTTTAAACACAATTTCAACAATAAGGATTCTAATTTGAACAATTAATTGCATCTGAGAAATAGAAATTTTTTCGATGGTTTTCGTCCTGTGCTCAAATTAACACAATCATTACACTGTATTAATTCATTTATTTATTTACACGTCAAGTTCCGTAGGACCAAACTGAGGAGAAAATCTCCAGGGTCATGTAACGTGTCAGTATATGAAATTACAACATAATAGAAATAGATAAAAATAAAATCTTTATAAACCCAAAAAAGAAAGCTATAAGTTTCACTAAACGCAATCAACAATATTGTCGCTGAAAAAGCTGGGAAGTAGCGTGGTGTAGTGGTTATGATACTAAACTGTTGAATGGAGAGACGTGAGTTGAAAACTCATCTGGGCTATGCCACTTTAGTTTCTATATTCGGTTCGAGTATATTCTAGAAGTGTCAACAAACGTGAAGACTCATTGTACGGGAATATTCTGTAGCTGTATATGTACTGTATGTGTTCTGGCCGGAGGCACTTCGCTCCCCCTCTTGTATTTGCAAGTGCTGAATAAACCTTCGTTAAGTGAAGTTAAATGTTCGTCATTCATCTAATTACACCTTCTTCTACGTGACAATATAACATAAGAATCAGCTTCAATTTTGTAGTGGGTCACTCCTTCTATTCTGTTGAGGAGTTCCTAGAAAATTTAAGTTTCGAGTTGAAAGCGTGTGGATTTTTGCTACGTTTTTGAATTGGTGTTGCAGCTTATTGATAATGTATGAAGCAGTACGATGCACACCTTTCTGCACAAGAGTTAAGGAAGTCCGATCCACAAGCAGGTTTGATTTCTGCCGAGTATTAACTGCGTGAAAGGTGCTTATTCTTGCGAGGAAGTTGATATTGTTAACAAGAAACGACAATAAAGAATACATATAATGAGAGGCCTATGTCAAAATACCCTAACTAGTGAACAGGGGTCGATGTGTGGTTCGTGAACTTACAGCACTTATTGCCCGAATCGCCCGTTTCTGAGCCAAAAATATTCTTTTCGAATGCGAAGAGTTGCCCAAAAATATAATATCATACGACATAAACGAATGGAAAATTAGCAAAGTGGGCTACTTTTCGTGTCGAACGATCACTTACTTCAGATAGCGTTTGAATAGTAAAAAGGGCAGCATTAAGTCTTTGAACAAGATCATGAACGTGGGCGTTCCACGACAGTTTACTGTCTTATCTGGACACCTAGAAATTTGAACAGTTCAGTTTGACTAATCATATACCTATTCTATGAAATTAAAACGTCGGGTTTTGTCGAATTTTGTGTTAGAAACAGTAAAAACTGAGTCTTACTGTGATTCGGCGTCAGTTTATTTTCTACAAGCCATGAACGTGTGTGCAGCATCGGCTCTGTTTCATGACTAAAATATTTCTGTTTGCTGGTGACACTAGGTTGGTAGAGCTATCCGTAATACTAGAGGGCATGTCATTTATATAAATAAGGAAAAGTACTGTCCAGAACATTGATCCCTAGGGTAACCCCTCCCCCCCCCCCCCCCCATTTAACTGTATTCCATTCAGAGCCCACATCACAGCCATTCTCAACAGTGTGAGTAATACATTTTTTTGTCTGTAGTTAAAGTAAGGGGTGAACCAGTTGTGAGCTACTCCCCATATTTCTTAATGGTCCAATTTCTGGGGCAATATTTTATGATCAGCAAACTTAGTGGGACCATCTGGTTCGGGCTGTTCACCCCAAGGATCCTCGTCCGAGAAACATAGCGCATCTGGCCACGGCACGGGAGCCAGAATGTCTCCACAGCCTTGTTCGTATCTACCAGTACCGCATTGACTCACTTTCTGCACGTCTCACAGTTGGACACACTGCCAATGGTGATTTTCGAACTACATTGTCCGATCACATTCGTCTAACGACCTGTCAAAAGCCTAAAATAGAGGACAACGAACAGCATTTTTCGGAAAATGACAAAGACTCCTCGCTTCTTCCTCGGCAGCTTTTTCTATGGTGACTGCAGCCTTCTCATGCCACTAACATCACAATCTACGTATGTTGTATTGTTCTTCTCCCTATCTTTACAATAGTGTATTTGCTTCCTTTGAAAGCGCTTGCAGTCCTCTTAACGACCTGAGCAACAGTAAGTAAGGACACACTCTGCCCCTTTCATTTCACAAAATAACACTCAGTAAGTAGACGAATTCACTCCCTTGCACATAACCAGGCTTTTCTTTCTGTTTCACTCCACGCGTTAGGCTCCCACTACATGTCTCATTGGACATGATTTAAAATTAAACAGAAAGTTAATAAACTCTGAAAACACCTGAAACAAAATAATCTACGAAATAGAGTTGCAGTTAGACGAAGTGAAACGTATATGCCAGAAACTCAATGTTCAAAACACACGCGCATTTGTTTTGCAGTGCAGCAACGTGGCTCATGCTATCTGTTAGAGCTTCGTCCATCATTGGTTGGCTTCCTGTGGTTGCTAGGCAACGAAACGACGCTACTGAGGTGTAAGTACCTATTACTCGTTTCCCAGAATATACAGAGACTTTTCCTGTGCAAAGAGAGTTCTATATAGATCTGCCTTTAACGTACGCAGAAGCAGTGAATACTGCAACAGAGGCCGCGGACCAAATACACAATGTGCTACTTCTCACGGCTGGAGTACACAACTGGACCACTGTAGCTCACTAAGTTATGCTTGTTAAGAAAGTTTGTGCTATAGAAATGACAGTAATTTCTCCCTGTAGTGTTACTTAAAATATGAGCGCATACGGCAGGCAAGTAATGCATTAGAACTTTTTATTCTGTTCTGAATGCGACTAAGGTATTATACGAGTAGGTCACGTGTATTAGTCAGTCGACGTTCGCGTTTCGCTGACGCAAGTTGGAACCCTCCTTCGCTAGAGGGCTCCACGTTGTAGCGTGTGAACATAGTGGTGTATAACTCAATTATGTCGCTGCGTGAGAAGCAGCGTGCTCTAATCCAGTTTCTAACCCATGACACATGCAGCATCCTCCCTTTTAGGATGACAAGACCAGATCACACACGAGCGCTGCAATATATTCAACAATCCTACGCCGTGGGTTCTTCTTTTTTTTTTTGTTATGGTTTTAGGACGCAAAACAGCTACGGTCATTAGCGCCCGGTCTGAGACTTAGGAAAAGATAAAAAACGAAAATGGAAACCAGCAGCAATGGGAACGAAACTCAAAAAATTGGAGAGACTAAAAACAGAAGGAAAACCTAAAAAACCACTACAGTAGGGGTTTGGTTGTCCCCAAGAAGAGCTTCAAATGACTGACGTCATTTCACTGGCACTAATAAACTCGAGAACGCGATCGGCTGAGCTCGTGTCATCTGCTAAAATGGACGATATATCAGGCGACATCTGTAGACGGGCGCGTAACGGTATAAAATAGGGGCACTCTAGTAAAAGGTGTCTTACCGTCCACAGCTGAGAGCAGTGGAGACAGAGTGGGGGAGGATCGCCACTTAAAAGAGAGTTGATGGCTAAAGAGACAGTGCCCTATCCGGAGTCTAGTTAAAATTACCTCCTCCCGACGACGCGGTCAGGAGGAAGAGGTCCAAGAACAGGGAAGAGCTTTCACATCCCGCAATTTATTATGGGGAAGTGTCGACCAATGCGCGTGCCATAAATGAACAACACGACGACATAAAACACTCCGTAGATCGGCGAAGGGAATCGTGCGAATAGCTGGCCCGAAGGAGAGAGGCTGTAGCCTTGACTGCTATATCCGCCGCCTCATTTCCACAGATACCAACGTGTCCTGGGATCCAGAGGAACGCCACACAGACGCCCCCTAAGTGGAGCAAGTGGGGGCAGTCCTCAATCCGGTGGACCAGAGGGTGGACAGGGTAGAGAGCTTGGAGACTGAGGAGAGAGCTGAGAGAGTCTGAGGAGATAACATACTGTATCCGCTGATTGCAACGAATGTACTGGACAGCCTGGGGAACAGCGTAAAGTTCCGCAGTATAAACCGAACACTGGTCGGGAAGCCGAAATCGATTTGGGGTGTTGCCAACAATATAGGCACTCCCTACACCAAAAGATGTTTTTGAGCCATCAGTGTAAATAAATGTGGCTTCTTTCATTTGTGCACATAGAGCAGCAAATTCCCGACGATAAACAAGTGAAGGGGTACCATCCTTGGGAAACTGACAAAGGTCACGGAGCAGGCAGGTCCGGGGACGGAGCCAAGGCGGTGCTGTACCCCAAGTTGCCAAGAAAGTTTTAGGAAAGCGGAAGGAAAGAGTATGGAGCAGTTGACGGAAGCGGACTCCCGATGGTAGTGTGGAGGAAGGGCGGCCTGCATACACTAAATCCAAGGAGGCGTCGAAAACAATGTCGTGAGCGGGATTTGCAGGCATGGAAGACAGATAACGACTCAGATGGACAGCTCGCCAATTGGACAGCGGAGGTTCAACGGTCTCTGAATAAAGGCTTTCCACAGGGCTGGTGTAAAAAGCTCCAGACACTAAACGTAATCCACGGTGGTGGATAGAATCGAGACGCCGAAGAATAGACGGCCGAGCAGAGGAGTAAACTATGCTTCCATAGTCCAATTTCGAGCGAACGAAGGCGCGATAGAGGCGGAGAGGGACCACTTGGTCCGCTCCCCAGGAGGTACCATTCAGGACACGGAGAGTGTTGAGGGACCGCAGACAGCGAGCCGAAAGATAGGAAACGTGGGAGGACCAGCACAGTTTTCTATCAAACATAAGACTCAAGAATTTAGCGACGTCCGAAAACGGAAGGTTGACAGGTCCTAAATGTAACGAAGGTGGACGAAACTCCGTAGGACGCTAAGAAGTAACACAAACGGTCTTACTGGGAGAAAAGCGGAAGCCTCTTTCGATGCTCCAAGAGTGGAGGCGATCGAGACATCCTTGAAGACGTCGTTCATGATGGCTGGTCCGTTGAGAGCTGTAGTAGATCGCAAAGCCGTCCACAAAGAGGGAGCCCGAGACATCAGGAAGGAGACAGTCCATAATTGGATTTATGGCAATGGCAATCAGTACAACACTTAGCACGGAGCCCTGGGGTACCCCGTTTTCTTGGGAGAAAGTACGGGAGAGAGTAGTGTTCACCCGCACTCTAAATGTGCGCTCTGCCATAAATTGGCGAAGAAAAAGGGGCAAACGTCCTCGAAAGCTCCAAGAGAACAGTGTGCGGAGGATGCCTGTCCTCCGAAAGGTATACCATGCTCTCTCCAGATCAAAAAATATTACTACTGTTTGGCGTTTCCGGAGAAAATTGTTGATGATGTAAGTGGAGAGAGCAACAAGATAGTCAACTGCAGAACGATGCTTTCGGAAACCGCATTGGGCAGGTGTTGCAAGACTGCGGGACTCCAGCCACCAATCTAAACGGCAATTCACCATACGCTCCAAAACCTTTCATACACTACTCGTGAGAGAAATGGGGCGATAGCTAGAGGGGAGAAGTTTGTCCTTTCCAGGTTTCGGAACAGGAGCGACGTTAGCTTCCCGCCATCGTCTGGGAAAAGTACTGTCGGTCCAAATTCGATTATAAAGGCGAAGGAGGCAATTCAGACTATGGTATGATAAATGCAGCAACATTTGGATGTGGATACCATCCGGTCCTGGGGCGGAGGAGCGAGAAGAAGAGAGTGCAGTATTATAGCTTTCGCGATTTTGAGAGTAGAGAGCAAGAGGTTGCACTTTCGCTGCACGCTTCTTCGGGAGACACGCTGGCGGGTAGTTTGAAGAGCTTGAAATCTCAGCGAAGTGTTGACCCAGTGAGTTAGAAATTGCGACGGGGTCCACTAACGTATCATGCGCGACAGTGAGCCCAGAGACTGGGGAGAAACTAGGCGCGCCTGATAACCGTCGAATCCGACTCCAAACCTCCGAGGAGGAAGTGAAGGTGTTAAATGAGCTAATGAAGAATTTCCAGCTTGCCTTCTTGCTATCACGGATGACGCGACGGCATCGCGCACGGAACTGCTTATAGCGGATACAGTTGGCCAATGTAGGATGGTGGCGGAAAACACGAAGAGCACGTCGCCGCTCACGTATTACGTCACGGCATGCCTCGTTCCACCAAGGAAATGGGGGGCGCCGGTACAATTCGGAGTTGCGTGGTATTGAACGTTCCGCAGCTGTAGGAATAATGTCTGTAATATGTGTGACCTCATCGTCGTCACTAGGAAAGTGGCGGTCATCGAATGTCGCTAGAGACGAAAAAAGTGTCCAATCGGCTTGGGCAAACTTCCTACGTCTCGGGCGCATATATGGCAGTTTTGGCTGCAATCGAAGGACACATGGAAAGTGGTCACTCGAGTGTGTATCAGCAAGGGCGAACCATTCGAAGCGCCGAGCTAGCTGAACAGTATCGACCGAAAGTTCCAAATGAGAGATATTTGTCGTGGAGGCAGACAAAAATGTAGGGTCAACAGTGTTGAAACAAACAAGATCCGCTTGGTGGAAGACGTCTATCAACAGTGAGCCACGCGAACAGGGATGTGGAGATCCCCAAAGGGGGATGGTGGGCATTTGTCCCCAACCATCCAATAGGGGGATAGAAGCTGACCAAGAAGACGAAGGAGATCAGCTCGTGCCATTGATGTGGACGATGGAATATATACAGTACTAAGAGAGAAGGTGTATCCAGAACGGGAAAGACAAACACATCCTTCAAAGTAGTCGCTGTCTAAGGGCATTGGGTGATAATGGAGAGTATCATGAAGAAGAATCATGAGTCCTCCATGCGCTGGAGTGCCTTCAACAGAAGGGAGATCGAATTGGACTGACTGAAAATGGGGGGAAAACAAAGCGGTCGTGGGGATGCAGTTTTGTTTCCTGAAGACAGAAGATGACTGGCGAGTATGATCGCAAGAGGATCGACAATTCATCCCGTTTGGCTCGAATGCGGCGGATATTCCAATGGATAATAGACATAGGGTGGACAGAAAATCGAAGAATGTGACCAAGGTTGCCGTCAACTCAACAACTGCTCAGAGCTTGCGGCTGACAGCGTGGAACAGCATTCAGCCGAAGACAGAAGATCCTGATCCATTGGTTGTTTAGGAGCAGCTCCTGCCAGCAGCGATCGGCCGGTTGATCGGCCGCCAGCAGTGCGCCTCGGCGACACAGAAGACGGCCGAGGGCTGTTACCGCCAGGTGGTGCTGTAGATGAGACACGCCGTGGCGGAGGAGGAGAGGAACTGGGTTTCTTATTAGCCTTCTTGGAAACATGATGTTTAGATGAAGGAGCAACCGATGGTTGTAAAGTTGGGGTACCTAAAAAAAATCTACAGGAGTTGGCTCTGTTTTGGAAGTACGGGTGTCTGACTTTTGGGCTCGAGATTTAGCAGAACCCGATGAAGGGTGAGCCATGGAGTGAGCAGGCGAAAGTGGGGAGGTTGAACGGGCGATCTTTGCACTGGCCAATCTGACGACCATGGCACTAAGGGTGAGATCACAAGTCTGCGTGGCCACCTCGTTTGTTGGCTGAGGAGAGGCAAGGACAGTACTGCATTTTCCTGTCTGAGGCACAGTGGGCTTTCAACTGGCGAATAATTTTCGAGCAGCAAAGGTCGACAACTTTTCCTTCACTCTGATATCCTGAATGAGCTTTCCGTCTTTAAAAATGGGGAAATCTCGAGAGGAAGCAGCGTGGTCACCCATACAGTTGATGCAATGAGGGGATGGAGGTGGACAGGCACACTCATGGGCATCCTTGCCACACGTAACACATTTGGCCAGATAGTGTAGGGTATGGGACGTAGGATCGAACGGAAATTATCTCATAGCCCGCTTTTATGTTCGATGGGAGTTGAACTCTGTCAAATGTCAAGAAGACAGTACGGGTTGGAACGATGTTCATGTCAACCCTTTTCATGATTCTATGAACAGCCGTTACACCCTGGCCAGACAGGTAGTGTTGAATTTCCTCGTTGAACAATCCGTCGAGGGAACGTGTATAAACGACTCCATGTGAGGAATTTAAAGTGCGGTGCGCTTCAACCCGTACAGCGAAGGTGTGGAGCAGTGAAGTACGCAGTAATTTTTGTGCCTGTTTGTAACAACAAGGTGCCATTCTGTAATCTGGAACAAGACTTTACAGGACCTGAAATTGCGTTGACACCTTTCTGAATAATGAAAGGGTTGACCGTGGAGAAGTCGTGACCTTCGTCAGACCGAGAAACAACAAGGAACTGTGGCAACGATGGAAGAACAGTCTGTCTACTCACAAGCGTAAGTTCACTGAGTCTCAGCCGCATAGCGGAAGATGAGGAAACCATTGCAGAGTTATCCTCCATGATTACTGGTGACTCCGATGGCGCGGTCCTCCCTTGTGGGGGCCCTCTCTGAGGGCATTCCCGCCTTAGGGGATTGTTCACACCTCAGGACACATCTCCTGAAAAACGGATGGAGGTAGCAATCAGCACTTTCGGAATGTATCAGCTCGGGTAATCACCCTTCCCTGGGCCTGGCCATTGCCAGGGGGTACGTACATGTCCTACCTGTCTACCCGGGGCGGGGAATTACGCGTTACCCCGTCACCGGCTACGCATGGAAATGAGTGGGTCAGCTTTCAGACACGCACAGGGAGGAAAGAAGAGAAAGGGAAAAACAAAGAAAGGGAAAGGGAAGAAGAGGTGTCTCATACGCCGCTGTGGTGAAAAGGGTAAAGAGAAGAGGTAAGGAAAAGAGAAGGACAAATGAAGGATGAAGACTTGCAAGCAGAGAAAACGAAGAATGTGTGACATTCTGAAGCGTCCGTCTCCGGACGTAGGCATAAAACATACTCCTAGAGGGGAAGAAAGGGAAGGAAAGAGGCGGAGTTGAGGGCGGGGAGGCAAAGAGGGAGGATAGGGTAGGATGCGGAAAAGGAAGGTATGCAGCCCAGAAAGGAAGGAGGGCCACATTAGCTCGGGGTTGCGTGCTCGCTACGCACGTATCCACAAAAGAGTTGTGGAGCCCCGTGGGAGGACGCCGTGGGTTCGTTGGCATCCGTCATCCTCCGTACATTTCCAAATTGCCCCATATGATTTAGATGGTTCCAGAGCTTAGAGAAGGACTTCACTTTGATAGTGATGAACAAGTGCAAGTAGAGATGAAGTGGTGGATCCATCCAAAAAGTTGATCATTCGATGGTGACGGTTTCAACAAAGTGGTCTTTCGTGGGTAGAAATGTATTCGTCAGCATGGTGACTATGTTGAGAAATAAGTGTATAAACATGGAGAATTACGAATTAGAACCTTAATAATTTAGCTTTAACTAGAAAGCTGTAAGAGTTTTCACATAAATAATTCGGAGGCATTACTTTTCAGCACGCTCTGGTATTTATTCACAATCCCAATGATATTTTCAAGCGCCAGCTGTAAGAACGTAAACTGCTTGAGGATCATCTCGGAAGCAATACGTTCTCTTCTGAAAACAAATTAAAGAAGCTACATTATTTGTAAAATTTTTATATCATTATCTACGCCACTACTTGCCTAAATGCACATACGTGCTTATAGGGACGACGCTGTCCACATCCCAACAATGTTTCAAATACCATATCACACGCATAATGAAACAGTGTTCTCCGTCATACATAAAAAAGAGCGCATACCTTCACTAAATTGGCACAATTATTTCAGTCCAGGAGTTGGCCTATGTATCCATCAGACGCACTGGAAGCACATTACTTAGTGTTTTATAAATAGTATCGAATTCAGGTTACTGTGCACTGTTAATTTCTACTGCAAAGGTCAGATTTCGCATCAGGTCCATTTAATGTTCTGTGATGCATGCTAATAACCAGACACCATATCTGTAGCTTCAAAAAAACATTTTGACATTTATTTCACATTTCTGTTTTCAGTTAATTAATTGTAAACTTAGAATATGTTTAAAATTGAAGAAAGGCAAGAAGATCGTTATTTATTACAAGAGCTATGCTCTATGAAAGTAAAAGTGCTATTGAGAGATTATATGAATGATTGTCCCATCTATTCTTGTACGCAACACGGCGTCGCATCTTCTTTACAAACATTACACAGTCAGTGGTGAAATCTGTTAACGTCAGATGCAGACGATGCTCTAGTAAATTACGCTGCTTGAAATTTTATGTTACTAGTTACAATAGGTTTTGTGACCGCTTAATTTCTTTCTTGGATCCGGAAAAGATCAGCACAGTATTCAGCTGATTACCGCTAGAGTTGAATTACTTAAATAATGTTTTTCACCGTCATTGATCTTAGAGAGTACACAGAGATCGAGATAAAGCACTGCAGCTCATCTTATTCGCAGAGCAAATCATCCTATAGGTAAAGTTTTGCTGGGTCGGTCTTTACCAACACTACTTCTGCTTGTAGCCATTTGAGAATTCTCCTGGTCTTCGTTGGTTTTGTAATGCCAGTAGTTTCACACTGATTATGTCAGTACAAGGTTTTAGATTATGTGCTGAGCTATGACGTAAGAGAGGTCCTTGATTTTTCGTCATGGATCATGCCCACTACTCCATTCATAACGTGCCTTTAAAAAAAAAAAAATTTCTACTTGCAGTCACGAGCCGCTCGTAGCATTCTTGAGCAGCTGGTAAAATGGTGCTGCGTTCAATTAAACACTGACAAAGCGAAATGTTTTGTTAAGTATGATGCCCACATCCTTCCCGTGAGCAGATCGGTTCTGCCACGTCCGGCGTACTCATCTGTAGAGAAACGCAATCCATTTGCGCTGTTTCGAGAGCAGAAAGGATAGCACCCAGTTTACTGCGCGTCAGTTTCCTCAGATAATTATTTCTTCCTGCGTTTACTTATCTTTAGGGCTGTATGGCACGAAGAGTGGCATGATATTTTATTTTATTTTATCAGCAGGGAACAGTTGCCGGCAGATTCGGTTGGCTTCGGAGAAAGCAGTAACACGGTGCCGGCGAAACGTATCCAGGCATCGATAGCGAAGAGATACGTGCTGCACCTGGGTTAGCGACATGGGACAGTAATGGATATCGTTAAGCAGAAACTCGGTGAGCCACGAGTGCTACAAAATGGGTGGATATGCTGCGACTGTATTAAATGACTTTAAATGTGAGGAACGTAGCAAAGGATGTGTAATATACATGAAGCACTTCCTTTTTCCTCGAAAGAAACTAGTGATAATGAATATTATTTTTAAAGTTTTTTGTGTTGACCCTGAGCCATCAGCTCAGTAAATCATTTCGCCAGTCGACTTTCGGTAATCTGGCAACCTTACCTGTGCAACACACTACGTTATTAGTACTGTCCATCCGACATCCGTTGAGATTCATTATGATTCCCGTGCTGACAGTTGGTTGTAATTCTACTTCATTAAATTAAATCTGATGCATTACAAAGGGGCGCAAGAATTTTGTTTACTTGTGTTCAACTCTGGTCTACTGAGCATTATTGCGAACTTGCGCCACAATGTTGTCGACAGAGATCGTTTATTTTAAGGTGAACTGTGTTAGTAGTTTAAAGTAATTTGTTCATACATCCTGTCACCAGATGACGGGGACTGCCAGGTGAAACAATCGGATAACCAGTATACTCCCAAACTGCGACAGTAATCGTATAAATGAAAACTGGTGATAACCCTGCTATCTCACTACCGTTTCTACGATCCTGTCTGATGTCCAGTCACCAATTTCAAGATCAGATAGAGTGAGCCTTCACATTACATCCGTATACCACGTTTCAGCACATTTATTTTATGTTCTCTTGTATATTTTAATGCGTATCCCACTTACATACGCCAGTGCGTTGAATGTGGCACTGCTGATTTTCCAGATGTCAAGCTCCAAGCAATCAGGCATTTCTAACTGCCGTATCCCAACTTTGCTACCTTTTACTCCATGGCATACTGCAATAGAGTGAGAATCCAAATGTGTTTATAACCAGAGGTCCAAATTTTAGCAGCAATTGGCAGAGAGTTGTACAGAAAAGTGAGGAATGCATAGGATTATCTGTTTGCGTACTTTGTTTAAGCAACATCACTAATGGTTAAATGTACTAGTGCATGGATTAGTGTTGAAATCTGTGTCAGTATTCTTTCATAATGCAGATATTCGTTTTACAGTCTTTTCGTTTGTGTAAACTGTAATTGAAGTGGAAAGCTTTAAACAGGCCACCAGTACCTAGCTGATTGAGGACGATCGGCTGCAAGCCACTTTCATGCTGAACAGTAAAACTCGGGACGACCGGGTGTCGAACCGAGAAAACATTCGCCGCCCCACGTAACAACGTGAGTTGCCAATTTTGTCATTGGGACAGAGCACACGTCACGGTGTGGTATCAGCCTATTTATTTGTCTAGACGAATGTCTTCTCGTTCCTATAAATAAGAATAAACTAATAAGAGCTAATAAATATTAAATGTGAAGGATAGTTTTAGTGTCCTGACTAACGTTTCGTATGTTGGTCGGATAATGGTTCAAGAATTGAAGTGGGCAGCACCTTCTAGATTTTACATTATAGAATTGAAATTTTGATGGACTTCACTTTTGCGTACACTGATGAGCCGAAACAGCCACACCGGGAGACTGGAGGTCGCTTGCTGACGTGGTAGACAAAACTTACAAGCATAGCAGAGGCGAATGGGGGAATCATTCTACCAATAATAAGGGGCGCAGGTTGGGAAACACACCCTCTTAAACGAGGAGCAGATTGTTATGGAGCCTGGCCCGGAAACTGGCAAGTCTTAAACGACCATGCTCGTCGGCTGGTTGCGAGATGCTGTCATAAAGAACTTTGAAAAGTGCTTGAAGGATCAGTATGTTACAAGCATGTGACACGGAATTGGACTTCCACGTTTCTTCATGAAAAGTGCGGCTCGGAGCCTTGTCCGCTCTGTAAGACATGATAAGTTAGCAGATCTGGTGATAGGTTACAATACTCGTGCCGGTACCGGAGTTCCTGAGAACACCGTTGAGTGTACGTAGTTGAACACGTGACAAAATAATTACTTGTATAGGTTGCTTGCTGCAGTTTCGATTGCAGTGGGCACGGAATCGTCGACATTGGACTGTGGATCAATGGGAACATGTCACCTGGGTAGATGAATCACGTTTCTTGTTCAACTAAGTCGATGGTTGTGCGTCACGGACGCAGTCTACAGGGGGCTGTACTCTTCTATGGGAGACGTGAGTCTCTGATTCCTTGGGCTGTATGGCAGTAATGTAAGGTACTATGACATCTCTGAACTATGTGAACATTATAGCGGACTATCCTAATCCCAGTCACACTTTATGTCTTCCCTTCCTTGGTATATTTTATCAGGATAACTGTTCATGTCACAAGGTCAGAATCGTTCCACGAAAGTCTGAGGTAGATAAAAGTGCACACACTATGATGTCTTGATTTTTGAAATCGACTGATCTGGATGCGATCTTGGCGTTACCGGGTGCCTGCAGATCTCTCAGAAAACACCGATCCGTAATTTACGGTAGCTTTGTAGGGGACACCTGGTGCCCGCTTCTAGAAACTTTATATGTAGGCGGATTTACGTACGACTGAGCATTAATGATCGTTCCATTGATATCCTTACACTCAGTTATATGTAGTCAACCTTCTTGGCTGGTTGGTAAGCGCATCTTACTGACATGCAGTGGGCCCAATTTAGATTCCCAGCTGGGTCGGAGCTTTTCTCCACATGGGGACTTTGTGTTGTGTTGTCCTCATCATCATTCCATCATCGACACGCAAATCGCCCAATGTGGCGTCAAGTGAAACTCAGCGGCACCTCCATTTGTTGGCTAGTGGCCATCAATACCATACGATTATTTCATTTCATTTCATGTGTATGTATGTTTTGCCCAATACCAACTTTGACTCTCTTAAAGTAGGTTGCCAATCGTTACATGTTCAGAAATGCCAAAATTTGTGTTTAACGAAACGATAAAACATGGTACCTATCACTACAATTTTAATCACTTTCAAATCTTACCAATATCTCACAGAATATTCGTGCAGCTATCTTCAGCCATAACTGTATCATCTGGGAAGTGCCTGATGTTACTATTAATATGTTCTGCAAGGTAATTAATACACAACAAGAAGAGCATGAGTTCTAACACACTTTGTTGCGCCATATCTGAAGCTTCCAAGGCAAGGTAGAGTGTTTCTCTCACCAAGATATCCTCAATCCAGTGAGAGGTTTCACGTCTTTTTTTGCTTGTCACCTCATTTTCATCAATTTCATTAATGTTTTATATCATTTCACGGTGGAAACTGGACGAATAGGGTTATTCTAATGAGAGTATTTATTTGTACTGAGAGCTCAAATTACTTTTTACTTGATTGCAATGCATGTTGGGAATTTTATGTGGTCTTGCTTTTAGGTTTCTCTGTTACTTCCCTGGGTGGATTGTTGCGAGGTGAGCACCGGAGGGCGCTACACACTGCATTTTCGTGGGGGGCTGCACTTTTGCAAATGTGCAGAGGGTCGTACATCAGTGGGCTTGAGCTGCTGGAGGGGCGACTGACCTCGGTGGAGTTTCACCTATTGTAAGGAGGAGGAAACTATCTGTGAGCTGTCTGAGTGTCGTGGCATTTGTGTTTCCCCATTTCGGTGCGTCTGGAACGAAGACTGCTGGCGCTTATTAACTGTACTGTCTTCATGATTCTGAGAATACTTGTTGACCGTGCCCTGCTGGGCGCAACAGTCTGGTACCGGAGGGCAAATGGTATTGGTATGCTGTTTTCATAGCTGATCAAATGGGAAGTTCAGTGTCCCCAGCCAAATAGTAGAGGAATGATTGGTCAACTTAAACTGAGGCCAGCTGACGTCATAAAGCCCTGCACGAAATTGGAGGGAAGGATCGCTATTGGCGAGGATGATATTCCGTGGGGGAATTTTGAAATCAGCGCTGAATGCGGATTCGCGGCTTTTTGAAGCTAATGGAGAGCTGAATAGCGTTGGCTTCGCTCTTGCGTTGCGCGGGCGCGTGGCATTCAGGGTATGTTGTTCGTCGGAATATGACGATTTTGCGATTTAGCCGCAACTTTACGGAATCGTTGAGGAGCATGACATATGTCTTACTCCAGTTTCGTTCAGCGACTGAAGACCCAGATTCTTATTCTGCGTTTTCTCACCTGTACCGACGTGACGAGTAAGTGGTTTTGCTATGTCTCTTCCTAGAGATACATCCTCGTGCATCGGCCACGCGAGCAGAACGTAGAGTTCTTGGACGGCATTTGAGGCCATTGGTTGAAACAGAGCTGCTGCACAGCGGGAGTCGGCGCCTACAACATCAGAACGCTGCCCTCCGACGATGTGCTTCACGTTTCAGGACTGGTAAAATATTTTGCGGTTCTGCATTGTAGGACCTATCAATTTTATACTGAAGTCCTCAGCAGCACGCCCGCTAGCTTTGCTACAATTCCACCTTGTTTATTTCTCCATGTGTTCCCATTTGAGGTCTCACTAATAATCGCGATACTGCATTATAATTGTGGCAGTAATATTTGATTCATTAAAGCCTCCAGTCATTATCAGCAATCTGTGGCATCACAGTGAGTAGGAGCCTCTTGTTCTCGAACCAACTCCTACTCTCATAGTAGTTTAATATACCCTACCCTTCAGCCTACTGTTTGTATCGACAATGAATTAACTTTATGTTCTGACATATAATAAATCTCATTGTAATGTGCACTGCTTATTTTACCAACTAGCAATGTCCATCATCAATTCCTTTCATTACCGTTGTGCACATAATCAATTAGGTGGTAGGTAAGGAGGGGATAGAGTGCATGTCTAGCTCTCATGCAAAATTCGCCAGAATTGAAGAGGTGGAAAC
This sequence comes from Schistocerca piceifrons, assembly GCF_021461385.2. NCBI lineage: Eukaryota > Metazoa > Arthropoda > Insecta > Orthoptera > Acrididae > Schistocerca > Schistocerca piceifrons. Next base: position 58,347,620 of record NC_060138.1, on the reverse strand, counting down.
ACTTCTCAACCATAACACCTCGCAACCTCTCGTTCGATATCACACGTGATGGATCCTTAGATAGTGAGATTGTATGCTGGCCGGGGTGGCCGAGCGGTTCTAGGCGCTACAGTCTGGAACCGCACAACGGCTACGGTCGCAGGTTCGAATCCTGCCTCGGGCATGGATGTGTGTGATGTCCTTAGGTTAGTTGGGTTTAAGTAGTTCTAACTTCTAGGGGACGGATGACCTTAGACAATATCAAAAAATGGCTCTGAGCACTATGGGACTTAACTTCTGTGTTACTGAATCAAACGTCTTTTGGAAGTCAGGAAACACTGTATCTACCTGACAACCTTCATCCATCGCTTTCAGTGACTAATGTTTTTGAAATCCGTGCACGTTTGCATAGAGAAGTGAGTGTGTACGACACATACAATATGTGATCATAAGTATCCCGACACCCACAGAAACATACGTTTTTCATATTAGGTGCATTCTGCTGCCACCTAATGTCAGGTATTTGATATCAGTGGCTTCAGTAGTCATTAGACATCGTGAGTGAGCAGAATGGGGTGTTCCGAAGAACTCACGGACTTCGAAAGTGGTGGAATGATTGGGTGTCACTTCTGTCATACGTCTGTACGCAAGATTTCCACACTTCTAAAAATCCCTAAGTCTACTGTTTCCAATGTGATAGTGAAGTGTAAACGTGGACACATACAGCACAAAAACGTACAGGCTGGCCACGGCTGTTGATTGACAGAGATTTCCAACAGTTGAAGAGGATCATAATGTGCAATAGGAAGACATCTACCTAGACCATCACATAGGAATTCCAAACTGCATCAGGATCCACTGCAAGTATTATGACAGTTAGGCGGGAGGTGAGAAATCTTGGATATCATGGCCCAGCGGCTGCTCACAAGCCACACATAACACCGGTAAATGGCCAAACGACGACTCGCTTGGTGTAAGGAGCGTAATCATTGGACGACTGAACCGTGTAAAAATGGTGTGTAGAGTGTCGAATCACGGTTTACAATGTAGCGATCCGATGGCGGGATGTGGATATGGCGAATGCCCGGTGAACTTCAGCTGCCAGCATTTGTAGTGCCAACAGAAGAAATCGGAGGCGGTGGTGTTATGGCGTGGTCATGTTTCAGCTGCCGAGAATTCTTCCAGGTTGTGTGCCTGTGGTCCATGGAACTCTTCTATCCCTGACGTATCGCCCAAAGCTACGTTCGACGTCTTCGGAGGTGCTTCTGGTTGTGCTGGGTCTTACCGACTGGTGGTCGTGTTTTTCATTTTCTTATTCTTTTGCGTGGCACTGTGACAGCACAGGCCTACAATGATCTTATAAGCATTTTCTTGATTCCCGCTGTTCAAGAGTAATTTGGTTATGGCGACTGCATCTATCAACACGATCGAGCACCTGTTGATAATGCACGGCCTGTGGTGGAGTGGTTACACGACAATAACATCCCTGTAATGGACTGACCTGCAGAGGCTCCTGACCTGAATCCTACAGAACGCTTTTGGGATGTTTTGGACCACCGACTTTGAGCCATTCTTCACCGACCGACATCGGTAACACTCCCTAGTGCAGCACTCCATGAAGAATGGACTGCCATTCCCTAAGAAACCTTCCAGCACATAACTGAACGTATGCCTGCTAGAGTGGAAGCTGTCATCAAGGTTAAGGGGAGCCAACAACATATTTTATTCCAGCATTACCGATGGAAAGCACCACGAACTTTTAAGTCTTTTTCAGCCATGTTTCCAGATGCTTTTGATCGCATAATGTACATTCTAAGACAAGAAAAGGCGCACTACGATAGAATTATCCGAATGGGACGGAAACTGACTGCACATGTGCATCACACCGACCAAACAAATGATTTTAGTTTCAAGAGAATTGGATGATTTATTCAAGAGAGAGAGCTTCACAGACTAATGCAGTCTATAGTTCGTTCGTCCCCCTGTTGCCATTATGGAAGCAGTTATCCAGTTTGGCATTAACTGACTGAGTTGTTGGACGTCCATCTCTGCGATATCGTTCCAGATTCTATGTAATTGGGGCGTTAAATCGAGAAGATCACGACCTAATTGGAAGGCCCTGCCCATAATTCTCCAAGCCTTCTCAGTTCTGTGGGGTGGGAGGGGGGAGATCCAGTGACCTTGCAGGCGAAGTTACGATTAGGAAGCACGAACACAAGCAGTATAAACTCTCGCCGTGTGCGGGCAGGCATTACCTTGCTGAAACATAAGCCCCGGACTGTTTTCCATGAAGAGCAACAAAACAGTGCATCGAATACCGTCGACGTACCGCTGCTATTTAAGGGTGCCGCCGTTGACATCAAGAGGGATCGTGCTACGAAACAAAATAGTAACTCCGATGATCGCTCATGGCTGTCGGGCCATATGATGGGCGACAAGCAGGTTGGCATTCTACCATTGTCCTGGGAATCTGCAGACTCGAATTCGACGTGAACGATTGTCGATTGAAGTATAATTGTCCTTGGTGTTGAATACCACTTCGGGCTGAGATCTGATGACTTAATGAAGACGTGTCTGGAGACACCCCAGAAACAGTGGGGGTGTTAATCTGACTGTCGTTCACCATACCTCCCGACAACTTGGACTGACGGTCATGTGTGCAGTTTCTTTTCAATGCAGGACCCGTTTGGTTTGGACTTGTTTTCCTCCATTGCCACTATTGCATCTCTTTCCAGTGACGCCATTGATGCAGTGGTTCACTCTGTCACCACCGGCATCGTTACTGCCACAGAATCTGCCACTTCCTGTTCTTCTGGCCCCCTCGTCGGAGGACTGTGACTTGGTGGTCGCCTGAGATCGCTAAGGCGATTATAGATCGCAGGCGGGTGAACCAGCGTCACAAGCGGCATCCCTCATTAGAACACCTCACCGAATTTAAACGGCTCCGTGCGCGGGCCTGCCGCATCATTCGCCAACACAAGCAGGAGTACTGAGAAAGGTATGTCTCCACCATTGGCCTCCGTACCTCTCCATCGCAGGTTTGGGCCAAGATTAGATGACTATGGCTATCCGACCCCTATCAGTGTACCTGCGCTTTCACTTAATGGAGCAGTCTGTACTGAATCCGACACCATTGTAACCCGCTTAGCAGAGCAATTTGCTCAGAATACCGCTTCTGTAAATTACCCACTGGCCTTCCGCTCCCTGAAAGATTGGTTGGAACGTCGGAGCCTTTCATTTCATACACGCCATCATGAATTGTACAATGTTCCATTCAGTAAGTGGGAATTCCGAAGTGCCCTAGCCGCTTGCCCTGATACAGCTCCCGGGTCCGATTGCATCCACTGTCAGATGCTCAAACACTTCTCGGTGGACTGCCAACGCCGCCTCCTAGACCTATACAACCGTATCTGCGTTGCGAGTGAGTCCCCGTCGCAATGGCGGGAAAGCATCTTAATCCCCGTTATGGAACCTGGCAAAAACCCACTGGAGGTAAACAGCTACCGCCCAATTAGCCTCAACAACGTTCGTTCCAAGTTGCTTGAACGCATGGTGAACCGGCGGTTGAGTTGGATCGTTGAGTCTAGAGACCTTCTGGCCCCTTCCCAGGATGGTTTTCGCCAAGGGCGCTCCGCCATTGACAACTTGGTGTGCCTCGAGTCTGCCATTCGGTCAGCATTTTCCCGGCGACAACACCTCATCGCCGTCTTTTTCGATCTCGCGAAGGCCTACGATACCACATGGCGACACCACATCCTCGCTACTGTGCATGAGTGGGGATTTCGGGGCCCACTTTCGCTTTTTATACAGAACGTTTTACCCTACCGCACTTTCAGAGTTCGCGATGGTGCTTCCCATAGCGCACCCCATACAAAGGAGAATGGGGTCCCCACAGGCCTCTGTCCTGAGCGTCCCCCTCTTTCTAATAGCCGTCAGTATTGATAGGGATGGGGAGTGTGACATAGATGGTGACCTGGAAAAGATAGCCACTCAGACTGGCAACACGAATGTGCATTTCGTGGAACTGTTTCAGCGTCACGATCGGCCTCATCTTAATACAGACGTCAGGCGTAATAACATGAGACTTGGGGTTGCGCTGTAGACAGAAGGCATGAGTCACATTTCAGTGGTCTCGGTGGAGTCTGTCAGTAGGACGGGTTTCACTAGACATGGCCTGCACCTCAACAGGTATGGGAAGGGGAGGTTGGCAAAACTTATAGGTGACAGCGTATGTGGGGGTGGTGGGATCACTCATGGGAAAATTCCGGTAGTTGTGGGTGTTAGAGCTGTACCTTTTTTAGATTGAAGTCAGCTGATAGGTATTCCTGCTTAAGGGAAGTCTCTCTAACAAAGAAACCACTTTCTACAAAGCTTGGGTATCCGATTAATGAGGGAATTAGTATATTTCATCAAAATATACAAGGTATTAGAGATAAAGTTAGTGAACTGCTTATAGATGTTGACTCTGAAATTATTGGTATATCTGAACACTTCTTAAATAAGGAGATAATTCAGAGGCTTCCTTTACCAGGACACAGGTTGGCTGGCAGCTTTTCTAGGAGCTCTTTGCGGTGTGGGGGAGTAGCCATGTATGTGAAAAACGGTATCCCATTTGAGTCAATTGATGTTTCAAAGTACTGCACTGAAAAGGTGTTTGAATGTTGTGTAGGTGTGGTTAAATTTAGTGGAGCTAAACTTCTTACTGTTGTTATTTATAGATCCCCAGACTCCGATTTCACAACATTTTTGCTAAAGCTAGAGGAGGTTCTTGGTTCACTTTATAGGAAATACAAAAAGTTAGTTATATGTGGTGACTTCAATATTAATTGTATAAGTGATTGTGCAAGGAAAAGGTTGCTGGTAGACCTCCTTAATTCATATAATCTTATGCAAACCGTATTCTTTCCAACGAGAGTGCAAGGGAACAGTAGAACAACCATAGACAATATTTTTGTTCATTCGTCATTATTAGAAGGGCATTCTGTTAGCAAAAAGGTGAATGGCCTTTCAGATCATGATGCACAAATTTTAAGTCTAAAAGATTTTTGTGCTGCAACACATGTTAAATATAGTTACCAACTTTTTAGGAAAGCTGATCCAGTTGCTGTACAGACTTTTGTAAACCTTATCAAGGAACAAGAGTGGCAAGATGTTTATAGTGCTGATACAGTAGACGATAAATATAATGCTTTCCTCAAGACTTTTCTCGTACTCTTTGAAAGTTGCTTTCCGTTAGAACGTTCAAAACAGGGTACTAGCACAAACAGGCAGCCTGGGTGGCTGACTAAAGGGATAAGAATATCTTGTAGAACAAAGTGGCAATTATATCAAAACGTTAGAAACAGTCAAAACCTAAATGCAGCAGCCCATTACAAGCAGTATTGTAAGGTGCTTAAAAAAGTTATTAGGAAGGCAAAAAGTATGTGGTATGCAGATAGAATAGCTAAGTCTCAGGATAAAATTAAAACCATATGGTCAGTCGTAAAGGAAGTGGCTGGTCTGGAGAGACAGGTCGGGAATATAGAATCAGTGCGTAGTGGGGATGTCCGTGTTACTGATAAGTCGCATATATGTACAGTACTTAATAATCACTTTCTGAATATAGCAGGTGAACTAAATAGAAACCTAGTCCCAACAGGGAATCATATAGCGCTCTTAGAAAAAAGTGTTCCGAGACTGTTACCTGAAATGCTCCTCCATGATACTGACAAGAGGGAGATTGAGTTAATAATTAAAGCACTAAAGACCAAGAACGCTCATGGGTATGACGGGGTATCTAGCAGAATACTGAAGTATTGTTCCACGTATGTTAGCTCAGTACTTAGCCATATCTGTAACTTTTCCTTTAGGAGTGGTCGGTTTCCTAACCGATTAAAGTACTCGGTAGTGAAGCCACTTTATAAAAAGGGAGACAGGGATAATGTTGACAATTATAGACCTATTTCTATGCCATCGGTGTTTGCTAAAGTTATCGAGAGGGTTGTATATACAAGGTTACTGCAGCATTTAAATTCACATAATTTGATGTCAAATGTACAGTTTAGTTTTAGAAATGGCTTAACAACTGAAAATGCTATAGTCTCTTTTATCTGTGAGGTTTTGGACGGATTAAATAAAAGGTTGCGAACGTTAGGTGTTTTCTTTGATTTAACGAAGGCTTTTGACTGTGTTCACCACAAAATATTACTGCAGAAGTTGGAACATTATGGAGTAAGGGGAGTAGCTTACAATTGGTTCGCCTACTACTTTAAGAACAGAAAGCAGAAGGCAATCCTCCGCAATATTGAGAGTGGTAATGATGTTCAGTCCTAATGGGCCACTGTTAAATGGGGAGTTCCCCAAGGGTCGGTGCTGGGGCCACTGCTGTTTCTTATTTATGTAAATGATATGCCTTCTAGTATTACAGGTGATTCAAAAATATTTCTGTTTGCTGATGACACCATCTTGGTAGTGAAGGATCTCGTGTGTAATATTGAAACATTATAAAATAATGTAGTTCATGATATAAGTTCGTGGCCTGTGGAAAATAATTTGATGCTAAATCACAGTGAGACTCAGTTTTTACAGTTCCTAACCCACAATTCAACAAGAACTGACATTTTAATCAGACAGAATGGGCATGTTATAATCGAGACGGAACAGTTCAAGTTCCTAGGCGTACGGATAGATAGTAAGCTGTTGTGGAAAGCCCATGTTCAGGATCTTGTTCAGAAACTAAATGCCGTGTTATTTACCATTAGAACAGTATCTGAAATAAGTGACATTACAACACGAAAAGTAGTATACTTCGCATATTATCATACACTTATGTCATATGGTATTATTTTTTGGGGTAATTCTTCTGATTCAAAAAGGGTATTTTTGGCTCAAAAACGGGCTGTTCGAGCTATGTATGGTGTAAGTTCGAAAACCTCTTGTCGACCCCTATTCAATAGTCTGGGAATTTTGACATTGCCCTCATAGTATGTATTTTCGTTAATGTCGTTTGTTGTTAGCAATTTTAGCTTATTCCCAAGAGTTAGCAGCTTTCACTCAGTTAATACTAGGCAGAAATCAAATCTGCATGTGGAATGCACTTCCTTGACTCTTGTGCAGAAAGGAGTGCAGTATTCTGCTGCATCCATTTTCAATAAGCTACCACAAGAACTCAAAAATCTTAGCAGTAGCCCAAACACTTTTAAATCTAAACTGAAGAGTTTCCTCATGGCTCACTCCTTCTATTCTGTCGAGGAGCTCCTGGAAGAGCTAAAAAATTAAGCAAATTCCAGTGTTACATTCTTGATTTTCTTTATTTAAACTAACGACTTGTCGCCTGAATATGTTTCTCATATTTCATTTTATCTGTTTCTACAATCGTGTTATAATTTCATGCATTGACTCGTTCCATGACCATGGAGACTTCTCCTAAATGTGGTCCCACGGAACAATAAATAAATAAATAAATAAATAAAAATGGTCTTGCACTAGCAGTAGGACCGTCAGTCTCTCCCCTCGTCTGTGCTGATGATTTCTGCTTCTCTTTTACTATTGTAGCTGAACGCTGTCTGCAGGGAGCTGTATGGAAGGCGCAGCCATGGGCCCTCCATCACGGCTTCCAGTTTTTGGCCACCAAAACTTGTGATGCATTTCTCTCGCCATAGTACCATCCATCCCCATCCCGCAATTTACCTCGATGACCAACTACTAGACATAGTGGAGACATACAGCTTCCTGGGACTGATCTTCGATGCCTGCTGAAGTTGGCTTCCCCATATTCGTCAGCTTAAAGACAAGGCTGGGGGCATCTCAATTTCCTTCCGTGCCTGAGCCACATCCTCTGGGGTGCTGATCGTCATACACTACTGCACTACTGCGGCTGTACCACGCCGTTGTACAGTCCTACGTTGATTACGGAAGCGTGGTGTATGGTTCAGCTGCCCCTTCTGTACTGCATCTACTACACCCTGTCCACCACTGTGGATTTCGCCTCGCTACGGGAGCCTTTCGCTCTAGCCCCGTAAACAGCCTCCTTGCAGAAGCATACGTTCCTCCATTGCGGCTCCAGCGGCAACTATTGTTTGCAAACTATACCGTACACATCTGTAGTTCACCTCGCCACCCAAATTACAGTCTTCCTTTCCCCAACACGCGGGTCCATCTCCCACAACTGCGGCAGGGAATTGGGTATCTCTTCACTGTCTGTGTCCGGTCACGCTTCCCCCTGCCACCTTTCCTGCAGACTCCTTTCTGTATCCTCCGTGATCAATACATCGGCCGCAGCTTCAGCTGGACCTATTGCTTGGCCCCAAAGGCTCAGTCCCACCTGAGGTCCTCTGCTGGACTTTTCTCTCTGTTCTTGGCGAGTTTGGGGGCTCAGACATCACCTACGCTGATGGCTCACTGGTCGACGGTCTTGTTGGCTTTGCTTATGCTCTCGTTGACCATACAGAGCAGTGCTCGTTGTTGGCTGGCTGCAACGTATTCACTGCAGAGCTGGTTGCCATCTATCGCGCTCTTGAAAAGATCTGCTCCTGCTCTGGTGAGTCCTATCTTTATGCGTTCTACCAGAGTGGACGCTCAGTGACCTTCATTTGGACCCCAGGCCATTTTGGGATACCGGGCAATGACCATGTTGACCACCTGGCCAAACCGGCCACCAGCAAACCATGTCTGGACATTGGCCACCCGGAGACCAATTTGCGAGCAGTCTTCCACCGCAAAGTTTTCGCGATTTGGGACACCGAATGGCGCGATCTGGCCAAACCAAATAAACTCCGTGCTATGAAGGGGACGACGAATGTGTGGCGGTCATCCATGCGAGTCACTCGCAGGGAATCAGTTGTCCTTTTTCGGCTCCGCATTGGCCACACCCGTCTGACGCAAAGCTGTTTGCTGCACCGTGAGGATCCCCTCTATGTCGCTGCGGGTCGCCTTTGACGGTGGTCCTAATGTTATTGGCCTGTCCCCTTTTAACTGTGCTCAGACAGACGTTTGAGCTGCCTGATACACTCCCTGCCCTTTCAAAAGATGACACTGCCATGGCAGTGTTAGTTTTGCCTTTTTATATGGGGAGAGGGCTTGTATCAATTGCTGTAAGTGTTTGCCATCTTTTGTGTTGAGTTTGGCCTTTGGCCTACGATTTTAGACTGCGTTTTTTAGTGTGTTGCTAGGTGGTTGGCTTTTCCTTTTTGTCTCTATGGTCAGCCAACCACTGCCACACACTGTGTGATTTTAATTCCTTTTGTCTGGTCTCTTTCTAAGTCGTTCTTGTCCTGTGTCGTCTCTTGTCTCCATTGTTCGTTTTTATTCTTTGTGGGTGTTTGCTAGGGCCATCGGTCCCTTTTTCCAAAACCTTCAGTCTGGTCCCTTCAGTCCCACAAACCAACCAACCCGTTTTGTTGTCATTCGGGGAAACCGTATAGCACATCTACGTCGACGATACTCTACAACCATTTCGTTGGGAAGCCATCCTGGTCTTACATTTCAGCAATATAATGCCGGTTTCCACACTGCGAGACTTTTCACAGCTTGTCTTCTTGCTTGCTGAACTCCACCTCAAGCAGGAAGGTTGCCGGATCTCCCTCAATTGAGAACTTTGGAGCATTACTGGCAGGGCCCACCAATCATCTGAGGATTCTGACTATCTAAAGCGCCAGTTGGACAGATTTTGGCACGATGTCCCCTCAGGATGATACCCCTCGACTTTATCGTTCTGCATACTCTTGGCATGGATTGGTAGTTTTGTGCATCCCCTCTGCTGCTCTTCGTGTAGATGGATTTGACCTGTGCTTCCTTCCAATCTGTGGACAATTTATTTTCTGTGTGATCTTCAGTACACTGTAGTTAAAAGACAGCATAACACAATAGCAATATAGATAATTTGAATAATGCTTCACGGCCTGATGGAATCTCTAACAGAGTTGACGATTTGCGCTGTTTCTCAACGCTACAGGCACTAATATCAGTCTCACACATCTTTGCAGAGGTAAGAGAATTAAATTGTGACGATATTTCCGAGTTTTCCTGTATGGAGCAACTTCTTAAGACGCAGCTCAGCTTTCCTACTTTTGCTTGCCCACTCACAGTTGCAGTTTCTGTCTCGTCCATTAATGATTGGACACTAAATTTTGTGACACGAACATTCATTACACACGATCGAAATTGTCTCCGGTTTTGTGATAAATTTTTAGACAATATTTTGCAACTGCAGTCTTTGAACGTGTCACGCATTGTCCTCTTGACAGCCAAATGCTTCAGATTCAATATCTCTGTACCTATAGCCGTATACAGGGTGTTTCAAAGAGAATATACGTATTACAATGTATATTTTGTACAAGTTAACGATCCCCTTGCCTCGGCTCGGCTATTGGATAAACGAATACATAATCTAGTTTATATTAATAGCCGCTAGATGTCAGTTACCTTCTGTTTAGCTTGGTAACCGTCGTATGTTTAAAATGGCTACTCGGCAGCTGAAATCATTTTATGTTCTCGAGCATGCTAATTGCAATTCCGTGATTACAGTGCAAGGACGTTTCAGTTTGAGGTACCAAACTCATCCTCCGAATGGGTGGAACATTCGCAGATGCTATCGGCAGTTTACATACCCATACTGTATATAGAAAAGGAGAGAGTCCTGGCCGCCCTCGTGTTCCTGAAGGAAATGTTGCACGAATTCAAACTGTTTTCCAACGTAGTCGTTCAAAATCAACTCGTAGTGCCAGTCGGGAGTTACAACTGCCCGCAACAACAGTTTCGCGTGTTTTGAGACGGCTGTTGGTTATGAAGCCGCACAAGTTACAGCAGTTACAAGCTTTATGCACTGGTGACAAACGCAAATGTGTGGCATTTTGTAACGATATTCTTGATGCTACCGACAATGATAACACTTTCGCACAAAGTGTTCAGTGATGAAGCAACTTTCCATGTTAGAGGTCCGGTAAGCAGACACAGTGTTCGAATTTGGGGCCCACAGAACCCACATGTAGCCACTGAACATGTGCGAGATTCGCCCACAGTCGACGTGTTTTGTGTGGTGTCCCGATCATCTGTTTACGGCCCATTCCTCTTTATGGAAACAAGGTTAACAGTCAGCAGTATCTCGCTATGTTACAAAACTGGTTGTTTCCGAGGCAGCACGAAGACCATTTTTCAACAAGACGGGGCACTCCCTCATTGGAGTCGCCAAGTGCGTGAATATTTGAATGAAACTCTATCGCACCGTTGGATTGGTTGTCAAGGACCTGGCGATTTAGCATGTCTCAGCTGGGCTCCACAGTCATTGTTTCGGCCTTCAGCCTAATTGAAGGAACTGATTTATGATAAAGCCTTCTGCCTTTTAAGTTTTTGATTTTGGTTTGAGTCTTAAGTTACTTGCTTTCAGCCGATTTTAAATTAAATTCGTTTTGCCCTTAAGGCATGAGATTGTATGGCGCCTACAGCCAGTAAATTAATGCTGTGTTTCTTTAAAAAAATTCTTGGCTCTTGTAATTTTTGGTCACATAAATGAAGTTTTATGTTCGAGGGTAACTGACAGTCGTTTATTTTGCCTCCTTCCCACGATTTAAACTACCTGTCCTGTCCTGCAGGTTTAGCAGGGTGCCTCAGTAACAGCTCAGTTACAGGTCCCATGGACACCCAGGTGAATGTCCCTCGTGATACTGCCTCCAACAGTAGGAACGTTGCATACTCTGTGCAGCTGTTTGCTTAGAGGGCGGCTTATTCGTATACGACCATCGACCTTGCGCAACACGAAACGTCATTCACACGACCAAGTGAAACGTTCCTATGAACTATGGTCCAATCCTGATGACCCCGTGCCCACAATACCCGTAATTGATGATGTCGTCGGTCAGTATGGGAACACTTAGGCATCTACAGCGAACCCCATTTTTGACAGTCGGTGCTAAACGGTGTGCTTCGAAAAGCTTGCGACCGCATCAGCACTGTACTCCGACGTCCGATCTGCTAAAGATCGCCGCTAGCCCTGACTTAAAGAGCAGCCGAATCACCTCCTTCTGAGTTCTGTGTTCACGCATGTTCGTCAAATACCATACCACCTATTCGTGATTTCACCATCAGCCATGTGCTTTTAATAGAATCACACGCTAGTATCAGACGAACAACCGACAGGTTGCGCCCTTTCCGAAGTGCACGTCGCCAGCAGGTAGCCCTTAACAAACAACCCCTTGTCAAAGTCGCTTATGTCAGTGGTTTCCCCATCTACAGCACGTATTCTTGCTGCAGTGGTTACCAGCGCGTCTCTGTTACGCTTATATACAAGCGGCACTCAAATGAAAACGAGGCAGATGGAAAAAATTAGTAAACAGTTTATTATTTCCAAAGTAATCGCCAGAACAGTTAATACGTTTATACCACTGTGAAAGCAGACGGTAAACGCCTTTGTGAAAAAATATTTGTGATGACTACTTACATACCCTCCATGCGGTTCCTGTGTCTCGTCATGTGACTTCCACATTTTTTGGATCTCTGAAGAAAGACGTTCGTGGCCATCCATTTTCTTTGGGCAAAGAGGTGCACGGCTGAGTACATTCTGGGTTTTTTGGGCAGCTGCAAACGTTTATCCGTGAAGGCGTTGACCACCTTGTCCCACAGTGGAATAAATGTGCTGATATTTATGGCGACTACCTTTAAAATAATAAATAATTTACATACCATTTTTCCCATTTGTCTCGCTTTCATTTGATAGCCCATTATCTTTCCCTTACCGAATCTCATGCCGACAGTTCCACAAGGGGTCATTTGGTTCCAAGGATTGTATTGGTCAAAATATTTTCATTCGTCGTTGTATAATGTTAACGTTTTCCGTACTGCAGCATAGAAGTAATATTATGCAGACGAGGCTTATGATTGATTGTAGTAATTTAATCCCGGAATGTAGCCACTTGTCTTGATATACTTCACTTGGTAATGTTACTTTGCCACCATTATTATTAATTAGTTTCTCACCTTTGTAGCGTGTTGGCTTGAATATCCCGTCGTGTTAAATCTCGATACGTGTATTGTTAAAACTGTCATCATCTTCTTCAATATTGTGAAATAAGCGCAAAAACAAAAGAAAGAACGTTTTTCTTAATTTCCCTTTTCATCAAATTTAAAAAATAGCTTTTTCTTTTTGGATGTAACAGTCATGTGCAGATCAGTTTACACAATTCGTTTATTTTAACATGGTTCTCATTTGTTAAGAGGGTTCTCAGATTATTTAAAGCACTAGCTGCGGAGCTACTGTAGCTGTTAATCTGAAGCACAGTCTAAACCCGTGTGGTAGCTATAGCCTTACTTAAAAATCTTAACAACCTTTGTTTCGTATTTTTCACTCAGTTTCACTACCTTAACGGTCTATAAACAAGACATTTGTGCAATGAAAATTCACAGCCCAGTCTGTTGCAGACTGGCCACATTTCCTCTGGTGCGAAAACCGGTAATAATGATTTCCTAACGCTCCGAAAATCTACAGAAAAAGTGAAACACTACCAGTATTTCTCTCTGTTGTAGTTTCATTATTTCCAGGTCGGATCTTGCGGAAACCCCGCAGCTGTTCACTCGACAGGCCCCGCCGTTTATCAAGAAAATCACTTCCGCGGAGAGGTTGTTAGTGCAGTGTCTCTCTACCGAGCCGTCCTCTAAATAGCGCCGCACGGGCACTAGTGGGGAGGAGACGAGGGAAAGGATCACTGTACAAGGAGAGATAATGTGAATGGTGGCAACACTTGTTTCAAGCCGAGTTAGATTTAAGAGCGTGCGCCTGGCACAAACGTTGTTGGGCACACAGCATACGTTAATAGAACATTGGTCCCATTACAGGACATAATATTTACAAAAAAATGTTACATTTTAAGGTTCTGTCGACATCTTTATTACTATTCTCTCGCCTGTGTCCAATAGCTGCTCTGATAGTCTTGTTGAAGCAATAACAACAGATATTGTCAGAATCAGATAATCTTAAAAAAAAGAGTATAAATGTGAATGGTAAGTTGGGGAATGGCACGCTGAGCTTCCTCCATAACATTCAGAGCAATTTCCTAATAATTCACGATCTAAATAGTACACTAATATTAATTACCATCTGTGGCTTCGAAATACATCTTATGCAATGTCGCGGTTATTCGGGTAGCGATATTTGTTGGCTCCGAACTAACAGTTACTAAAGAAGATATTTATAAAAGTGCAATGTAAAGCTCAACGTCTTGACATCACAGGTTAAAATCTTCAAATTACGTCAGCTACGTGGCATTGTTGGCGGCCCCAAGTGGAAGACACGATTTGTTGATGCTCCACAATTTTTGCAATTTAGCTTGTGATAAATTGAGGTGGCAATGTTAGTCTTTGGCACGCCAGTGTAGAAGGTGTCATATATTGAGGTAAGCAAAACATTCATGCTGTTAGTTCATTTATTAGCGTTTATAGGTGGACTCCCAAATTTTCCGCCATGGAGACAGAGTATGACAGATGTGTACCACTCGAAATTCAAGGTTCTAATATCAGGAGCGATCAAACAGTTTCCATTTGATGGCGTTACTGCAACGTATACGCAACGCAGCAAGACTCCTATGCTTGTAAGTAAGCACTGACATGTACCAAGGGATTAGTGTGGCATTTAAAATTTTCTGCAGTCGCAACAGGAAAATCATAATTTTTATTCTTGCTTTTGTGACCATAATAAGAGTCCAGGCTCCAAAGGCAAACAGCCAGCCGACATTAAGAAATAGTCCACCCGGATTTAGGGACAAGATAAGCGGCGGAGGCTGCGTCTTCAATTGCGCAAGATTGATTCATGCTGCTTCCTCTGGCAGGAAGTCAAACACTAAGTTATTTCATCAACAAGCCATACTTGGAAAACACCAGGGCGATAATACAGCAAGAGAGAGTGCCAGTCAGGTGCGGGAAAGACTCGTGTGGAACGAAATGAAGTTGCGTGCAGCAAGAAACGAAAGTGTCGTGTGGATTCATAGGTATTCTTGTGCAATCCGATCACTTAGAAATGAAAGGGTCGTGTGAAACATTAACTCGTGTGCATCCAAGGACATGAGATACGAAATAAAAGGCCAGGCAGCGGAATAGCTAGAGGCAGAGATCCTGATGTAGATTCTGAGCCAGCAGTTTCTGAGCAGTTTGGAGATTCCGCAGCGAGACGCCAGCGGGGCCGAGTAGGCCCGTAGCATCCGATAAGGCTGATAAAGACTTCAACTACTAGAAGATGGTGATAGACTCTGGTGGACAATCAGGAATTGCAGGTCAAGTAGGATATTTAGAGTTTCATTGGAATAGTGTTGAACAGAGGCTGTCAGTCTTTGTCTCAATTACTTAGAGAGATTTCAGTGCTAACCAAGAACAAGTGATTGTTTTGTACTTATTTCTTATATGTACCGCCAATTAGCTTTGAAGTAGCAAGACCAAATAAATAGACTGAATCGTATGGAGGGGTTTATGGTCCAACACCTTACATAGGTGTATATGAGAATACACGTGATAGAAACTAACCAATCTTTTCTGCCTATTGCAATTCTGTAACCCATTTTCAGGAAACATATTTGCTTCAAACCAAAGAGACTCTCTCCCTGTCATCTCCGATGTAAAGGTTGAGAGCAATTTATAACCAACCCATTGTCGTTAAAGTCCCGATTGCGCTACGCAGTTCGCACTTACTTCATTCTGGTATAGTGAGGTTGTGCCAGGACGCAACACAAAGTGCCTGCGGAAGATGTGCAAACGTGAACCATGCGACGTTATTACTAAATGGGTCCAAACAGGACCACCGTACTTTCATTCTTTTCTTGGTTGCCGAAGAATGAAAAACATGTATGGATAGCACATATGTCGAGAACGACTGTCGCGGAAAACAGCGACATCGGATGCTACTGCTTCATGATGAGGCACGCCCCCATATCGCAAATGTCGTAACCCGCAAGTTCGATACACACTCGAGCGTTCACCCTATAGTCCTGATCTAATCCCATGCGATTTTTTCGCCTTCGGTTTCCCCCCCTCCCCCCCTCTCAAAAAAAGGAAGTCTGTAAGATCGACGGTTCCAGCGGCAGGAAGGTAAGTGCTTCTTCACGCAGCGGGACACTGTGTTTTAGCAAACAGGTATCTTCAATCTGGTGCGTGGGTCGGAGGATTGCCTCATGTCCATTGCGATTTTGCCTGATTGTTTTACCGATTCTAGACTGTACGGCTCTCGAACGGATTCTCTTTGATCGCCCCCTTATACTTTATGCGACCCTGACCCAAAAAAACAATACGTTGAAGCCACACGGTTGCGCGATTAACTGTTGTCCCATCTAACCGTAAACCTCTCGAGGTCTGCCAGGATACAGTGCACATTATAGTGGTTAAATACGCCAACGATGTCTGCAGAAAGCTGTTACGAGAAACTTCCTGTAGGCAAGGCGCTATCCACATACCTAAACCGACTACTACAAATGTTTAATTCAAATTGCCGGCCGGAGTGGGCGCGCGGTTCTGGCGCTGCAGTCTGGAACCGCGAGACCGCTACGGTCGCAGGTTCGAATCCTGCCTCGGGCATGGATGTGTGTGATGTCCTTAGGTTAGTTAGGTTTAACTAGTTCTAAGTTCTAGGGGACTAATGACCTCAGCAGTTAAGTCCCATAGTGCTCAGAGCCATTTTTTTAATTCAAATTCTTCACATAGGAATATTTATTTATCGGAGGGGCTATACAAAAGCAATACAGTGAGGTGATAAAAGCCTTGGGACACCTCATGTCGTGTCGGACCTCCTTTTGCCTGGCTTAGTGCAGCAACTCGGCATGGACTCAACAAGTCGTTGAAAATTCCCTGCAGAAATGCTGAGCCCATAATTGCGAAAGTGTTGCTATTCCAGGATTTTGTGCACGAACTGACGCATCGAGCATTTGTGTGACATAATCGACAGGATTCGTACAGGGCGATCTTGCGTGGCCAAATTATTCGCTCGAATCGTTCAGAATGTTCTGACATGGCGCATCATCATCCATAAAAACTGCATAGTTTTTTGGGGACATGAAGTCTATGAACGGCTGCAAATGGTCACCAAGTAACCGAACATAAGCACCTCCCATCAATTATTGGTTCAATAGGACCAGAGGACCCAGTCCATTCCACGTAAACACAGCTCATTATGGAGACACCGCCATCTTGCACAGTGCTCTGTTGACAACTTCGGTCCATGGCATTGTTGAGTGAGCGCCACACTCGAAACCTACCATCAGCCGTTACCAACAGCATTCGGAATTCATCTGACTAGCACACGGTTTTCCAGTTTTCTAGGGACCGACTGGAATGGGCACGAGCCCAGAAGAGGCGCTGCAAATCAAGTCTGCTTCTACAGATACACTCCATATGCCATTGTACGGTGCGTGGCGGAGGGCATCCTGTACCACTACTTGTCATGTCATTTCCTTTCCTGTTCCACTCGGAAATAGAGCGTAGGAAAAACGACAATGTATGTGCCTCGGATGAGCCCTAATTTCTCGTATTTTATGTTCCTGGACCTTTTAAGCTGACTGTTCAACGATTGTATGCCTTTCTCTAAATTTTCTCAATAGTGTTTCTCGAAAAGAACGTCGCCTTCCCGCCAAGGATTTGAGTTCGCGAAGCACCTCTATAACACCTAAGTGTTGTTCGAACCTACCGGTAACAAATCTAGCAGCTCGCGTAGGAAATGTTTCGATGTCTTCCTTCAAGTCAACCTGGTACGGATCCCAAACACTCGAGCAAGACAAGATCTCACATGCTCGTTCCACCTCATATGGCTTTGCAACATTAAGCCCAGATATTTAAACGACTGGACTGGACTGGACTGTGTCAAGCAGGACATTAGTAATACCATATCCGAACGTTACAGGTTTGATCGTCCTACTCATCCGCATTAACTTACATTTTTCCACATTTAGGGCTAGATGTCATTCAGCACACCAACTGGAAATTTTGTCGTTGTCTCGTATCTTCAGTCAGTCAACTTTAATGCCTTATCACATACCACCGCATCATCAGCAAACAACCGCAGATTGCTGCCCACTCTGTCTGCCAATCATTTATGTATATAGAGAACAACAGCAATCCTATCAAACTTCCCTGGGGCACTGCTGACGCAATCCTTATCTCTGCTGAACACGCGCCGGCGAGGACAACATACTGGGTTCTGTTATTTAAGAAGTCTTCAAGCCATTCACGTATCTGTGAAATTATTCAGTATGCTTGAACTTTCGTTAACAGTCTGCAATGGAGCACCGCCTCAAATGCTTCCCGGAGATCTAGAAATCTGGAATCTGCCTGTTGCCCTTCATCCATAGTTCTCAGTATATCATACAAGAAAAGGGCAAGCTGAGTTGTGCACGATCGATGCTTTCTGGAATATTGCTGATTCGTAGACGTAAGCTTCTTAGCCTCAAGAAAGTTTATTATAATCGAGGTGCGAATATGTTCAAGGATTCTGCAGGAAACAGAGGTTAAGGATATTGGTCTGTAATTTTGAGGGTCCATTCCTTTACCGTTCTTATACACTCATGTCACCTGTGTTTTTTTTTCATTTGCTTGGGCCTATGAGCTGCACGAGGAATTCAAGATAAATGCAAGTTAAATAAAGGACGAATTCTGTAGAGTATCTTTTGTAAACCAGAAGTGGGATTCCATCCGGACCTGAAAAATTACTCGTTTTCAACTGTTTCAGTTGTTTCCCACCACCTGATATGTCTGTTGTTATGTCCACATGAGCTGTGCTCTAACGACGGTATGTTTGTACGATTCTCCTGCGTTAACTATTTCTTAAACGCCAAATTTAAAACTTCTGTTTTCGTATTGCTATCTGCTACTACAACATCAGCCTGGTAAATGCATGACTGGATGGAAGTGTTAGACCCTATTAGCGATTTTACATAGGGTAAGAATTTTCTCTGGATCTGGGCTGTGTGTTTCGCTTGGGTACGATTGTGTTAGTTGTATGCTTCGTGCATAGGTCTCTTCACAGAAGCCCAAATCACAGTTCTCTGCACCAAAACGCGTAGGACAATAGACTTGGTTACCTTACTCCATGATTTATATGTATACATTATATTCATTTTATGACTCCTCCATTTAATAACCCGTCCTTTTCTACGCCGCCTCTATTAATATTACCTCATTAGTACGGCCTCTTCTCTGAAATTTGTCCGCTGGTGGCTTCACTCTCATCAGCGTGATGGGTCCTTCTAAAGAGTTGCTTAACTAAAGTAAGAAACACGGAACATCACAGCTGATTTAGCTCGTATCATTTATTCACTTCCTTAAGGTTTCACCATAGGCCTTTAGTTATTATCCCCTCCCTTGTGACAGCCCTTTCTAAGCAGTGTAGAAAAGGAAACTTGCGCATCTAATGAGGTTAACTTCCCTCATCCCTAGCGCCCGCCGGCCGCTGTGACCGAGCAGTTCTAGGCACTTCAGTCCGGAAACGCGCTGCTGCTACGGTTGCAGGTTCGAATCCTGCCTCGGGTATGGATGTGTGTGATGTCCTTAGGTTAGTTAGGTTTAAGTAGTTCTAAGTTCTAGGGGACTGATGACCACAGCAGTTAAGTCCCATAGTGCTCAGAGCCATTTGAACCATTTTTTCGGGAAAAGCGATCAACACTGTTTTAGTAGCACTTACAATTAGAAAAGAGCAACAAACACATGACATGAGAATCGGTACAGCATTTCAGAGACAAAGCACTTGCTGCCTTGCGGTGTGACCTGTTAAACGATAGGAGTGTACGTGCAACGTGCAAGACTTGTTCCCACCTACATATTAACTGAGGATGAAGATGTCGACTTCGCCTCGACCTGTTGCCGGCAGAGTACAGTACGCCAATAACTGGACGACAACGGACAGAAGCCTATTCGGAAGATAGAAAAGCAGCTCTCGCCCACTTGGTTAGAGATCATCGCCCATGGCGGACTTCTACAGGAACGTCGTTTAATGAACACTTGGAAGTGAACAGACGGTTGTTTTAAATTGTATTTGCTATGTACTGTGAAGTTTACCTACGATTATTTGTTCTTAGTCATTGAGCGCCTTTTTTGTTATAATATATGCAGTGTTGCAGATGTCATTATTCGAAAAGTCATTAAGATAAGCAAACCCTTTTAACTTATTTGTGTGACTATTTGCTAATTTTTTCGGGCGTTGTAGGGTCTTTGTTCCCCTACCCTGTTACCTGACTCTGCGGTATAGCTGTGTAATAGTGGAAGGGAGAAATTGTAGCGCAGTACTGCATCGGAAGCCGTTTATCGAACTCACAAACTCGGCCTACCGTAACAATAGTGGCAAGTCGGCCTCCACAGCAGTAGCGACGAGGCCTTTACAAATCTGCCGACGAGGATTTACAAAACTCTACAACTTCATGAAAAATTTCTTTGGCTCAAGGTGAGCATGACTGACGTTCATGTATCCAATGAACTTGTTCACTACTTTGTCTTGTACACAAAACAACCAGAATGACTTACACAAGCTCAGTTACCGACACAGAAGCCCTTGAGTTACCAGATAATACTGATTGATCACTGTTTGCTCCACGTACTTAAACGTGTCTTTGTTTTTAATGTAGAAGGCAGAATCTTTGTCCTACTACTCCGCAATGTTCATCAGTGGGTCTGCTGCTCAAGTCTGAGAAGTTATGCTTTTTAGGTAGTACCAGCTTTAGTCCAAATAAGCGAATCAGCAATAGGAACAGTTCATCTGCCACAATTCTTCTAATTCCCAGCCCATGCATATTAGTCAACACAAACTGTTGAGTGTACAACCCCCACCAACCAAGACGTTCACGGATTAGCTATGCAGGTAGCAAAATCGACACCACCTTATTGTCAGTGTAAACTCTATTTCTTCACCAGCAAAAAGTATTGGGACTTTTGGAAATCCTATTCAGTGGCCAGGGTTACTAATCACTTTAAGAAGTCGAGTATTATCCATCCTAGTTACAGTTCCATCTTCTTCAGGCTGCCTAAAGACAGATACTCGTACTCTGGTCGTGGCACTAACAGTTATCAGTCAAAATCACGGAACTAGCGTGTGGTAGTATGGGAGCAACCATGAGTGCACGTTTTAGAGGCTGGAATTCAACCCCTGCTCCAGTGTCCCACATCCAAGGCACCTTCTTACCTATAATTTGGCACAAACATGGCAATGAGAGACATTTATGCTTATTAAAACGCTTATGGGAGTTAACTAGCCCTAAATATCGCCGAAGTTGTCCATTGACCTTGCGTGTTTGATGTTCTGTAGCGTCAGTTCTGAATGGCTTGCACCAAATTCCCTCGCTTGCGATTACATGTCCCAAGAATTAGATCTGTGTGGATCCAAATCACAACCTACCAATATATACAGCTAAACCTTTTTCCCAGACTGTGCTGAGAAATGTAGGAAGCACAAACCACTCATTAAGTACAAGTTCTCTACCATTGAGCATTAATGTACTATGTCACGCATTGCCATAATGATTCATCAAGCATGCCATCTAAAGCGCAAATGGACGCCGCAGAAAGAATGTTTTGGCAAAGGGAATGCTCTTGAACTGATGGCATTGGCCCAAAGTGAGTAAATCAGTATAGTGTCTGCATGAAGGATCAAACTCGATCTGCCAGTAGCTGTAGCGTAAGTCAATTGACGAAAAAACTTGGTGTTGATTTAGTGTGAGTCAGACACGAGCTGCCCAGAAAGCGTAGAAGAATTATTACAAACATCATGGCCCCCATCACTGAGTCGCGTATATCTCTTTTAGGCACTATCATTAACGGATTATTGCAAGATGAGGCTTTCCATTCTACAACAATGTGGTTGAACAATGCCTGGATTTCCTTATCTAATTCTTCTGACATATAAGCAGAAAGTTTCGGAGGGTGCACAAAAAAATAAGATGTTCCTCGGCCTTTCTACTGATGGTTCTTTGTCTTCTCACTGGAGGTGAGGAAAATAGACACATTGTCTTGCAGAATTTTGGACTACTTTCCCCTTTCCATCATGCCTGTGTTTTTTTTATCTCCTCCATCTTTTCCCTAATTTAGTTAGATTTTATCTTCCACACATGACCCATCAACCACAAGATATGCCCCACAAACCTCTTTGTATCTTCCATATCTTACATCATTTACCATCATATTTTAAACAGAAATATAGACTGTTTCCCGTTAGACATAGCCAGGCAGCTTCACTGAATGTGAACAGGCTTTCCCATTGTAAAGAAACTGGTTCTCCACTTTTTTAAAAACAAGAAGAAACCTTTTAATTAATAAAACATGACCTACACAAGGAATCTGATTACCCCTGTTAGTCATGAACGAAAAAAAAATAATTCAGTACAATATTATATAGATGCGGTAAATCACTTTAATGGGGGCCAAATGAATAATTAAAGTGAATATAATTACAGTAAACCTGCAAAATTAAAAACAAATTATTGTAGGGTCCTACATAGACATCACACATCTGCTAGAAGCCCACGAAATACGTAATTTTGATTTGAAGCTGACAGCCAATGAGAAAATAGGAGCTGTTTTCAAGCAGTAAGGGCGGACAGCATCAGCTGGTAATATACGTAATTTTATGGTAGCTAATTTTACTACACAAAAAAATAAAATATGTACTCCCTCCAAAAGAGGTTACAAACACACATTAAA
This sequence comes from Schistocerca piceifrons, assembly GCF_021461385.2. NCBI lineage: Eukaryota > Metazoa > Arthropoda > Insecta > Orthoptera > Acrididae > Schistocerca > Schistocerca piceifrons. Next base: position 58,325,018 of record NC_060138.1, on the reverse strand, counting down.
ATAAAATTATAATGAGCAGCAAAATGTGTGGGAAGAATTTTGAAAGGATATTATTAATTGAACTTTAATTTGGCGGGTTTTCAACACTTTCAACAAAACGAAATAATGGAAAGATTATTTTTTTTGGACCAAGGAAATTTGACGCGTTGTGACAGTATTTTTAAAATAGTTAATTTAACTGCAATTGTGCTTAATTTTGAAATGAGAGAGAGCGTAATAATTTTCTTTTAATGGCTTAACTGTTGCTGCAGGCAGTGCGATGACGTCAGCGGTGGTCCGCGAGGACGATGTGTGAAGTAAATCCTGCTTCGTGGCGTGGAGATAATGATGGATCCTCCAGTTTCATTAACATTCTACTTACGGCGGTGGTCCATGTCACCGTTGTAGTCGACTCAGCTGGCAGCACTGGCGCGATAATAATAGTTCCAGTATGCGCGTTGTCGTTACGCGCGGAAACATTTTATTATTAAAGCTTTATTAATCACGCGGTGCGGGTAGATCGGAATCATGCAACGTCTTTAGCAATTAAGATATATATCCGGTTAATGCCAATACTTCGTACAGTTCTTTCACTGTGTTGCCACAGGAAAACAGTCAGATATGTTTTTCACTATAACAGTCCTTTAAACATCAGTTCAATTACGTTGTCGTCTTGAAGACAGTTTGGACGATATAATTAATGTTTCTTGATCAAATCACAACACTGTACTTTTACTTAATATTTTGGTTTTGTCCACTTTCACGCAATTCTAACAGTTAGTGTCTCCACACGACAATGGTGTCTGGCTCATGGCTAATTGTCACAGGTTCACACAGTTTGTATAATCGTCACCGCAAACACTCGATATACGTTTCTGGTTTTACTGTTTACTTAATAATGCACAAACTTCTATTAACACAGCCGACGCACTGTAATTAATTGTTCCACGAACCGACCACGATACCACAACAACTCGCACGCCCTCTATCGATAGTCGTTCGCTCTCTCTCTGACACAGTACTTCTCACAGCCTAACCAAAGATTCACGAAGCATATAGATCCAGAACATTCATATCCGTTCAATATAAAATATAAGATAGCTGTAAAATGAATGAAGAAACAATGTGACGTATTAACAAATAAAGAATAGTTGAAACAAATGATACATACGTACTATGACAAGGTAATGCACAAAAGAAAAAAAAATTTTTGACTTTCTGGTAAAGCAATTATTTTACACCATCTGTTAAAGTATTCCACAATATTCAATATCTAGGACTGCCCGATTTTATCTCGTAAAGTACATCCCAGTAATTAGATTCGACTGCAACTCTTTGATAATACTGAAACTCATATTAAACCTTTTATCTTGGCATATGAACTCCAGCCCAATTTGGTGGTTTACTTCAGTGCTTTTGCCTACTACAGTTTCTTTACTTTTGGTTCTCTGCAGATCTAAGGTTATCTTTTTATTTGAAGTGCATTATAGAAATTCTTCATAAGAGCTAGTGGAAATTTGACTTCCACTGTCCAGAATCGCTTCCATTTTAATCACTCCCATGAAAATGATGATAACTGCGTGCACTGATACTCTTTTTCTTCTATCGACAATTCCCTCGTATCACCAATGTAAGCATGCCTGCTACAAGATTTTCGAGGTTTGTCATAAATTCTTCCATTTATATTCCCTTGACAGCCTCTCATCATTGAGCTGAAAACTTCCAATGTTGTTGTTTGCCCTCAGGTCAGGAGGCTAGAGTTTAACAATCTCAGCCTAACCCCTTGGTCGGTCTCAATCCTCCATTTCTGGGCTAAATTCCTGACAGTTATTACGCTAGTGCCTACTCCAGCTTCTTCTGTCCCATGTATATAGCCAACATTGCCACCACCATATCACCATAAATGACGGCTCCATCACTCGTTTGTTTGGGCTGCCCCGCCCCCCTCTAGCGAAATTGGCCTCTGGTTCCCATTCCATATCGAAAACGTTTTCCTATCCTTGAGCAAATTGTAACTCATGAAGCAAACTTTTAAAGGACTCAACTTTCTCTCCATAGTGTCGGACTAGAGTCAGTAACGCGTAGATCATTTCAAACAACAGAACCGTATTATCTGAGATGAGCTGAACGGATTGGCAGTGAACTGGTTCTTCAGCATAATGTCGAAAATTCTGTTCTGGTAAAGGTTTTCGAGGCTGAGACTCATTATCTTCTGCTTTATTCTCTCCTGGGCTGACCTACACCAATAATTTGTCGGGAATTACTCTTAAATTCTTTGTATGAAGAGCACTACAGCGCTATTGGTCGTATCATCTTCACTATTTCACCTTCGAAATAGCCTAAAATAAATTCTAAATGATGTCTGAGTGGCCAAGAGGATGGAAAAAAAAGTCAAATGGCTCAGTTCAAACCTTCAGAAGCAATGTAGCTGCTACTGTCCCTAAGGACCTGTATCTTACGTACTGAAAGAATGTACTTGTAGTCGAAAGGTTCGTCTTCTAGTGCAATTATTAGACTTCCTGACGGTAGATGGTGTTCTCCCTCAAATGAATGAGAGGCTGGTTAACCTCCTAGTTCATTGCTTACTTCTGACAGACTCAAGTGGAAAATATTGTTTCGGTTATGCTGCTGAACATTTGCTGGGAAGCCCTTACATAGCTTCCATACAGTCCCCATCTCTCCCCACGCTATTTCCACGTTTTCGGAGCCCTGAAGAAAGACATTTAAGGCTGTCTATTTGCTTGAGAAGAAGAGGTGCACGCCTGGATATAATCATGCTGCTGTAGGTAGCCACAAACATTTTACCGTGAAGATATTGACCATATTGTCTCTCAGTGTGAGAATTGTGTTAGCGGTTATGGCGATTAATTTTGAAATAATAGATAGGTTACCCACTTTCCTTCTAACTATTTCCGTTTCACTTGACTGCCTCTTACATGAAAGCCGGCCGGTGTGGTCGTGCGGTTCTAGGCGCTTCAGTCTGGAACCGCGTGACCGCTACGGTCGCAGGTTCGAATCCTGCCTCGCGCATGGATGTGTGTGATGTTCCTAGGTTAGTTAGGTTCAATTAGTTCAAGCTCTATGGGGCTCGTGACCACAGAAGTTAAGTCCCTTAGTGCTCAGAGCCATTTGAACCAATCTTACAAGAAAGACTTAGTGCCGTGAAATCCTTATCTCATCTGTAAGTGAAGCAGTGAAATAGAAGTTGTGAAATTGTGTCTTTCTCTCATGGGAGAACATGGATCTGGAAAACGGTATTTACTTTTGCTAACTGTTACGATGAGCAGAAAAGTAGACATGAAACTGCAATATTCCTAATATACTTGAGTCTATTAATTCTCATCAAAGGTAAACCAAATTGACTGTTCGAAACATTTTAAACAGTATCGCGCTTCCAAAAGTGTGACAGCTATCTAGAATCATACCTTCTCCGTAAAAGCCAGTTGTTGCTCCCCTTTAGAAAGTAGCAATCATTACGTCGAGAGCCAAAAAAACTGTTGGTATGCTAAATGTTCCTACCCGCCCCCACTATTGTTTTTCCGATGATCTGGACAGTCGTCCATATTATTCACCATATGTCTCTAAGAATGAAACGAATTCCACCATCATCGTATTAGCTCTTGTTGGGAAACTTCTCCTCGGAGATTACGCGATATAATAGTAGAAGTATAAAATGATACATAGTTTTAAATAAATCATTAATGTGTTTAGAGAAACTAACCCGAATTCGTCTTCAGGCCATTGATTCGTATAGACTTATTATTATTGAAAATATCTAAGTTTCATGTTTTATCTTTCGTTCCCGCGCTCTTCATAATTATTAAAAGAATTTAGATTTTATGTATGGAATTTTGTGTCATTCGTTGAAAGTATTGTCAATATTTAAGGTTAAATAATAAGTGAACCGTTTTTGTTCCCCTGAGTATTTCTTGTTTCTAGCTAGTTTACGGATTATTGGGCCATCTTCAGGAAATAACTGAGCAGCGTCCACAAGGAGCGTAAGTAATCAAAAATTATAAAGAAAGATACAATCCACTCGTGCAGAATATTGTGGAATAATTTTTTAGCGTGTAAATTACATTTCACGCAATGGACAATATTAAAGGCGTTGTACTATACAATATTACAGTATTATATGATATAATCAAAGATTATGATGCCATGACATTCGTTTAGGAACTGGTAAATTAAACACTCTTCATTCGTATTTCCAACACACGTTTTTGACAGTGCATATTACACTTTACGCTGTGGACAATATTAAACTCACTAAATAATTAAAACACACAGTATCATAGTACTACAGGTTATGTGGTTACAATTCTACAGTTTGTGAGGTCGCGAGAGTGACTGAGAACTATCTCACTGAGCACTAGTTATTTATGTTATGCAACACACATGTTCCACATTATAAACTGCAGTTTACGCAATGGACAGTGTTAATATAGTACCTGATTAAAATGCACGATATGAATCTAGATTTGTTATAATCGTTGCGCGTTTAGTCAGCTTTCCACTAATGGGAAGAAGACGTGTGTAATAAGTGATTATGCCTGACACAGAACACGGACTTTACATTATCTCTTCAGTCACTTTAAACTTTTACAATGATTAGTAAAATGAAGCGATTTATACAAAAATGGTATACCTGTTCCCAGCAGCGGAACTTCTCCATGACAAAAGAGTTTTCATGTTCAGTTTGTTGCCAAATATTTAGCCTGTTATGAAGGATGTGTGGTAAAAGCTACAGGTTGCGCTTCTCGGCGGATGTTCCCCTTAATTTCGTTTTATATACGAAACGAACGAGGAATTATTCTGGTTTGGCTGCAACCAGTAATATTTGTAATTCCATTCAACACTGGTGTTGGAGGATCAAAGAGGGCGTAGAGTACAGTGCGTAATTTACCACTTCAGGACGATTGTCGAATTTTTTAGGAAGTTTAAAAGAGTTAATCTGTGGAAGAACTGCAGTCATTTCAGCGTTCTAGTATATTTTAAACACGGTGAACCAAGTTAAATGGACTATATAGGATTACTCCGGATATTAGGCTCAGTGTAGGGGAAGAGATATTTCGGACGGCCAGTGTGAAATGCAATTAAAAGTTGTTGATTAACTCGAACAGGCCGCCACGGGAGGAACAAACTCTAGAGTTTTCTGCACCATCTCTGGTGCTAACAATTATAGAAACAGATAAATTGCCTTTATTTATTTCATACATGTTCCCTCACGTGTGAATGTGTCCCCTTTGGATGATCTATATCGGAGAACTTATGGATGAAGTGAGGTCCACAACGACATTTAAGTCCTCAATGTTGCGTAGTAATTACGAAATTACTTATACCGTTCAAGAGAATCATGTACGAATAAGAATTTGATTGTGCTAGCAAGTATACATTCAAAATAAAATTATTGCTACCTGCAAATAAAATAAAGTAAATAAAGCACAGGTATTTGGTGTGCGACTAATACGTTCTCCTTTTCACACGGACGTAAAATGTTCTAATACGAAATTCTCATCAATACTTACTTAGTTTCGTGATAAAAAGTTTAATAAATATTTTCATTTCTTAAAACTTTGTTTGCTATACGAACTTCGTGGTGCACCGTCTTGATAACATGATATATCCTACATTGAACACGCAGCACGCATAGATCATAAACAGTGACAAATAGAGACCTTACACAATTATAACGTTAAATCCTACATAACATGTGGTTTGGATGTACAGCAATACAGCGTCAGGTCTCACTGATGTGATGACCAGTCAAAAGCTCCAATAACCACCTTTTGCAGCGTCGACCACAGCGAGCGTGCTGGCTGCTGTGGCCGAGCGGTTTCGGAACCGCACTGCTAATACGTTCGCAGGTTCGAATCCTGCATCGGGCATGAATGTGTGTTACGTCCTTAGAACTACTCAAACCTAACTAACCTAAGTCTAGGGGACTGATGACCTCAGATGTTAAGTCCCATAGTGCTCAGAGCCATTTGAACTGCGAACGTGCAGGAAGAGATTCAGTGAGATGCCGACAGAGTACCCTCTGCCGTGCACCGTTCGGTGGCTTGCCGAGTTTCGATGTAGATATATTCAGTGAGGGGTCTGGAACATATCGACAGGAATGTGGAGCCACGCCGTGGCCAGCTACGTCAGGTTTCTCGGTTCAGTGGTTATTGCACGTTGACCTCCAACATAGGCGGTGGTCACGTTAACGTGACTGGACCCTGTGATTGGAAGATTCGCAGCTCTACTAGTATTTTATGCGGTCTACTACTACTTGTTGACACAGACAAAACCGACGTGGAAAAACTAATGAATGTGCAAAGAAAGGATGGAAAGTCGGAAGAGGCATGGACCAGGCCCACATCACAGCCTGCGGGTTTCTACGGATCTCCGGGCAGGGACTACTCAAGTGGACGTCGTTATCAGGAGCAAGAAAACTGGCATTCTACGGATCGGAGCGTGGAATGTCAGATCCCTTAATCGGGCACGTAGGTTAGAAAATTTAATAAGGAAAATGTATAGGTCAAAGTTAGGTATAGTGGGAATTAGTGAAGTTCGGTGGCAGGAGGAACAAGACTTTTGGTCAGGTGAATACAGGTTTATAAATACGAACTCAAATAGGGGTAACGCAGGAGTAGATTTAATAATGAATAAAACATATTAGGAGTGCGGGTAAGCTACTACAAACAGCACGGTGAACGCATTATTGTAGCCAAGATGGACACGAAGCCCACGAATATTACAGTAGTACAAGTTTATTTGCCATCTAGCTCTGCAGATGATGAAGAAATTGATGAAATGTATGATGAGATAAAAGAAATTACTCAGGTACTGAAGGGAGACGGGAATTTATTAGTCATTGGTGACTGGAATTCGAGAGTAGAAAAAGGGAGAGAAGGAAACATAGTAGGTGAATATGGATTGGGGCTAAGAAACGAAAGAGGAAGTCGCATGGTAGAGTTCTGCACAGAGCATAACTTAATCATAGCCAACACTTGGTTCAAGAATCATGAAAGAATGTTGCGTAGATGGCAGAATCCTGGAGGTACTAGAAGGTATCAGATAAATTGTATAGTGGTAAGACAGAGATTTAGGAACCAGGTTTTAAAATGTAAGACATTTCCAGGGGCAGATGTGGACTCTGAAAACAATCTATTGGTTATGAACTGTAGATTAAAACTGAAGAAACTGTAAAAATGTGGGAATTTAAGGAGATGGGACCTGGATAAACTGACTAAATCAGAGGTTGTACAAAGTTTCAAGGAGAGCATAAGGCAACAATTGACAGGAATGGGGGAAATAAGTACAGTAGAAGAAGAATGGGTAGCTCTGAGGGATGAAGTAGTGAAGGCAGCAGAGGATCAAGTAGGTAAAAAGACGAGGGCTAGTGAAGTCCTTGGGTAACAGAAGAAATATTGAATTTAATAGATGAAAGGAGAAAATATAAAAACGCAGTAAATGAAGCAGGCAAAAAGGAATACAGATGTAAACATGTAGAGGCTTATCTCACTAGGGCTGATAGATACTGCCTACAGGAAAATTAAAGAGGGTTTTTGAGAAAAGAGAACCACTTGTGTGAATAACAAGAGCTGAGATGGAAACCCAGTTGTAAGCAAAGAAGGGAAAGCAGAAAGGTGGAAGGAGTATAAGGAGGTTCTATATAAGGGCGATGTACTTGAGGACAATATTATGGATATGGAAGAGGATGTAGATGAAGATGAAATGGTAGATACGATACTGCGTGAAGAGTTTCACAGAGCGCTGAAAGACCCGAGTTGAAACAAGGCCCCGGAGTAGACAACAATCCATTAGAACTACTGACGGCCATGGGAGAGCCACTCCTGACAAAACTCTACCGCCTGTTGAACAAGATCTATGAGACAGGCCAAATACGCTCAGACTTCAAGAAGAATATAATAATTCCAATCCCAAAGAAAGCCGGTGTTCGCAGATGTGAAAATTACCGAACTATCAGTTTAATAAGTCACAGCTACAAAATACTAACACGAATTCTTCACAGACGAATGGAAAAAATGGTAGAAGCCGATCTCAGGGAAGATCAGTTTGGATTCCGTAGGAATATTGGAACACGTGAGGCAATACTGACCTTACGACTTATCTTAGAAGAAAAATTAAGGAAAGGTAAACCTACGTTTCTAGCATTTGTAGACTTTGAGAAAGCCTTTGTCAATGTTGACTGGAATACTCTCTTTCAAATTCTAAAGGTGGCCAGGGTAAAATACAGGGAGCGAAAGGATATTTACAATTTGTACAGAAACCAAATGGCATTTATAAGAGTCGAGGGGCATGAAAGGGAAGCAGTGGTTGGGAAGGGAGTGAGACAGGGTTGTAGCCTCTCCCCGATGCTAATGAACCTGTATATTGAGCAAGCAGTAAAGGAATCAAAAGGAAAATTCGGGGTAGGTATTAAAATCCGTGGAGAAGAAATAAAAACTTTGTGGTTCGCTGATGACATTGTAGTTCTGCCAGAGACTGGAAAGGACTTCGAAGAGCAGTTGAACAGAATAGACAGTGTCTTGAAAGGAGGATATAAGATGAACATCAACATAAGGAAAACGAGGATAATGGAATGTAGTCGAATTAAGTCGGGCGATGCTGAGGGAATTAGATTACGAAATGAGACACTTAAAGTAGTAAAGGAGTTTTGCTATTTGGGGAGCAAAATAACTGATGATGGTCGATGTAGAGAAGACATAAAATGTAGACTGGCAATGGCAAGGATTGCGTTTTTTGAAGAGGAGAAATTTGTTAGCGTCGAGTATAGATTTAAGTGTCAGGAAGTCATTTCTGAAAGTATTTGTATGGATTGTAGCCATGTATGGAGGTGAAACTTGGACGATAAATAGTTTGGACGAGAAGAGAATAGAAGATTTCGAAATGTGGTGCTACAGAAGAATGCTGAAGATGGGTAGATCACATAGCTGATGAGGAGGTATTGAATAGAATAGGGGAGAAGAGGAGTTTGTGGCACAACTTGACAAAAAGAAGGGACCGGTTAGTAGGACATGTTCTGAGGCATCAAGGAATCACAAATTAAGCATTGGAGGGCTGCGTGGAGGGGTAAAATCGTAGATGGAGACCAAGAGATGAATACACTAAGCAGATTCAGAAGGATGTACGTTGCAGTACGTACTGGGAGATGAAAAAGCTTGCACAGGATACGGTAGCATGGTGAGCTGCATCAAACCAGTCTCAGGACTGAAGACCACAACATCAACATATCGAATCAACAATGCATGCATAGATTCCTGTGTTTTAATAATGTTTTCTGCTTCCAAGTGGTGCTGCAGTTGGTTCCCACGTTGCATCAGTAAGATGTGGCAGGTCTACCCTCCTCTCAGCTGAGGTCGCTACACGTGCATGTACGGTGTGGTTCTACTGGCAACCGTTTCAAATAGCTAAAAAGAATGAAATTCTTATTTCCAAACATTGACAGCGGAGGGCAAGCAGAGGTGGTTCCTTATCTGCGGACTTTTGGCCCAAGTGTTCTCATCTATGTTCATGGGCTATGGATATGTATCACTGCTGATAGCAATCCTTTCCTAGGTTGGAAACATCAAGCCGGTCATTATCATTTGCAGCACAGACGTAGTATAGTAATTAGATCTGCATTCGCCACAAACATCTATGCGGCACACTTATATTAGACACAATTATCGCACTTCGCCAAGAACAACAATTCTACGCAAAGAAATAAAAGCTTTCCGCTTAAGGAGAGACCCGGACTCCTATCTCGCCCATGTAAATTCACCAATGTTAATGACCCATTATTATCACAGAGACTGTTGTAGATACGGATTTGAAATTTCTGCCTTATATTAACTACTGTCTCTTTATTCTACTGGTATACGATGAAAGGTTTTGCATCAAAATAAAAGGTTTTACAAATTTTTTACTCAATGCCTGTATTTCTGCAACAATTTTGTTAAAATAAATGTACATCAAAATTGCTGAGCTGAACGCATTTTCTTGGTTGTAGATTCATGGCTTACTTGACAGTTGTGCAGGACTCTGTAAAAGTTTCAGTGCAATAGGATGAATAGTTTCTGAGAAAATGGGGCATTTGTAGTGAATAATGTATGAACTGAGAAAAGGACGTTTAAAGTTTTCATATGAAATTCCTTACCTTTAATGTTACATGATGTTATTAAAAACACCCTGCTCCATATTCACTGCCAATTCAATCAAGTAACAGCTGCCTTCTCCTTTTCCTTGCCTCTCTGGTGACGTGTTTTGCTGAAACCTCAGCTTTTTTCACTCTTCTCATGTTCACTTGGCGAAGACCTTCCACTGTATGCTTCCCCAAAGTCACTCTCAGTTTCTCAAGTACTCTCTGTCTGTCACTACATCCGTTATTAAATGTGATTGCAGTGACATACGTTCCTAACTGTAGGGTCTTCCTCCCAATAAATACACTTATTGGTACTCGAGTCCAGAGAAGATTATTGAAAAACTCGCTGACGTTTTGTGTTTTCCCATGCAAACACCTTTTGAACAGGTCTGGATGGGCCAGATCTCTAAATATAGGCTTCAGAGCTTCCACTACTGCTTGAGGCACACTGTTTTATGCTTAATGTCTGCCAGAGATCCTTCAGCTTCAGGTTTTCGATATTTGCACTATGTCTCAGGAGGAGGAGGAGGACACACAATGTTCGGGGTTGTTATCAGTTGAAATTTTATGATAGTAGATAGCCCACACAGCTCTCACCATCTTGTGCACATCATTGGTGTTGTCCCTGATAGCTTTGCCATAACGATCTTTAAACCGATCTATCTCCTTGTCAGTCAGTCTGCCAGGACCTTTTATTGTTTTTCCATCTGATAGCTTTGCGTTGCCAAGTTTTATTTTAAACTGTCTGAGACGCGCACCCATTCTCTTTTTCACATGCCCTACACACTCTAGTTTAGTTATGGGCACCCTGTAAGGTTTTCTGTCCACTACTGCTTTGAAACACTTGCAGCCTCCATCTCCCAGGAACTGAATGTAACCAACTCCTCTTTGTTACCCATATCGCTGACAAACTTTTACAGCAGCGGCCACTTCCATCCCTCCACTTGTTCCCTCATAATTTTTTCCACAGTATGGTTTATGGGATTCTACTCTCTCTCGCCTCTCCCCTCTCTCTCCTCTCTCTCTCTCTCTCTCTCTCTCTCTCTCTCTCTCTTTTTCTCTCTCTCTCTCTCCCTCCCCCCCTCCCACCCCCCGTCTCTCTCTCTCCCCACCCCCCCTCTCTCTCTCTCTCTCCCCACCCACGTCTCTCTCTCCCCACCCCCCTCCCTCTCTCTCCCCCCACCCCCCTCTCTCTCTCTCTCTCTCTCTCTCTCTCTCTCTCTCTCTCTCTCTCTCTCTCTCTCTCCATCTGTCTGTCTGCCGTCTGTCTCCATCCATGCCAGCCCATATGCTTCCTTGACAATATTTTCTCAAAATTTCAAGATCTAGGAATTTTCCTGTGTCAACACTTGTTGCCGTTGCAACTCCATTCGTAGATTTGTGTCCTTGTCTCTGCCAGGAACCATCAAAGGCGATACTGATATAAGTGCAACCATCATTTGCTTCCACTGCTTCTCTTGCTGCAGATATCATGGAATATGATCCTTCACACAAATGTCACTGATGATTGTGTAGTGTTCATACTCTGTAGGAGGGTCTGGCAAATTCATGATGCTGCTCAACATTTTCCTAGCTGCCTGACCCTTCCCAATGCACCTCAGTCCATATACTCAGTCTTATGTTATTAGTATACGAGTTGTTTTTGCACTTGCTCGATGTGCAAAACGCTTTAGAGAATTCTCAGTTCTGACAGGAAATAAGTAAATGACAAACAATTCCTTTCCTATCAGATTCACCTTCAGTGTTACTGCACCACTACAGAGAGAACAACTCACTGCTTCACTTAGAACACGAGTCAAAATACCGAACTCCACAATTATATTCATATCCATGACTTTTTCTACACTGAGCTCTTCATAAACTCTAAAGTCTACTTTCCATTTTGAATCACTGGGGGGAGAGGGTGTAGGCACTGCTGTCGCTTGTAGTTCCTTGTGATATACTCAAACAACTTTAATCGGCTACACATTTTCGGTAAAACCTGTTGCCTTTGTTTCTTAGCTTCTTGAATATTCCGCGTGGTTTTGTCATTTTTCTTTTGCAAAATGCTGTCAATGTCTGCTTGCTGAGCGAACTAAGACCCCCTAAACAGAAAGTTATTCACGAAACACTTCGCTCCATTCAAACCAAGAGCTACGGAAACAATACACTGTGTAGAGCAGACTATCAATCACAAAACAACAAAACCATAGGCTTCTATAGTGAATAGTTTCGGAAACATGACTGTTCAAATGAGTCAATGTAAGTCGCGAGGAGGAAAACTGTCAATGCAGATATACAGTAAAGGACGATAATACCAACAAGATAATATTTCCACCAAATGAAAAATATATCAGAATGTTCAGAAGATTACGTATATTTCAATGAAACGAAAAAATAATAATTTTTTCCATTTTTTGCCCCGGGTCTCCCCTTACGTGGCTGACCCTGCCATACAACGTCTATTACTAATGCTACAACGAGTACTGTATCCGTTAGTTTCCACAAGCAATGCTGTTATTTGGTTTTTATGTTGTTAAGGTACGAAAACTAAATTATGTATTTGTGTACGTGTGTTTACAAACCCTACGGCCGACCGTTGTGTTCCAGCGGTTCTAGGCGCTTCAGTCTGGAACCGCACGACCGCTACGGTCACAGGTTCAAATCCTGCCTCGTGCACGGATGTGTGTGATGTCCTTAGGTTGGTTAGGTTTCAGTAGTTCTAAGTTCTAGGGGATTGATGACCCCCAGATGTTAAGTCCCATAGTGCTCAGAGCCCTTTGAACCATTTTACAAAAACATTACACAGCCAAAACAGCTAGTGGAGACACTCCATCGTATATAGGTGTTATTTTAGCTAAAGACATTGGAATATTTCGAAAACTACACATCGAATCGCAAAAAGGTAGAATTCTAATTTTTTTCTGAGACGGGACATACAACGATACCGCACTTGACCCCCACCCCTTTGCGTGGGTGGCGTGGAACAAATTTGGTTGGCTTGTTGATTTGTGGGAAGGGACCAAACAACGAAGTCATCGGTTCCATCAGATTAGGGAAGGAAATCGACCGCGCTGTTTCAAAGAAACCATCCATCTATTTGCCTGAAGCGATTTAAGGAAACCACGGAAAACCTAAATCAGGATGGCCGGACGCGAGTCCAGTACGCTAACCAATTGGCCACCTCGCTCGGTGAAATGATCAACACGAACTCCCGTTTTGTATTACAGATAATGATTTTACGGCATTCTCTACATATGTTTTGTCAGAAGCATTTTCTTCGTTTCGCCACAGATGGCGCTGTAATCGGAGGAATACAACTGGATGTAAAATCGTAATACGGGACATGCTACTCAATGGCCCTGGAATATCCAATGGCACGTAGGTCGCCACATCAGTCCTACGAAGTTAGGGCATACCAGTATTTCGTAACTTGTAATTGGAAACCCCATTCGCAACGTTGCATTCGTCCTACATATCAAACAGAGAACTACACGACGCGCCGCCGTCGCTGTGTAGCAAATTACGACGTGTCGTAACACGCAGTACACTGCGACCGGAGCTCAGGTATCATGCAGAAGCAGAACGGGTAGCTGCTCCAAATGTACATTACTTGCACAGTTTTTATTTCCTGCACACCTATCATTTGGAGAAGAGAGGTGGACGATGATTGTTGAAACCACAGAAGAAAAAGCAAACAAAAATTATCCTAGTTTACGAAGAACGTAGGAGAAAAGTTGAGGCTGCTGTTTCCTTGCCTTCTAAGCGTTTTCCGGAGAAAACTCGCTCTCGTTCATTCTTTTACAAAATCCTGAACACCTTTATGTCTGGTTGCAACGCACAGACCGGCAAAAGGTAACGAAGTAAACGTAGTATAGGAGAAGCTAATGAATCATCTGTAATGGCGGCAGCGCACCACAACCAACGGATAAGAGCCCGGCAATTACATCGCGATTCAGGTATGTCCTTAGGTAGCACTGTCACAATACCGCATCATCATAAGGATCGTCCATACCACGTGTCACTGTGTCAAGAACTTCATGGCGCCGATTTCCAAAACTGGGTAGTGTTTTGTGAACGAGCATGTTACCAAATGCAAACGACTCCCATGTTCCTTACCAACGTACTATTTTCCGATGATTCTACACTCGCAAGCCATGGTAGCGTTAACCGGCACAAAATGCATTACTTGAGTGTAGACGGTCTCCGCTAGTTACCGCAGGCTAACCATCAACGCCCGTGGTCGGTTAGCATATGGTACGGCATCATGGGGAACAAACTCATTCGTGTACATCTACACGAATGCAAGTCATATTTAAGCGCCAGGCAGAGGGTTCATCAAACCACCCCCACAATTTCGTCTGTACGTTCAAATGATTCAAATGGCTCTGAGCACCACGGGACTTAACATCTGAGGTCATCAGTCCTCTAGAACTTAGAAGTACTTAAACCTAACTAACCTAAGGACATCACACACATCCATGCCCGAGGCAGGATTCGAACCTGCGACCGTAGAAGTCGCGTGGTTCCAGACTGTAGCGCCTAGAACCACTCGGCCACACCGGCCGGCGTCTGTACGTTATCGATGGTAAGTTCAGATAGACAATGTAAAATGGTGGAAGATGTTCGAAATTCTGAGAAAAATAGTGGTAATCTATATGGAGATGTGGGTAATATACAGTACGCGTAAGAGTCAAGAGGGAATAATACGAGTGGACGACCAAGAACGAAGCGCTCGGATTAAAATGGTGTAAGACATCGATGTTGTATTTTTCTCCCTGTACATGGAAGAAGCAAGGACGTATATAAAAGGAATGTTCAGAAATTGAATTAAATGCCAAGTGAAAGGGTATTAATGATGCAATTCGCTGGTGACATTGCTACCCTGAGTGAATGTGAAGAAAAATAGATGCGTTGAACGGAATGAACAATCTAATACGCACATAATATGGATTGAGACTAAATCGAAGAGAGGTGAAAGTAATGAGACGTAGCAGAAATGAGAACAGAGAAAAACTTAACATTAGGATTGAAGATCATGAAGTAGTTGAAGTTAAGGAATTCTGCTACCCAGGCAGCAAGATAACCAATGACGGAAGGAGCAAGGAGGACATCAAAAGCAGACTACCACTGCCAAAAACCTCATTCCTGGTCAAGAGAAGCGCACTAGTATCAAACATACGCGTTTATTTGAGAAGAAATTCCTGAAAATATACGTATGGAGCAGAGCATTTTATGGCAGTGAAACACGGACTGCGTGAAAACTGGAACAATAGAATAGAATAGAATAGAATCATATAAGATGTCATTGTAGAGGTTAATCTCGAAAATTAGTTGGACTGATAAGGTAAGGAACGAGGAGGTCCTGCGCAGAATTTACAGGAAAGGAAAGAAACTGGTTCTCTACTTTAAAAAAAACCTTTTAAATAATAAAAAATTACCTATGCAAGGAATCTGATTACCCTTGTTAGTTATGGACGGAAAAAAAATTGGAATAGTCTTTCTCACAGCGTGCAGAATCTTATGTGAGATCAAAAAGATGTCAATTTTAATCTAAATATGGTATGCCAATGTTTACGGGATAAAAAAATAAATTAGGTAATTCAGTACAATTATTATACACATGCGATAAATCGCTTTAACGGGACCAAATGAACAATCAAAGTCAATACAATTCCAGTAAACCTGCAAAAGTAAAAACAAAATATTGTAACGGCCTACATAGACATCGCGCATCTGCTAGATGCCCATGAAATACGTAATTTTGTTTTGAAGCTGACAGCCAATGAGAAAATAGGTGCAGCTTTCAAGCAGTAATGGCGGACAGTATCAGCTGGTAAAACACGTAATTTTAAGGTAGCTAATTTTACTACACAAAATTAAAATATGTACTCACTCGAAAAGAAGTTACAAACAAACATTAAAATGAAATTATAATGAGTAGCAAAATGTCTGAGAAGAATTTTGAAAGGAAATTATTAATTAAACTTTCATTTGGCGCGTTTTCACCACTGTCAACAAGATGAAATAACGGAAAAAATATTTATGGGGACTAAAACAAATTGAGACATTGTGACAGTATTTTTGAAAATAGTTAATTTAACAGCAAATGTCTTTAAAAGAAAATTATTACGCTTTCTCTAATTTCAAAATTAATGTCGCAACTGTTGCTGAAATGACGAAGAAATTTAAGAACTGTATGATGAAATAAAAGAAATTATTCAGATAGTGAAGGGTGACGAAAATTTAATAGTCATGGGTGACTGGAATTCGGTAGTAGGAAAAGGGAGAGAAGGAATCATAGTAGGTGAATATGGATTGGGGCTAAGAAATGAAAGAGGAAGCCGCCTGGTAGAATTCTGCACAGAGCACAACTTAATCATAGCTAACACTTGGTTTAAGAATCATGAAAGAAGGTTGTATCCATGGAAGAACCCTGGAGATACTAAAATGTATCAGATAGATTATATAATTGTAAGACAGAGATTTAGGAACCAGGTTTTAAATTGTAAGACATTTTCAGGGGCAGATGTGGACTCTGACCACAATCTATTGGTTATGACCTGTAGATTAAAACTGAAGAAACTGCAAAAAGATGGGAATTTAAGAAAATGGGACCTGGATAAACTGAAAGAACCAGAGGTTGTACAGAGTTTCAGGGAGAGCATAAGGGAACAATTGAAAGGAATGGGGGAAAGAAATACAGTAGAAGAAGAATGGGTAGCTTTGAGGGATGAAGTAGTGAAGGCAGCAGAGGATGAAGTAGGTAAAAAGACGCGGGCTAGTAGAAATCCTTGGGTAACAGAAGAAATATTGAATTTAATTGATGAAAGGAGAAAACACGTATCACTTATAGTGTATACGATAACTACTATCATTTTTTCTATCTATTAGTTAGTGGCATAGAAAAACCTCGTTCTTCGTAAATTTGAGCTATTCCTTTGTATTAAAAATGTTATCACTGTAACGCAGTCACTAGTTTTTCTCGATTTGTTGCGTACTGTTACTACTAAAACATTGTGATTTTCATTCACATCAACCATGTTAATTCAGATGTGGTCTCCGTGAGGTTACTTATGGTTATCCACAACAGAGCATAATTTGAACATTACTTTTACAAAGTCACTCAATAAGACATAAAGCAATACAGAATTTCGCAAAGCGCTTCTTCGTGTTGTTTGACAAGATGCGTAAATACAAAGGTTAGCGCTATCGGGAAATACAAATGGTATTGGCGTCGGTCGATTTTATAACAAATACTCAGTCTTATCAACCCAGTGCCCCAGTGAATCGCGTTTTCAGTTGAGAGGGAATTTGTGTTTGTTTGTTTGTTTCTTTCTTTCTTTCTTTCTTTCATTGAATCAAAGGAGACCTTCACCAACTTTTGTAGGAGAACGGCTATATACAGAAGTGGGACTATTTTGTTTTGGTTACATTGTTTATCATAAATTAGATCTAAGATTATAGGAACTAAGGAAGAGCGTCGCTCAGTTGTAGCTGAAACGATTCAGACAATTTCCTATGGCACCTTTGTTTCACAGTGGCAGCATAATTGGAAAATACTCAAGCTGAGGTAGCCTCGTTTCAGGTAGCGGTTATTAATGTTTCGGTGCAATTTTTTTAAAAAAATTTCATATTAGACGATAGCGTCTTTTATTACTTTTTATAGAACTGGGGATGACTACCATCTGGAAAATGTGCAACGTCGAATTTTACTTACCTGCTCAGTATAAATGTGGCTCATACCTACTACAAGAGAATGTTCTCCTTATTGACGTACGCGAAAAGCAAGGAACCGTGCTGATGGTTGCTTATTGGCATCTCACATGCTGTGGGCGAAGGGACGTAGACAAATAAGGTAGTGCAGTAAGCGTTCTGCGCTACTATTGGCTGGCGCTGTGACGTCAGTGAGGAATAGCCCTTGCCTCGGGAACAACGCTGCAGGTAAGTAAGACGCGCACTTATGCGACGTATATTTGATGTGTTGTAGTTTCTACTGAAATAATGAAACTTAAGTTGTTTTTCCACTATTGCTACAATGTCACTGCAACATTCTTTAATTCTTCCAGCTTTTAAACGAACACTACAGGTTTTTTAAAGAAATTCATGGGTTTTATCAAATGGATACTTGCAAAAAGAAGTACAGAGTGTAGTCAGTTTTTTAAGTTTTCTGTCAAAGTAAAAGTTGGAAATGAGCACGGTTTTTTCATAATCTGTCTCTGAGAAAAGTTTAGACGCATAAAAAATATACATATAATGCTTATTTTCATTTCGTACTCATCACAAGTTTAAAAACCTCCAACTAATTGGTGGACATTGTCGTTTTCATTCGAGAAGTGATAGAAGCGCTTTTTTTTTTTTTGTGGAAATGACCTGAATTACCTAGCTGAAACGTCCTTAAAAATACCTTAATGGCAACTGAAACCGCGGTTTACCCAACATCGAAAGGCCTCTGGAATATGTCCGAGTTTTTCGCTATGAAAATTATAGCTTTTCCAGCCAAACGGCGCGCAAAGTAAATCGACTTGCAAATGGCCACTGACCTATCGAAACTGTTTGGACCCCTGTGACAAACTTTCAACCTGATTTATCTCCAGTATTCGATTACATTTACGAAATACAAGTCCATTCATATAACTTTCTTCATCGTATCAACTGAAGACATGAAGTGTGTAAATGAGTCCGCAATCATTTTATTTTTGGCACTTTTATGTTCACAAGTCCGTCTTGACCACACAGGTTTCTTTAAACTTTATTACCGGTTTCTGCTTACCGTGATCTTCAGATCTGTTGTAAATATAAATATTGTGTACATGATCACGTTCAATTAGTGAAGACTAAATCTATACAGTATTAATGATGCATGAAATATTTTATATTTTCATATTTTTAGCCATGTATAGCAGCCATACATACTGTTAAAATATTCTGTTAAAAAATCGTCACATTAAACATATGAGTTCGTGGTACGTGCTGATAATATTCAGATTGCGTCAGGTATTTATACAGGAACCTAATTTTAGCAGAGGTCACTTTAGCTAGAGTACATAGGAAACCAGAGTTACCAATATAAAGATTAAATGCAGTATGCTCTGTCTTTAGTTAAACAATTTGCTTCGGCTAAATGAACGTCTGACAAAACATTATGTTGGTATAAAACAGTTCAAATGGCTCTGAACACTGTGGGATTTAACTTCTGCGGTCAGCAGTCCCCTAGATCTTAGAACTACTTAAACCTAACTAACCTAAGGACATCACACACATCCATGCCCGAGGCACGATTCGAACCCGCGACCGTAGCGGTCGTGTGGTTCCAGACTGTACCGCCTAGAACCGCTCGGCCACTCGGCCACTACGGACGGCTATGGTGGTATACTATATGTGAAATTGGACACATACTTGAAATCCATAGAAAGCACAATTACTATACAATACAGCCCTTAGCGTGGTTAGGTAACATACAACCTTCTATGAATGCCACTATAAAAAGTATAAAATAAACATTACAAAATCTTCTATCCTACGAGGTCAGTTAACAGTGAAAGTAATCATAATACAACTAATAAAGTACTTACCTTTAAATAAAAAATAGGAGTTAGAGTGCAGTATCGATGGGCAATATTTCAAGGCCTCTCTGCATGACTTCCTTGTTTTCCTGTGGCTTCATCGTGGAGAGGTCGTTTGGTTGATAACAACTGACTTATTCATGCACTTGTTTTTCTGCTGAGCATTTGTAATGCCGCTACGTAAATCTGTAAATTAGCTTTATGTGGAACATCACAAACAACTTCATCTGGTATGTACATATTGAAGCACTCTTTTTATGTGGTAAAGATTTATAAAATCTTTATGGCTCTCATGTTTCTTAAAACGTTCCGTCCTGTCTTCTTATGACTGGTGCTACTAATAAAAGGCACATACTGCGATGGAAATGCAGTCATCTAGGCGGTAAATCTAGTGGCTCTGAAAGCATGTCTCTAACATGATCAATTTCTTTGAAATGAAGAGAGAGTATTCTATCGTATACAACATTAACATCTCTTCTACAGCGATTCGACAGCCAAATCCTTTGGGGACTTGCATCGCGAGGGAAAGCATGAAGCAGTACTTCAGTTTCTTTCGTGTTACAATAATGAGAGTTACAGCCCACTACAGTGCAACCTCACTTTCCCTGAAATTATTTTGAATAGCTGCATTTGTGAATCACTCACTACGCAAAAATAACTAAGTGAAAACGACAACACTCACGAAATCACACTGCTTCCAACATGCACATATGGAGGCCCTGCACGCCAAGGCTAAAAAGCTCTAGTCTCTCATTGTGAATGACTTTATATTCAAAAATGCAGAATGCAGCCACCTGTTGTTTCATCTGTTGAGGAAAATGCCTTGAATTAAAATTGTGTACGTCAAGGATGCAGTTCTTTTCCCTTGCTCTTTCATTCTCAAAGTTTCCTCTTTTGTTGCACTTATTGTACAGGGCTTCTACACTCCTGTTTTTTTTCCTGAACATAACACCATGAAAGAGTAGAGATAGGACTTACGTATTCACAGGACAGTACATCAGTGTGTACTGCTGAAACGATTAGTATTTCAGTCACCTCGGTTTAGCTTGTGACCTGTTGCCTGGCAGGCCGAGAGTCAGCCATGGGCTCCAATAAATTGTTCCATGCGTGGTGGCATCTACGTGTATAAGGCATGCTGCATTCATCTCATTCGGAAGTTCATCTGTGGTGTAGCAAAACATCCTACACATTTTCGATTGGCATCAAGGTTGGTTATCTGGAGGGCCAGGACAAAACGCAGTGACGCCAAGAAAGCACGTGTTCAAAATGGTTCAAATGGCTCTGAGCACTATGGGACTCAACTGCTGAGGTCATTAGTCCCCTAGAACTTAGAACTAGTTAAACCTAACTAACCTAAGGACATCACAAACATCCATGCCCGAGGCAGGATTCGAACCTGCGACCGTAGCGGTCTTGCGGTTCCAGACTGCAGCGGCTTTAACCGCACGGCCACTTCGGCCGGCAGCAGGTGTTCGTGCAGCAACATATAGTCGTACATTGTCTTGCTTAGAAACGCCGTCTCGGGTGTTGTGCAGAGAGTGTATGGCTACAAGTAGCAGGATGTCATTCACATAGGTCACACTGGTCGCAACGCCCTGGACACACACGAACTGTAATGTGTTGCTGTGCCCAGTAGCATCCGACACCAGAATGGTTTGAGTTGGCACTATACGTCTTGCGCGAAAGCAGTCACTGTGACGCAGCTCCTCCTGTCTGAGGCGAACCAAAGTGCAGCAATCATTTTCAAACAAACTGAACCTGGATTTGACGTCATTACTGTCCCCAGCGACGTCGTTCCGTACACCATTGCCGTCCAGCATATTTCTGCAGATTCGCTAAAGGTAGGCGGAGAAATGGACGACGTGCATGTGACCCATGCCGTAATAAACAACAACGGATTGTCACTTGTAGCAGTGTACGATTTGTTACACTGTTACAATGCTGCGCCGCAGCCAAGGAGGACGCTGATCTGTCACGCAATGCCATTCGGATGAGGCGTCTATCTTTCCGGGGGATGGTCTGGGTGGTGCGACCTGATGTGACCTGACCCATCTTCTTGTGTTCTGCGGTCTTCCGCGAATCATTCTGCACGCACCAGTTGCACTGCCGAAACACTGCGTTTCACACCAGCAGCAATTCCAGTAATATATGCACCACTTTCTCTGTTGCCAGTAATGCGCCCTCTTTCAAACTCATATTTTACCGGTAGATGCTGTTGCGCTGTAATATAAATAGGGCCAACATGGTCCTAATGCTAATTATTTCTGAAGAACATACCAATGTGCACGTCATGTGAATGTGGACGTCCTATCTCTAGTCGTTCACGGTGTTCTCCTTTCTCTGAACAAGAGTGTACAAATGCTTCGTTCATCTTCAAAGTTCTTTGTCTTCCGTAGTTTTACAGGAGCAACAGTGACTGATGCATGACTAAAATCCTCGTAAGGTACCTCATCGCTGGACCGGGCATAATGGTGAAGATTCTGTTGTTCTGTTGTCCTTGCCGGTAGCCTGACCTAGCACCTTGTGGATTTTTAGTATAAAGGAGCATCACGGATCGTCTTTACCCGCACTGTCAAGAACACTACACCTGCTGAGCGAAAGCATCAGTGATGAGCAGGGACAAGAAGTTGCTACGTGATACATGGAACGCAGTTGACAACCTTTTCGACTTGTGTTGTGTGACCAGAGTGGCAATCATGGAGCGTTTGTAAAGCGCAGGATTCGAACTTACTTGTCGGTTAGTTTCATACTTCATATTCCTACATGTAATATTTTGGAATGCATAGAGCTTTGAAAATGGATGAATCATTTCTAGTAGCCTTGTGTATTATCCATGTTTTCGTACAGCACATACTCACTTCTCTGCGAATTTGCATACACTCTCTTACCTGAACTGATCCATCCATTACTAGCGCATTACCGTATCTTCATTTGAAGCTCCTGTACATGCTGTAATTATAGCTTGTCTTTATTTACCAATGATTTCATTCGATATTAACTAATATATCTGTATTCTTTCCTTTTCATGAATATGTTTGTAAGTCACAAAGCTTCTTCACAGACATCCCCCTTGTACTTTCGTTTATCTCACCAATTTGATTGTCCATTCTAAGGATGTCCACAACTCTTCCACTAAGCTTCCTATACAGTAGTGTTTACTACAGAAGAATCTACAGCGTCTGAGCTCATACGCACATCTTTATTCCTCAGTACTTCAATATTACACTTGTATAAAATGCAAACTAAGTGTACACAGAACAGTGCTTCTGAAACTCCATAGTGTATACAGAGCAGTAAACATACTAATTCTCTGTCGTATATTGATATTGATGACATACTGTACACGTTATTTAAGCAATGACAAATGTAATGTGATGGCTTGAACCATTTTAACCCTGAGTGAAACCGATTGATATATGGGTATAAAATAAAGTGAGCTGATCGTTCAACATTTATTTTACACATTACCTGACGGTGATTGATAGTCACCTTCCAAAAATGTTTAATTTGGGATCTTTCATTGTTTAATATTACACTTCTTAACACATGTATTGTTGACAACGGCTGTCTTATACGTCAGCCCATTCAACGTCCACATTAAATTGTCACTTTCGCTACTAATTAATAACTATAGATTCAAATAACAGTGTTCTGCGATTGCTAAATATCAGTGAGAATTGCGTATACGTTCTAATATCCTCCTCCTCGTTACCCATCTTCTTCTCTCTCATATGTCTGTCCATATGCTCCTCCTTTACATCCATTTATTCCACCCGTTCTCTGTCGATTGTCTATCTCTTCATCCTCCGTCTCTCTGATCTTATTTTGACTGCTGTTACCAATCCAGGTTCTATTTGCAGCAACAGTAAATAAATAGGAAAATCATTAGTAGACGGAGTATGTTGCTGGATATTTGACGATAGTAGCTTTAAAGGCAGTTTTTCGAATGGTTTTGCGCTATGAAGACATAGGGCTATGAAGATAGTTCGGGTTGGTTCAGAGTTCGTAACCACAATTAGCACTGAGCCGATCTTCAACTGCAAATTGTGCAGTGGCGTTTGTGGCATATCCCATGTATTCAGGAATTTAACTCGATAATCAGCCACTTCACCTTGCTCGGTAATGGAATCTATCAATTTAAACGAATGCATTTCGACAGCGATTTGACTTCGATTTTTTTATGCGCAAATCGTCTAAGTCATTTATTCCGCCCAAATTGCTCGTTCGCCCAACCATACACGGTTCTTGTCATTTGCTTCAATATTCGGGGATAATTTCGCGATCAACTCTTCTTTCGACGTTATTAACTGATAAAAATTATGTGGAAAGTAAATGAGACCAATTTACTCGTCAACCGGGATTTTCTTTTTGCTTGGGGAACACTTCCGCTGCTTCGTCATTTTCTAACTCGACTTTCATTTCATTGCAGAATTAGGTCTTTGTCCTCCACCTTACAATGTGGCAGTAGCCAAGATGATGCTAACAGCTAGCGCTATTTGATATTGCATGCGCATCAATGCTAAAACCAATGTAAATAGGAGGTTTTGCCAGTTCCGGCTGTTGCATCCCGGAAGTCCATTGTTCACTGCTGTCATCAATGTTTCGTGGGCGGTTTTCTGCTGCTGATTCAACAGTTAATCAGTGATCGCTGTTGAGGAGCGATGCTACTACACAAACGATACTACATTTGACCACCTCTGGTTCAGTATAACATTTTCTTACAACCCTTGAATTGATTTACCCTGTGTATATACCTTTCAGGGCAGGACTAGGGAGCCGGCCGCTGGGACCGAGCGGTTCAAGGCGCTTCAGTTCGGAACCGAGCGACTGATACGGTCGCAGGTTCACATCCTGCGTCGGTCAAGGATGTGTGTGATGTCCTTAGAACTATTTATGTTACTTAGGTTTAATTTGTAAGGGACTGATAACCTACGACGGTAAGTTCAAAAATAGTTCAAATGGCTCTGAGCACTATGCGACTTAACTTCTGAGGTCATCAGTCGCCTAGAACGTAGAACTAATTAAACCTATCTAACCTAAGGACATCACACACATCCATGCTCGAGGCAGGATTCGAATCTGCGACCATAGCGGTCGCTCGGCTCCAGACTGTAGCGCGTAGAACCGCCTGGCCACTACGGCAGGCCGACGGTAAGTCCCGTAGTGCTCATAGCCATTTGAACTTTTTTTTCAGGACTAGAGGATGGCACATGAGGAAGGTGATGCCCAACCGACTGACTGTCGACTGTAGCAGTTCGTTTAATCATACGGGTGCCAGATATAAACTCAGAATCAATGTTCCATCGAACACTAGTAGTCCCTTCAATCAGGCACCAATGTTTTGAAAGCAGCCATAAGAACTCTAGCGCCTCCTGGGCGCCCTGCGCCATTCTGTCAGCTGGTGCAGGGTGTGAAGGTAACCCACCCACATGACACTGTGAAATATGAACTATGAAATCGCTGTGGCGTTAGGAGAGCTTCCTCTTTCATACGGCACTTGCGCTCCTCCATCTCCTTCAGGTCCCACGAGTAATGCGGGCCTCGCAACGAACTTCTTTAGTCACACTAGTCCGGCTTGACCGCCACACTTCGAGAACGCTCGGCTCCATGCAGGGCACACGGGAAATCATCACGTAATTGGAAAGGTACCAACTAAGGTCTTAACTTTGTTGTGTGGTGTCGAGATATGGCTCTGAGCACTATGGGACTTAACATCTATGGTCAAACCTAACTAACCTAAGGACATCACACAACACCCAGTCATCACGAGGCAGAGAAAATCCCTGACCCCGCCGGGAATCGAACCCGGGAACCAGGGCGCGGGAAGCGTGAACGCTACCGCACGACCACGAGCTGCGGACTTGGTGTCGAGAGCATGCATGCATGCATTTGAAGGTGCAGTCAAGACGTACTGAACTCGTCTGAAATAGTAACTCGCTCCCTGCCGGAAATTGCTGCTGGCACCCTTAAGGCCTGCAGTGTCACGTGCTGTGACGTACTCGCCGCGGCCTGTCCTTTTCATCTGCCTGGGGCACCTCCACATGACGTCACGTGCGCGTTACCTGCTGCGCATCGAGGGTCCCTACCGGCATTCCAGGCACGCACGCTGCCGCGGGCTGCGGACGAGACAGCAGGTGTAGCTCTTTTTCACTGTTTCGTTCCTCGCAGACGCGTGGGATTTGGATGTGCAGCGCGGCCGCACTACCACGACACGGACCCTTCCGAGAAAGAGTCCTCTCAACGGTCACCAGGTACTCAAGGGTACGTGTAGAATTGTCTGCGGCGAGAGAAATCATTCGAAATGTAACACCGATTGCTGTTATCTGTTATGACTGTAGTCCGATTAAATTTATTTTATAGTTGACGTTTATCACTGGCCGCTACAGCCTTATCGCAACCGCTGTCGGCTACAGCTTGGTTATAACGACACGTAAAACGGCTGATCACTTTACAAATGCTGTTAATGTGTAACGCGGAGCAATATTACAAGCGGCCGCCGCGAGGTCTGACGGAATTTCGAGATGTTCTGTCGACAGCTGATTTTTAATGATCGATGACTGAATTGCGGAAGACGGCGCGTTTTGCAGCTTTGAATTTAAACCCATGTCGTAACCTAACCACAACCTCGTGACGTGCAATGTAACCGAGAAAAGGGCGAACAACAGTCTGAGGGAAATCTAAAATCACGATTGCTTTGTTCACGGCCATTTAAGGTAACTCCAACGAACAAATTCAAGACAAACAATTCCAGTTTCAACGCTAAAAGCAAACTGCAATATCTCGCTGTCATTGGTAACCTCAAACCATCCTCACACTGGATACACGAACTGCCGGGTTACCAACCGACGAACAGTCCTGATAGGCTCTTGTCAGACAAGCCGACTCCAAACGAAAAAGGGAGAGGAAGAAAAATCAGACTAAATGAAAAAGTCAAAACGACTTTGTAAACGATGAGGCAAACGAGAAATAAAAAAATACATTCAAATCAAATAACTGAATAACAATGATATTCGAAGTCCTTTTATTAGAATTGAAATAAATGAGCCCTCGATCACAATTTTTGCTCTTATTAACCATGTTTCAACACTTCTAAGAGTGCCTTCATCAGAATTTAGACATTTAAACTGGTCTATAACATAATTACAATGGTATGGGAAACAAATTTTTTGGTATAAAAATTAGAAGCACTGACTAACAATGCTAGAGAGAGAGAGAGAGAGAGAGAGAGAGAGAGAGAGAGAGAGTACTTACTCCGTTGCAACCTCTGGCTGTACACGTATGAGCAGCCCTTAGAGGCTCTCCTACACATATTCCTTTTAAATATTTTGTGACTAAAGCCCTTTTGACCTGTTACTTATTTTATACATGACATGTAAGTACTGTCTCTGTCTTGTATTGTTAGTCAATACGTAATATTTTTATATTAAAAAAATTGTGTTTCCCATAAATTTAATTATGTTATAGACCACTTTAAATGTCTAGATTCTGGTGAAGGCACTCTTAGAAGTGTTGAAACCTGTTTAATAAGAGTAAAAAATTGTGACCGAGGGCCCATTTATTTCAGTTTCAATTTATAAACGGTCACTGAACCAACCAGCCATGTTTAATCCTTTGATTAGATTTACAAATCAAAAAAAAAAAGTTCGCTGGATTGACGAGTGTCGAAATTACAATCTTCTATACGGTAGATATATGCGCTAAACACTGCACCACGCCATTACACTGCAAAAGACACTTATACGTATTTATGACTCTGATCTCCCGGTCGCAACGATTTATTGCAGCCTTCAAAAATTCAGATTCATGTAGTGTCGTGCGAAGCTTATCTCCTGTAGGCTGATCTTTGTGGTTATATTAACTGTATAAGTAACGCTGAATCGTGTCTCCTGCGGAAGGATCCAATGATATTTGTTTAGTGCTGTGTATGAGACATGTGTACTTCGTTAGCATCGTTGTGTGCAAGCGCACGTGTGTGTGTGTGTGTGTGTGTGTGTGTGTGTGTGTGTGTGTGTGTGTGTGTGTGTGTGTGTGTGCGCGCGCGGGAGGGGGGAGGGGCGGGGGTTGTTTGTCGTTTTTCTGTCGATGTCAGCTATGATGAAATACTAAACAAAAGGACCACATCCGGGATTCGGTATTTAAACACATCAAGGAAGAAGGCCTGACATGGATTGGGAAGTGAAGTGAACTAAATAATTGTTGTTGCAGTTTGGCAACAGCGAACGGTTCCAGAGTGACGTTGATTTCTGTGTTTCCGATCACGGGCAATGGCGCTATGCAGCTCGTTCGCATATGTCTAGAAATTGAAAATCGTCTTCTCACCTGTGGCAAAAAAGCATCGAACTGCAAGGCTGTGGAAACAATTCATAGAGCGACTCTTTGTCTGTAAGTAGTTCACGCCATTCGGAAACAACATCGTGTGCGTTGTTATTCCTGGAGTGGCATGTGAGGGCCAGAATTCCCTGGACCAAGCGCCAGACGTCTACTGCCATCGAAAAGACGATACTCCGTGTTTGGCACGCCTCACGTGACGGAAAGCAGGGAGTCAGCGAAGTGAACTTGGTGGAGACAGAACGATTTGGTTGTGTCCCGCTGACAGTGACAGACCACGAGGAGCATGCAGTACAGTCCAGGAAGCAAGTGGTCACCGGCTGCAAGATATTGCGCTACTTGTAGTGCTGGTACTTATATTCTACAGCATTGGGAGCGCCAGCCAGTTGCATTTCAGTGTAGACTGCCATCATCGACTACAAGCACACAGGCGGCAAAGAGGCAGAAGAAACAAGAGTCTGATAAGATAGAAGGGCGCCGGGATGTCCGACATTGTCAATGGAGGGACCAATGAGGCCATGGCATATACATCAAGTAGTAAGCTCTGAAGGCACATTGGGCAGTGTTACCACATTGTCAACTGTGAGTCGACTAAAGAGGCTCAATCTGGAACATGATCAAGATCCACAACCACTCGAACTTGGGGAAGGGTGAGGGACTCATAGCTGCGATGGTTTCTTTTGTCAGCCAGGTCAGCCATAAAATCTGTGCCAAAGCAGCTTAAGGTATCGGTCACATTGAGCAAGTCAACACTCCCCTCAAGCAAGTCATCACTCGCCTCAAGTTTAGCTCGCGCTTTACATAAGTTAAGGGAGCTTTCCAACGCCTGGCCGCAGGTCGCCACCTCCGCAGGCGCTGCCTGGATATAGTCGGCACTTCTAAGGTAGAGGACCAAATGGTTCGCATTAAGTGGTACACCATAACAAATGTCCACCTAGCAACATTCTAGGGCGAATTCATACAGCAGTGCCGACAGGGACATACCTGTCCCACCAAGCAGCTGATTGGGATCGGTTTTGTGAGCGTACTATTATCAGATGTCGGCTGTGCAGGAGACATGTGACCCCCTCGACAATGGCTTCTGCATATCGCATATGACGGAGCACAACCATAAAAGAATGATAGACTCGATCAAACGCATAGCTGAGGTCGCCAGTGCCACTTGCAAATGTTGAGCTCCAGCGAGAACTTGTAACACTATCACCCTCTACTATTACACCATAACCTTAAAGTTGGAGGCAGGTCGCGATATAAAACTATCTTGTTAAAGGAATTATGGTAAAAAGCAACAGATCAGTGTTACTCTCTGAGAGGAATTTTGCTATGTTGATTGTGTTGTACCCAACGGAGGTGGCTTATCGGTAGTGAAAGTGAGAATTAGGTAAATATTTAAACAGTAACAAACAAAATATTAGCTATCTACTGCGTCCAAATGATGATAAAAACGGTCGCCAGCCTAATTAGGAATAAGAATGAGTAACAGTCTTGAATGTCAGAATGAGATTTTCACTCTGCAGCAGAGAGTGCGCTGATATGAAACTTCCTGGCAGATTAAAACTGTGTGCCAGACCGAGACTCGAACTCGGGACCTTTGCCTTTCGCGGGCAAGTGCTCTACCAACTGAGCTACCCAAGCACGACTCACGCCCCGTCATCACATCACATCTACTTCTGCCAGTAGAGCACTTGCCCGCGAAAGGCAAAGGTCCCGAGTTCGAGTCTCGGTCTGGCACACAGTTTTAATCTGCCAGGAAGTTTCAGTAATAGTCTTGTTCAAGAAACTGAAAATAAGTGATTTCAATGGGCAAACACAGCCTGTACTTTGTCACACAAGAGTGCAATGAACTCTGGCACCTGCATACAGCATGTTCACGTTAAGGTTGGAGCTGACAGAGCAGAACAAACTATATGCACAAATATAACAGAAAATGACATACTTTTGCCTTCAAGGCTTGGTCAAACTGAATATTGTCTATAACATTACCATCAGTATTCTCTGTATAATCATAAAATGGGCATAGGAAAATATTTGAAAAGTAATATTGAACCTATCTGACAAAAAAAAAAAAATTAAGTGTAGTTCATTGCAAAATTATGAACTGGCCAGAGGTTAAGTCTCTCTTAGCTAAATACTTTTCTATTTAGAATGATAGTTAAATGTATTTTACTAACAAACAATTTCTCACTGAATTTTGAATAAAAGAAGTTACTGTTTTCATAGATAGTTGTCTTTCTATTAATAGTTATTTATCATGAGCATAAAAGATAAACTATGGATCCTATTACACTATCAATCTGTACTTTCAATACACAAGAGACACGAGTGCTTATCAAGCAGGAGTATATAACTTTCCACAATTGTAGTTCTCAACTTTTACTACAGTGAAACACAGACTTGACATGTTTGTAAGATACTGACTTACCTTTTGCGATTTACAACAGGCAGCAATGTGATTATTTACGAAGCAAAATTTTATAAACCTCAGTTTCAAGAACTTAATATTGAAGTTGGCAGCAATATAGTAATAAGCAGCTTTCATAGAAAAATTGTCAGCAAGCATCATTTACTTTAGCTCACTCTCTTGCCACATTAACTTTAACTTTCATTTAACTATGTTCAAAAGGCATTAATTAGTAAAACACTGTCCTTTAACGTTCTTTCAATAAGGAAGCATAGGAAGAACCCGAAGTGGAAATGCGACAGAGGGATAAAAAAATCAAAGTAGGTATAAGAGTTCGAGTACAAGTTATCTTATATTTGCGCACACTACAACATCCAATGAGCTGATCCTTCATCATACATTTCTACCACTCTCTGGTTCCTTTTCAGTGATTGCAAGTTGGTAGGTGAATTTGCTGATAGAATTGCTGGACTGCGTTATTTCTTGGAGGCGATGATTGATATCAATACCAGAATAGTTCCAGCTCTTTATCCATCCATCCGAGGCATTGGAAAGTGTCAGGAAAAGCCTCTCTCGGAACCAGAACAGTACACATTTTTTACATGAGCAGTTGATAGTTTGGTATCTCGTCCCCGACTGATTCTTGGTTGCATCTTTCTATCAATGCCAACCACGTTTTGCGCGCGCTACGAAGTTCCGTTCCCGAGGGGAACCGCAACACCTCTTGCATATGAAATAACTAAGAAACCTAAGTGAAGGTCAGCAATTACATAACAACAACCAAATATATTAATTAAAACAGAAAATTAGCAGCCGGCTGGAGTAGCCGAGCGGTCCTAGGCCCTACAGTCCGGAACCGCGCGACCGCTATGGTCGCAGGTCCGAATCCTGCCTCGGACATGAGTGTGTGTGATGTTGTTAGGTTGGTTAGGTTTAAGTAGTTCTAAGACAGCGACTGATGACCTCAGAAGTTAAGTGCCATAGTGCTCAGAGTCATTTGAACTATTTTTGAACATTTGCACATATTGGCATTTCTACAAAAAAAATATTTAAGCAAATTCTAACTATATACAGTAAGTTTTGTCTCACTCCAAATAAGACAAAGAATTTAAATGATAGATATTCTACATTGCATAGAAGCGAACCATGACGTCAAAGTTTTTACAAAGGAAGCAGTGTACTTTTGTGCTATTAATGCAATCAAACAATATTTACAGAAACTCAAAGATATAAACTATAAACAAAACAAATCAGTACAGCGTTAGAGCTATGGTGTTACAAACTATCACATGTATTCAGCGGCAGAGTGCTGTCTGAATGCTGTAAATAACATAACGCGTCTCCTTCTTATGTTGCACTGCCAAAGGACGTGTGAAGACCGTCATGTTTATACCTCCATGTTTAGCAGGGTCAAAGGGCGATAATCATTGATGTGCAAACCGCCATGGCGTTTAATGAATAAGGAAAACGAAGCTCTCTAGAAAGGTATGAGAGACCTCAACCGCGGGGGACATCAGTTCTCAGCAAGTATCACTCGACGTGGGCGCTAAGAAATTTCAGAAAGCAAGATAAAATTAGAGGGGGATTGCGTCGGCTCTGTTACTGGTGCCTCCGGTTTCAATGCCGTGAGACTTCTTCAGTGACAGGCATTGAAAGAAGATGGTTAGCGTACAAACTAGCATAATGGGCATGAAGGGCGCGTCCAATGCAGCGTTGGGTGTCATGTTGCCTTCCTTCGTCGTGAGTGAGTTCGAATCAAGGCGCGGTGACGTCGTCGCCTGTATCCTAGAAGTGGTGCATCGAGATAGCTTCGAAAGCCATATTGTCATATGTGGAGCCTCATTCCACAAACCCTTCAAGGTGGCAGCTCGTGGGGCTGTGGTCTGTGCTTTAGGGTGGTTCGCTGTTGTACATCATTTAGGCGGAAACGGCATCATAGAGCACTCCCTCAACAGTTAGAGGATGTAGTCCCTGGACATTTACTACTAAGCTCACAAGTTTCTGCCATACACCATCGGGACCCGATGGAGGGCAGGTTTTGTGCAGGACAGCGACCATGACAAGTGGATGTGTAAGAGCCACATCGGTGGAGACATGAATTCCAAGTCATGTAAATAAGCTACTGATTTTTGGAAGACGCCAGGAGTGCCACATTCGACTTCCAAACATCGCTTCCATGCCATACGCTTTGTCAATCGAAGGTGACAGTACAGATATATGCTGCATGGTCTGAAAATTCGACAGCATAAATCTCAACCCGCTGGGTACCTCCCAGTAGCGAGCGCGAGATACAAAAGCGATCAAGGCGATGGAGGAATGTCAGACATAGTGCGTGAACCAGGGGTGGTCGCCATGAATGCGTTCCCATGTGTCCACTAGTGGTTAGAAAATAGTGGTAAGCTGTGCACAAGCTGAAAGACGCGATGTCTGATCACTGGGGATGAAGGTGGGATTAAAATGACCACGCAGCACCAATGCACCTTTTCTTTCCGCTCCCAAAAGGAGGTAAGACCACCTTGTCAAAGAGGGCAGGACATTCCCTTCATCTCCCTGATACTGAAGCAACATATATGTTAAGAATTAGGAGCTTTAGAGCCATGCCCCTCACATCAGGAGGGTATTCGACGTCGTCGACAGGTAACCTTTGATAGATGAGGGTCGACACGCCGTTACTCGTATTCTAGATGAAAGACATATATCCAGATGGGTTAAGATAGGCACTTCTTGTAAGAGACCACGTCTAATTCGGGCTCACAAAGTGTATCACGCAGCATCGCCAGTTTATGGGTGGCAAGTATGGCATTGACATTCATCGTGGCTAGAATATATGACCGTTCCGATACTCCTGCTGTCGAGACATGGGGTCCACCAGTGGCATCCAGCTGGGACAGACCGCTCAAGAAGGTCGAAGCAGCGGCGTTCACTGTGATGAGGTAGCGGGAGAGGGGGCAAAGCTGGTGGAACGCACCCAACCACAGTATTCACATGCCGTTTTGATTCCTCCTCTACATCGTCCGACTAAGAAACAAATGCAGCACCTGTGTGTCGTCCAGTGATAGAATCATCACGACGCTGCTGCACGTAGTTGACATAGACAGACTATTTGTCGGCAGATGGCACAAAGCTGGGGGGGGGGGGGGGGTGTTTGCAAGCCACCTCTCATGAAATAAGGAGGTACGTGCTTCGTCAGTTCAAGTTTGATATGATGCTGCAAGCCATTTACTTCGTGGTACGTCTCGAAGGTCTTCCGTATTTCTTCGGCATGACTGATGATATTTCCGTAAGGCAGAAAGACAGATACGACCACGTCCTACGGTACCTCAAAAGCAGGTTGGAAAAGACGCAGGATGTTGATGAACCGAAGCATCTCCGAAGTTACCACCAACCTGTTTTAATATAGTCTACGGGTGAAATTTCGCACAACACTATCGCAGCCTTCTTCCTGCGGCAATTTGATATGGAGAAGTGAATTCCTACATCTGTAGGTGCGAGATGAAATTCGTCACATATGAAGTGCATCACTGCGTGCACTCCAGCTCCTGCACGTTCCGCTAGAAAAGTGATCTTTATAGTCTCTTGGTGGTAAGATAACGCCACTACAGGTCATAACCTGAAGGAATATTGCGACGTAGCACCGAGCCGATTTACCAATTGAGCTACGCAATCACGACTCTCGGTTCGCCCTCACAGCTTTACTTGCGCAAGTACATCGTCAACTATTCTGTTACATTACTGTGCTACATACCGTTGATAAGTAAATGAAATCAAAATAAGGAGAAGTGTTACGGAAAAACAATCACAAATGTATTTTGAACCTGAAAGTATCGGAAAAGAACACACATGTCCATTTTCAGTACGGGTAGACTGGTTGACAGTCATGGCGTACAACGGTAATCTTAGCTCGTAAGAGAAGTTTGTAGAGACCTGAAGAGCAACTACAGATTCGATCGATTCGTTAGCTCAAAATCATCATTGGTGGTTCCAACGATCTCCAGACCAACCCAGACGATAGTGTGGAAAATTTAGGCGAGTGTCTCTTCTGATGTTACAGAAGACGAAACTCGGAAATCCTCAGAAAGCCGAAGCACTGCATAAATGATTCCTTGGGTAACAGGAGCAATGGATAAATGATTGCTCCGGAAACCGATACTATTGATCGGAAAACGGGTAAAACTGTTAGCACATTTACAGAACTCGTTTAACTGGAACTACCCTGTTCCTTGATAAAAGACGGTGTTCTGTTTTGTGAAGCGAATGGTTCACAGTCGTCTAGTTTGTCTATTAGAGACCAGGAAATTTCTTAGCCGCTCTCAGTGCAGATTCAGGAGATTTCGTTACACT
The DNA here is from genome assembly GCF_021461385.2 of Schistocerca piceifrons. NCBI lineage: Eukaryota > Metazoa > Arthropoda > Insecta > Orthoptera > Acrididae > Schistocerca > Schistocerca piceifrons. The sequence goes on along the minus strand of NC_060138.1, from coordinate 58,290,292 downwards.
GGTGACAAGCTGCTAGAGGCGGCAATTTGTCAGTTTCTCCTACATAAATTGAGATCAGTAAGATTCACGAGGACTTTCACCAATGCGGCTTCCATGGCCGCTCCCCATCTTCATATGGTCCTTTCTATCTACGCACTATTTTAGGTCCTGAGTTGGTGATGTGATGTCAGATAGTTATGAGCAGAGGAATCGCATTCCTCAGGCCAGTGTTTTGTTACCCTCTTCACCACCGCCGTAAGCCGTATCACGTTTACAATAAAGCGTGCTGCACGCAGAGAGCGTCTGCCCCAGTTTTCTAGGGCTTTCGTGTGATTACTGGTTGACTATAGGTGTACAGTGTATGGTTCAGCGAGGTCTGTTTATCTGAGGATCGCTGGTGCTATCTATCATGAGGGGGGTCAGTGTGGGCACGGGTGGATCGAGGAACGCCACCATACCGTGTCTCTGTGCTGAGGCTGCAAATCGCCACTTATGTCTCAGCGTCTGGTCATGGCGCTACAGCCGTATAAGTACCACGCAGTTCCGACTTCAGATGCGTACCATACTGTCCGTCTCTGGAGCGCCTTATCGCCAATCGTCCACGAACAGCAGGACTTTTGGGATCCGCGTGCACAGTGTGCTGGGATTGTTGTGGAGCGGGTACAGCTCAAAATCCAGGGTTTTAATCGCCTCGCTGCCTGGTTACTACAGACGCCTAGACTAATTTTTGATCTAGTGCAGTAAAAGAGAAGCTACACTCTTGCTTATGGTTCTAATACATTAGTCTACGACATTTCAATCGAGCACCATAACTCTGTAGCTCTCTTTACAGATAGAACAAAACGGGGGACTGCCTTGGTTGCAGTGTTGTTTTCCCTGCTCGTGTTCCCAAGACCCGACCATCTCTAGACTTCATTGTGTTCGACGCGGAATTACAGAGCGATTTTGTGCTCACTGGAGAAAATGAGACATGTTTTGAGTGCTGAATTCCTTGTCTGCTCCGACTTCTTGAGTGCCACCTACTTTCTAAGACGTTAGTATCTAGCAGATGAAGTAGTCGGGAATATTCAGGACGCCCTCTTCCCTCTATAAAAGCTGGGGAAGTAGGTATCTTTCTGTTGGGTGCCTGGGTGGATGTAGCAACCAAGGTAGCTTATTGTGATCCTCAGTTACTTCAGTGTGCCGTCCCCCAACATACTGCCACATCACTGTTGCAGCACTGTTGCAGCACTGTTGCAGCACAGTCAGTTGTCGATGGGAATAAGAGTGGCTGGAAGTGACAGACAGTAAGCTGCGTCTTCACTACGTGGTCGTGGCCTACTTCCTCCTATCCACGAAGGCGGGATGACGTCTTCCATACTTGTCTTCGCGCAAGCCATCGCTCTATGATGCAAGACTTCTTGCTCCAGCAGGAGAACCCCCCAGTTCGTGGTTATTGTGTGTATAGATCACTGCGCCACATTTTATTAGACTGTTTTTCCTTTTCGGACCAAAGGGAGGCAGTTCATTAACCGACAAATTTGCCCTCTGTTTTCACTGACAATCAAACTAATGTGCTACGACTTCAAAACTATTAAGGAACAAGTCCACCAATTCAAAGAATTTTTTGTGTGTCGTCACGGTGGTCGGCTCAACCGTGTTCCTGATTAGCGATATATTCCTGTGACTCTGTATTCATTTTGCTGTTGTGTTATTTAGCTTTACATAGTATTGAAATCGTGCAGATATTCTAAGATTGTTAAGATAACCTTCTACCTTGTGAACTAGTGTAATTTGTGGAGTGATCGTGGGAGAGACTGGGTGAGAGAAAGAGAGCGATTTTATCTCGGACTGAATGTTCTCTCTTTGACTCATTTTCTCCGTTTTTAACGACATTTGTTTCTGTTAATTTCGTATGGGCGCTGATGCCCTAGTCATTCCACGAACCTAACACACTAACACACACTTCTTGGTTTGAAGATACAAGAAGCCTCACGACTTACGAAGTTCACTTTTACCGTCCACACGTTATTCAATTAGTTTTAAAAGTATATAGAACATTACTTGTCATAAAATTCTGTAAATGAAGAACTCAACTCCGTCCGAAAAGGCCATGAATTCCACTACAGTACCGACCGACCGCCGTGTCATCCTCAACCAAAGGCGTCACTGGATGCGGATATTGCGGGGAATTTGGTCAGCGTACCGCTCTCCCGGCCTTTGTCAATTTTCGTTACCGACACCGCTACTTTCCAATCAAGTAACTCCTCAATTGGCCTCACAACTGTTGAGTTCGGCATCTAGGCCAATAGCGTTCGGCATACCGGACAGTCACCCACCGAAGTGCTAGCCCAGCCCGACAGCGCTTCAATTCGGTGATCTAACGAGGACCGGGTTTACCATTGTGGCAAGGCCGTTGGCTTGTAAATGAAGAATTATCAACATGTTACTAATATCTTTATATATTATACATCACATAAATGCGTAGAAATTGAAATACACACATCAAAAAATGTTTTGCATCACTTCGTTTCCGAGAGTTTCGGAAGTTGTAAAGGAAATTGGAATGGAGATCAACATAAGCATCATTTCCGCCCTTTATATTACTCATGAAAATAACACACTGCATGTTGTACCACCATACAGCGAGAGCTTCAGAGGTGGTAGTCCAGATTGCTGTACACACCGTTACCTCTAATACCTAGCAACACATCCTCTCGCGTTAGGGTACACCTGTATTCGTCGTGGCATACTATCCACAAGTCCACCAAGACGCTGTTGGTCCAGATTGCACCACTCCTCAACGGCGATTCGGTGTAGATCCCTCAGAGTGGTTGGTGGGTCACATCTTCCATAAACAGACTTTTTCAATCTATCCCAGGCATGTTAGATAGAATTCATGTCTGGAGAACATGCTGGCCACTCTAGTCGAGCGATGTTGTCACCCTGGAAGAAGTTATTCACAAGATGTGCACGATGAGGGCGCGAATAGTCGTCCATGAGGACGAATGCCTGGCCAATATGCTGCCGATGTGGTTGCACTATCGGTCAGAGGATGGCATTCACGTATCGTACAGACGTTAAGGCGCCTTCCATGACCATCAGCGACGTACGTCGGCCCCACTTTATGCTACCCAAAATCAGCAGGGAACCTCCACCTTGCTGCACTCTCTGGACTGTGTGTCTAAGGCGTTTGATCTCACCAGGTTGCTTCCAAACACATCTCCGGCGACTGCATGGTTCAAATGGCTCTGAGCACTATGGGACTCAACGTCTGCTGTCATCAGTCCTCTAGAACTTAGAACTAAGTAAACCTAAAGAACCACACATCTATGCCCGAGGCAGGATTCGAACCTGCGAACGTAGCAGTCGCGCGGTTCCAGACTGTAGCGCCTAGAACCGCTTGGCCACCCCGGCCGGCAACGACTACATGGTTGAAGGCATATGCGACACTCATCGGTGAAGAGAACGTGATGCTAATCTTGTGCGGTCCATTCCGCATGTTGTTGGGCCGATCTGTGCCGCGCTGCATTCTGTCATGGCTGTATAGATGGACCTCGCCATGGAGGTCGGGAGTGAAGTTACACATCGTGCAGCCTATTGCGCACAGATTGAGTCGTAACACGAAGTTCTGTGGCTGCACAAAAAGCGGTATTCAACATGGTGGCTTTTCTGTCAGGGTTCCTCCGAGCCATAATCAGAGGTAGCGGTCATCCACTGCAGTAGTAGCCCTTGGGCGGCCTGAGCGAGGCATGTCATCGACAGTTCCTGTCTCTCTCTGTATCTCGCTTTGGTTCACTCCGAGACCCTTAGGCATTTCCCTTGTTGAGATCCCTTCCTGTCACAAAGTAACAATGCTGACGCAATAGAACCGCGGTATTTACCATCTAGGCATGGTTGAAGTACAGACAACATGAGCCGTGTACCTCCTCCCTGTTGGAATTGCTGGAACTGATGGTCTGTCGGACCCTCTCCGTCTAATAGGCGCTGCTCATGCAGGGTAGTTTACATCTTTGTGCGGGTTTAGTGACAGCCCTGAACAGTTATACGTTGACTGTGGATACTGTATCACAGACACAGTTCCTTTGTCTTCAGCAGTTCAGGGAACCGGGGTAATGCAAAAGTTATTTTGGTGTTTGTTATAGGTAGATATGAGTTGTGTTTTACGCAGCAGTTTTAAATACAAACATAATACAAAACGTCAGGAACTGCTTGTGGCCGTGTCTAGAACGCACTGGTTCATGTGAGTCTAAAGTCAGCTCTAGACCGAAATACATACCAAACATCATTATTATTTCCTACGTACACTGTCCTCTAGGTACAAATAAATCCCCTACATATAATAAAAAATGTGATAAATATAATCATCCAAGAAAAATTACACAGTACTATGTTTTAAAAGGTACTAAATACTTTTGTCTTGGAGCAAACGAAGCCATGTTCCACGAATAGGTTCCTCTACCCCTGGCTGGTAAGTGAAAAATATAACCATGTATCTTAATCTTATAGTTATTTCTCATTTTCAAAAAATTTTACTTTATTATAATGGTAGTCTAACTAATGTGTTTTTACCCTAATTGTCTCACGTAATCCTTACACAATTTTTTTATGTAATACATTTTGTTGTATTTTAGTAGAGAATTCCGAAAATGTCCTGTTTGTCTTATTATTGCATAACTGCGTGTGGTAACGTGGAGTTCGTCTAAACCAGGTAAAATGAATTAAATTTTTCATAAAATTCACTAAATGCAGAAAGTTTATATTCCGTACCATCGTTTTATATTTATACTGAACATTTGAAATAAATGAGGGCGTCCCTAACCGTCATTTTCTTCAGGATTTACAGTGGCTGTTCAATGATCACTTTGAGGAAAGTATTCTTGTCTGATTTCCGAATAAAGTAAAACGCTGCACGGAACAGATTTGCCTGATACGTAGGACTAAGACACCAGTATTTGAACCTAAATACACAGAGAGTATTATCATCTGGACGTGAAGACACTATACAGACCTGAGAAAGTAGTGTGGCTGACGGAGTAAGATTTCAAATACGAAGATAATGAAGTTCTGGAATTGATCGTGCTACTGCTGTTTTTGTTTCTGGTACTGTAGCACCTGCATTGCCCATTTAAATTATTTTCGTTGTTTTGACAAGGATTACTTTTGCTTTGGAGACGTATTCCGACTTAACTCGGTGACACCAGCACTTCTACTATGTAAGTTCAGAACGGAAATATAAATCCCCTAACCAGGTCAATGCCACTCTCGTAATTTGTTTTAAGATTTGTCTTTGATGTTTTCGGAGGACCTTCAGGTATATTAATTTCCTAAAATAGAGATTTTCACCACAGGCACAGTGTCATAACACCAAATACAATATAACGTAACTTCCTTGTTCTACGTGGCACGCAATAGACTATCAATACAATCCGCAGAAACCGCAACATCTCCCGGCAGCACAATACGTTTCCAAACTTTAAATTGTGTTCTCAATTTAGGGGCTGCTTAAGACGAGAGCTACGGGAGATAGAAATTAGTGTATTCACAGACCGCGCTCTGGTAACTGGTTATCAACTGTCCTTTTTCAATTAGATCAGAATCGGAAGTAAACTTCCAAAAGGCTTGAATAAAACTACCTGCAAAGGAACAGTGGCGCATAAAGCGTAAAAACGCTGGCAGACTTGGTCCACCTCGTTCGCATATGTCGTCATGGAAATACGAAGACGCATCGAATTAAAAGTGGTCCATCCACTTCATCTTGCTGCACTTTTACGCGTGACACGCTTCTCAGTGAAAGCTCAAAAGAACGCTAAATAATACACCATTTCGATCAGAAATCATTGTCTGACAACGACGAACAGTGAAGGTAAGCTTTTCGGACTTTCTCGCTGCTACCGTCATATTATAATCTCTGCAGCTGTGAGCCATAACTTTATTCTGTGCCACCCGCAGTGGTCGCGCGGTTAGAGGAGCCGCATCACTGATTGCGCGACCTCTCCCGCAGGAGGTTCGAGTCCTCCCTCGGGTGTGTGTGCGCGCGCGCGTGTGTGTGTGTGTGTGTGTGTGTGTGTGTGGTGTTCTACTCCTGGCGAAGAACTAAACCTATTCTTTCGTTTCATTACGACGTTTGTGCACTTTAACTTTCATGTCCTGTAACTTTGGTCACAGACCAAGGGCACTTGTGTAGTTCATTTTTGCTCCACTGTTCTGGTCAACCTCGATAAGATATTGGCATAAGCATTTGATTGCTACTTCAAATGTACCTAAACGCATACCTTCACACCATCTACAGCAGGCTTCCAAAGATCTGTTACCAAGAGAAAATTGATGAGATACGCTCATAGCACACGTATTGTATATGAATCACTAGTAGGTAAAAACAGGATGATGATAGCAATTATGGTGGTATCTGTTATTCTCTCTTTCATATTGGTACTGTTGTTAGCACTTCTTAGACACATCCAATACCGCCTCCTCTAACTGCTTATGTTTACGTATGATGGCTGTCAACGTCGTGCTCACAACGCTGTGGTGACGCCTAAAATTATTCCTGCCTTGTCAATTTTCAACCGTGAGTATAGTGATGGTTCATTGTCTAAGTCACGATAATATTCCACTCTAACGTGATTAGAATCGGTGCTTTCAGTCCAATCTTAGGAAGTGTAAATCAACAGATTCAGGATTCCTCCTTGTGGTGCTGAAGGCACATGATGTGGTAACGAATGTACGTAAGCAGAGCAGACAGAGACAGGGGTTCACCCTAGCGAACATAATGTTGTTGTTTTGGTCGTCAGTGAAAATACTGGTTTGATGCAGCTCTCTATGCTACTCTATCTTGTGCGAGCTTCACCTCCCAGTGCCTACTGCAACCTACATCCTTCTGAATCTGTTTAATGTATTCGCCTCTTGGTCTCCCTCTACAATTTTTACCCTCCACGCTGCCCTCCAATACAAAATTGGTGAACCCTTGTTGCCTCAAAACATGTCCTACCAACCGATCCCTCCTTCTAGTCAAGTTGTGCCACGAACTCCTCTTCTCCCCAATTCTATTCAATACCTCCTCATTAGTTATGTAATCTACCCATCTAATCTTCAGCATTCTTCTGTAGCACCACATTTCGAAAGTTTCTATTTTCTTCTTGTCCAAACTATTTATCGTCCATGTTTCACTTCCATACATGGCTACACTCAATACAAATACTTTCAGAAACGACTTCCTCACACTTAAATCTATACTCGATGTTAACAAATTTGTCTTCTTCAGAAACGCTTTCCTTGCCATTGCCAGTCTACGTATTATATCCTCTAGTTCACCATCATCAGTTATTTTGCTCCCCAAATAGCAAAACTGTTACAACTTTAAGCGTCTCATTTACTAATCTAATTCCTCAGCATCATCCACTTTAATTAGTCTGCATTCCATTATCCTCGTTTTGCTTTTGTTGATGCTAATCTTATATCCTCGTTTCAAGACCCTCTCCATTCCGTTCAGCTGCTCTTCCATGTCCTTTGCTCTCTCTGACATAATTACAATGTCATCGGCGATCCTCGAAATGTTTATTTCTTCTCCATGGATTTTAATTCCTATTCCGAATTTTTCTCTTTTTTTCCTTTACTGCTTGCTCAATACGCAGATTGAATAACATTGTGGAGAGGCTACAACCCTGCCTCACTCCCTTCCCAACCACTGCTTCCCTTTCATACCCCTTGACTCTTATAACTGCCATCTGCTTTCTGTACAAATTATAAATAGCCTTTCGCTCCCTGTATTTTACACCTGCCACCTTCAGAATTTGAAAGAGAGTATTCCAGTCAGCATTGTCAAAAGCGTTCTCTAAGTCTACAAATGCTAGAAACGTAGTTTTGCCTTTCTTTAATCTACTTTCTAAGATTAGTCGTAGGGTCAGTATTACCTCGCGTCTTCCAACATTTCTACGGAATCCAAACTGATCTTCCCCGAGGTCGGCTTCTACGTATTTCCATTCATCTGTAAAGAATTTGTGTTAGTATTTTGCAGCCGTGGCTTATTGAACTCATAGTTCGGTAATTTTCATATCTGTCAGCACATGATTTCTTTGGGATTGTAATTACTGTATAATTCATGAAGTCTGAGGGTATTTCGCCTATCTCATACATCTTGCTCACCAGATGGTAGCATTGGGAGAGCCATCCCTGACAATATCAGTAGTTCTAAAGGAATATTGTCTACTCCCGGGGCCTTGTTTAGACTTAGGTCTTTCAGTGCAATGCCGAAATCATCACGCAGTACCGTATCTCCCATTTCATCTTCATCTATCTCCTCTTCCATTCGCATAATATTGTCCTCAAGTGCGTCGCGCTTATATAGACCTTCTATATACTCCTTCCATCTTTCTGTTTTCCTTCCTTTGCTTAGAACTGGGTCTAAATCTGAGCTCTTAATGTTCATGCAAGTGGTTCTCTTTTCTCCAAAGGTCTCTGTAATTTTCCTGTAGGCAGCATCTATCTTACCCCTAGTGATATGCGCCTCTACATCCTTACATTTGTCCTCTAGCCATCCCTGCTTAGCCATTTTGCACTTCCTGTCGATCTCATTTTTGAACCGTTTGCATTCCTTTTTGCCTTCTTCATTTACTGCATTTTTATATTTTCTCCTTTCATAAATTAAATTCAATATCTCTTCTGTTACCCAAGGATTTCTACTAGCCCTCATCTATTTACTTACTTGATCCTCTGCTGCCTTCAATATTTCATCTCTCAAATCAACCCATTCTTCTTCTACTGTATTTCTTTCCCCAGTTCTTGTCAATTGTTCCTTCATGCTCTCCGTGAAACTCTGTACAACCTCTGGTTCTTTCAGTTTATCCAGGTCCCATCTCCTTAAATTCCCACCTTTCTGCAGTTTCCTCAGTTTTCAAAAAATGGCTCTGAGCACTATGGGACTTAACTTCTGAGGTCATCAGTCCCAGAGAACTTAGAACTTCTTAAACCTAACTAATCTAAGGACATCACACACATCCATGCCCGAGTCAGGATTCGAACCTGCGACCGTAGCAGTCGCACGGCTCCAGACTGTAGCACCTAGAACCGCTCGGCCACCACGGCCGGCTTCTTCAATTTTAATCTACACCTCATAACCAATAGATTGTGGTCAGTACACATCTTCCCCTGGAATTGTCTTACAATGGCTCCTATATCTGTGTCTGATCATTATATAATCTATCTGAAATCTTTCAGTATCTACAGGATTCTTCCATGTATACAACCTTGTTTCTTGATTCTTGATTCTTGAACCAAGTGTTAGCTATGATTAAGTTGTGCTCTGTGCAAAATTCTACCAGGCGGCTACCTCTTTCATTTCTTAGCCTCAATCCATATTCACCTACTTCGTTTCCTTCTCTCCCTTTTCCTACTAGGGAATTCCAGTCACCCATGACTATTAAATTTTCATCACCCTTCACTATCTGCATAATTTCTTTGATTTCATCATACATTTCTTCAATTTCTTCGTCATGTTCAGAGCTAGTTGGCATATGAATATGTCCTACAGTAGTAGGCATGGGCGTCGTGTCTATCTTGGCAACAATAATGCGTTCACTAACGCTGTTTGTAATAGCTTACCCGCACTCCAATTTTTTTATTCATTATTAAACCAACTGCTGCATTTCCCTTATTTGATTTTTTATTTATAATCCTGTATTCACCTGACCAAAAGTCTTGACCCTCCTGAGACCGAACTTCACTAATTCCCTCTGTATCTAACTTGAACGTATCAATTTTCCTTTTTAAATTTTCTGATCTACCTGTCGCATTAAGGGATCTGACATTCCACGCTCCGATCCGTAGAACGCCAGTTTTCTTTCACCTGACGACAACGTCCTCCTGAGGAGTCCCCGCCCGGGGATTCGAATGGGGGACTATTTTACCTCCGGAGTAATTTACCCAAGTGGACGCCAACATTTAACCATACAATAAAGCTATATGCCCTGGGGAAAAATTACGGCTGTAGTTTCCTCTTGCTTTCAGCCGTTAGCAGTACCAACACAGCAAGGCCATTTTTGTTAGTGTTACAAGGCCAGATCAGTCAGTAATGTAGACTGTTGCCCCTGCAACTACTGAAAAGGATGCTACCCCTCTTGAGGAACCAAACGTTTGTCTGGCCACTCAACAGATACCCCTCCGTTGAGGTTGCTCCTACAGTACGTAAATCTGTATGGCTGAGGCACGCAAGCCTCCTCATCAACGGCAAGGTCCATGGTTCATGGGGAGGCTAGCGAACATATGAGCATAAAGTAAGGAAATACGTTGAGATGAGCAACTTCGACAAATGTTAGATTATTATTTCGCAGAAACTGTTGTCGAGTATATCGAAAACAGCGAAGGTAGCAGAATGTTCAAGTGCTACTGTCGCGATCATCTACGGAGAGAAATAGTACTGTAATAATACCACTAGGTGCTTAATTGTTGGACGTCCATGACTCTTCACAGAAGGTGAGTTTCAGAGACTTGTCTGCTCTGTAAAGAAGGACAGATTGTGATGTGCGGCATCTGTGTCGAAGAGCAAAATTCTGATGCACGCACATGTGTTTCAGAGTGCACCGTTCATCGTAGATTGTTGAACGTGGATTTCCGCAGCAAACCACTCCTACGTGTTCACATGTTGACCCAACGGCATAGTCAGTAACAATTGCAGCGGGCACGGGACCATCGGGATTCAACCTTCGATCAATGGAAACCTGTCGCTGTTTGCGTGAATCACATTTTTGCTACACTAGGTCGATGGTCGTCTCACAAACGCCGTCATCAAGGTGGAAGGCTCGAAAAGTGCAGCGCACCTCGGACGCAGGCTGGTGGGAGCAGTATTATGCTGTGGGAGACATTGTCCGGTGCTTGCAAGGGGCCTGTGGTCATAATCGAGGAATCAAAAACCCGCTGACAGCAGCGAACCATCTGCATCCCTTCATGCTTGATGTATTCACCGACAGCGATGTCATATTTCAGCGGAATAATTGTGTCTTTAAGTCAAAATCGTGCTAAAGTGGTTTGAGGAGCATTATAATAAACTCACATTGATGGCTCAGCGACCAAATTCGCCGGATGTAAATCCTTCCGAACACATCTGGGCAATATTGGGCGTTATCACTGATTACGATAGTCAGTGGTCCGTTATATACACAAATTACATGACATGACGGTAGATATCTAATGCAGCGTAACTCTCCAAACCTACCAACAAACTGTCGGATCCCTTATGCTTAAGCAGATAAGTGATGCATTTCATTCCAGAGAGGACAATCAACCTATTAAGCTGATGGTCATAATGTTTTCTCCCATCATTGTACGTCTGTAATAAAACAATTCTCTAATAAATATATGCTAAGTAAACAAGTATAGACGAAGAACGTTAAATCCAAATCATCAATATAAATTTTAGGTTGGCAAAATATCTTATTTGACTCGAAATTGTGGACCCCGCTGAAGTGGTTGAAGTTGATTAGCATGAAAGTTAAGAAAGCGTTTGCTTTGACTAGCACTAGCAGTAAAGGGATCTGCGATCAAATAACTTGAACATAATACAGTCACTGTTAAAAATTCCGTGTCTGTTAGCCGTGGTGCATATACCACACAGATCAGTGCTGTGAACAGAAATTCTGCGCAACTGACACAGACTTATTGATTGGCGACTCCATGGAGTGCTGTATGCACAACGAATATATAAGTTAAATTAAAAGGAAGGTCAGGTTATCAATAACCAAAACTGAGAAGCGATCACAAGAGACTGTCTATTGTTGGACCAAATTTCCTTTTAACAGGATAAGTATTTGAATAAATGCCCATTAAATTTTACTGTTGTATTGTGCACTATTTAGACTAATATTCATCAAACAAACCTTTGATACTTTCGTAAGAAACACATATAAAAACGCGATACAATTCGCTATCATCAATGGCTGCGCTCCTTGCAGCGGAAAGAAATAATTAACACAGATAATGCTTATTGCGAGAAGAATTAAAGTTATAAATAAATATTACACATATTCGTAATAATAATAAATAACTCTATTCTGAAGTAATAATTAACAAATAATTACAACTTCTTAACACACCTGTTTAATATGCGTCCTGCATCCGCAACCTACAAAAGGCAACCAAAAAGGGTAAAAACAAAGGATGACGAACGAAGATCATAAAGGGAATCTATAATTATCATTGGCTTTGTATGACAGACATCAATATGTCCAATTACAGCGAGCCCCAATAATGCCAACTAAATAAAAGATTCTAACTACTGAAGCCACTAACTACTGATAGGCATAGTTCACAAATGAAAGATTTTGATAGAGCACAATCAATGTATTTACCTTAATAGTGTTCAAAAGTCATTATATATATATATATATCAGTCCTTGATATCCAATATTACAAATTTACTCTTTCTGATGGACACACGTCCAGATCGTCCGCTCTCAAAGTTCCGCCTTCTCTCTCCCCGCATCCACCACTGCTAGCGGCTCACCTCCAACTGCGCAACGCTACGCGCTGTTAACAGCCAACTGCCCAACACTACAATAGCAAATTTCAACAATGCCACCCAGCCACAGACTGCACACAGCACAGCCAGTGATTTTCATACAGAGCGCTACGTGGCGGTGGCGTTACCAATATAAGAACCTAAACAGCCTACTTAAAAGTTTTTAATGCGGGTTCCAGTGAACATATTCAGATGAAGGGGCTTCCACACGATAAAGTAACAAAGAGAGCTACAGCAAACCAGTCTTCGAACTAAGGACCTAGGACGACTCTCTCGACCGTCAATACGGGTTGTATGTCCTGCCACCCACTGGAGTTAGTTTTCGTCGCCTCTTTCAGCAACTTCATTTTTCAGTCGCTGCGAGCTTTAGAGTGGACTAGAGCCAAACGCCACCAAGGCTCCAGGCTCAGGTTCGCGTTCACCTTGACCTCAGCTCGCTCCCAAAGGAGGTTACCCCAGCTTCGGTATACCGCCCGCGGTTTGTCGAACTTCGTTCGAAGTTCATTAATACGATCTTCATTTATACAGATGGCTCTAAAACCAATGACGAGGTCTGGTGTTTTTTATTGTCGGGGCACACAGATTCAAATACCGGCTCCATGGCCATTGTTCGGTCTTCACAGCTGAGCTATTTGCCCTCTATCAGGCTGTTCTTTACATCCGCCGCAACCGACATTCTGCTTATGTCATCTGCTCTGATTCCCTGAGCGCCATGTAGATCCTCAGTCGCCCATATCTGGTTCATTCATTCGTGCACCGGATCCAACGCTCTCTTCAGCAGCTGGCGGATGACGGTTCTCCGGTTACCTTTATGTGCGTTCCTGGCCATGTTGGTATCCCTGGGAACGAAGCTGCAGATGTCGCGGCCAAGGCTGCGGTCCTCCAGCCTCGGACAGCTTCTTGTTGTGTCCCTTCATTTGATTTTAGCAGGGTCATTTGTCAGCGCATTTTATCGCTGTGGTATGCCGATTGGTCTACACTTACTGAAAACAAGCTTCGGGTCTTGAAACCTCTCCCCACGGCTTGGACGACCTCTGCACCCTCTTCTCGGTGGGAGGAGGAGGTTTTGGCCCGGTTGCGGGTTAGACACTGCCGGTTCACCCACCGCCATCTGCTGACGGCTGCGCCGGCGCCGTTCTGCCCATGTGGGCAATTGCTGACGGTACGTCACATTTTAACGTCCTGTCTGAATTTTAATACACGGCGCAAGTATCTTGGCCTGCCACGTAATCTGGATGAAATTTTAGCGGATGACCCTGGAGCAGCTGCTCGCGTTCTTCGTTTTATCCACATGACAAACCTGCCCAAGGACATTTGATTATGTTGTTTTCATTTAACCCCTTGGCTGTTAATGTGCCTTTTCTAGTGTCCTTTTTAGTTGCTGTTTTAACTTTGTGCCTCGCAGTGCATTCCTAATTTAGTCTGGGCGCTAATAACCACTTTAGTTGTGCGCCCTAAAACCACAAAAAAAGAAAAGACAAGACTTAAGATGATTTCCTGCATTCTGAGACTCCTGGGAGAGCAGATACAAAACACTTCTTTATAATCACACTCTCTCCATGAGGTCTGGACAGAATCACCTTTGGTCTTCGTCTCAAAATATACCGGGGTCCGAGATTTGTAAGGAACGTCCTCATTATCGAGAAACACAGCTTCTTAAGAATGCTGACGTCTTTCACACATCTGCGCCAATTACTCGCGTTTCATGTACACTCCTCGCTATGCCCGAGAGTGCTTTAAATGCCACATTCCTGCTTCCTAAGGCAGGTAAAATGACCGCGCCAAAGCATCTGTGTTGTTGCTGTCCTGTGGCACACATTCTTGGACACCTGCAGCCATTAGGATGCAGTGCCATCAGTTCTCGGCACGCTTCTTGATCTCAGACAGGCCCTTCACAACGTATCTCTCCTTGAGTTAGGCGACGGCGTCCGCTCGGCTCCCTGCAGTGTCCTTGCAGAATAACTCAGTCTCATCTCCTCCGGGCCTGGTTCCAGTGTGTCGGGCTTCCTCTTGCTCCTCAGCCCCTCACGACGAGTTGGCAAAAGTGGCCGCTGTCGGACGTATTACAGTATTGATAACGTCGTCACAGTGCCTTCTCCTTCGGACATGTGTGCATGAAATCCGCATGTATATAACTTAATTCGGAGTAACACAGGCACTACAATGTCTCATCAATTTCTTAAGCGCTGTTTCGACCACTAGGAACGCCATCATTCATCTCTCTGTGAGCAGAGATACGAACCTGTGCTTCTTTGTGGAGGCTGAGGCATTATGAAGTGCTTCTTTACAATAGCACACTTGTGTCAAATGTCTGGTCCTTGCTTCTAAGCCATCTTAACAATTATCTCAGCGGCAAATTCAAATTACGAAATTCTGCAGACATAAACGGCGAAGGTAATAAAAATGTGTAAAAATAGATGTGCACCTGTGGTACCGAACTCTTTTTCATCAAAATAATTCGAATCAGATTTGTTCTTTAAAAGCAGTGCTCATAGCACTTTTTCTTGCTGATGTATGGATCCGAAATTAATTACGCACGAGTTGCGAAGAATATTGTTTCAGGTAACATGCGTCAGTGTTGTGCGCGGCTGATATTCGGTGGTTTTAATCATCATTTTGCTGAACATAACTGTTTCCATCATAATCAATAGTTGTATAGAATCTGTTGTATGAACTGTGACTTAGTGACACACAACTTACAGACAACACTTTAACACAACGTTAACTTGGATTTCTTTAGAAACTTCACCAAATCTTTAGCTGGGAGAAAAAATTATTTTGTAACTTCTCACTATAATGTAATAGCGTTATCATTTTTATTTATAAATTCATTAAATACCAAACCACTCAATAACACAGCGAACGCCACACATTCAGTGCCACGTGTTTAGTTGTTCGATGTACCTCTCCAATGTTTAACACTCTTGTGTAGCACCACATTTCAAAAGCTTCTATTTTGTGAGAAATTTTTATCGTCTACCTTTCACTTCCGTGCAGAGGTACAGCCCAGCCCTTGAGGAAAATTTACATTCGTTTTTAAATACACTATTCCAATAAATTTCATTGAATATTTTCTTGCTATTCAAGTGGGTATCTTGTATCCTGCTTACTTCCATCTTCCTTAGTTATCTGCTACCAAAATATAAAAACAATTTTATTACAGAAAATATTTTGGTTACCGAATAGACAACCATTATGGTGCACCGACTAAACGACGTTAACTTCACTGTGTGGTGGCAAGGCGTCCTTAAACATAATCAGACGAGAAAATGACGACGACTCAGGCTGGAATATCTCAGACATCTGAAATAAGAAAAGGAAAAAGAATTCACAACGAATTTCTGTATGTCTACATTTCATGAAGAACTCCAAAAATCGTCCACAAGATTACATTTTAGTTCATCGATTATTTATTCCATGATACACACTGATTTAGTTCCATATTTCCTGAACAGAATGTTAGGTGGTTTTCCAAACACAAAGTTGAACGTAAGTCAACATCACTTATAATAACATTTCCGTAACTGCATGCACACATTTACAAAAAAATGTGTCTCAAAAGACAGATAGTCATCAATATGCGATAGTCATTTATTGATTTTATTTACTTATTTTACCAAGATCAAATACTCTCTAACATTTAACGTACTATCCTACATATCTTACATTACGTTCATTATGACACAAACTTTACGTGAAGCGCTGTATTTAATATGGAGTAAAAGAAATACATATCTAAATCACAAACAGTGAAAAAACTAAAAACAAGAGTTTATATTCGTCCATGAAAAGTAGAGTAACTGTCTGATGGAGCATAGCTGCAGCATTGTAAGAATTATCTTATGAATCTCACTGTAAACGTAATGGGTAGTCATAACGGAACTTAGAATTAAGTAAATCGTTTATTATTTCAAAAGTAATCGCCCACGCAGTTAACGCACACATTTATCCCTTTGCTACAGAAGATGGTCTATTCCTTCATGGAAAAACGTTTACAATTGCCTACTGGAACATCACTGTACCTAGGCGTGCACCTCTTGATCTCAACCAAATCAACGGCTACAAGTGCCTCTCTTCAAGGCTCCAAAAGTATTGGCATTACATGGACAGAGATCGGGAATATTTTATGGATGCGTAAGGACTTCCCAGGGAAACTTCTGCTGTGTTATCAACCAAACTCTACCGAGCAAGGTGGCGCAGTGGCTAGTGCCTTGGACTCGCATTCGGGAGGACGACGATTCAAACCCGCGTCCGGCCATCCTGATTTAAGTTTCCCGTGATTTCCCTGAATCTCTTCAGGCAAATGCCGGATTAGTTCCTTCGAAAGGGCACGGCCGGTTTCCTTCCTCACAGTTCCCTAACCCGAGCTTGTGGTCCGTCCGTAATGACCTCGTTGTCAACGGGACGTTAAACACGAATCACCTCCTCCTCCTCAAACAAACTTGTCAACATGTGGCACGGATTCCATACAGTCCAGATCGCTTCTAATGCTATTTGCATACTTTGGGAGCTCCGAAAAAGAGAGATTTGTAGCTCTAGACTTCCTTTGGTAGAAAAGTTGTACCGTTGGATGCAATCGTGATTCCACAGTCCACCACAAGCATGTTTCCCCGAAGGCATTGACCATCTTGCCTCATAGTGGAATAAACGTATTAACAGTTCTGTAGATTACCAATGGAACAATAAACAACTTACTTATTTTTTTCACGTGTCTCGTTTTTCATTTCACTGCCCTTTTAAATTTGCGTATTTGGGAACAGTAGGTTACCGTAGACTGAGGGCGGGATAATTTAGGGAGCGGAAAATGTGTTCTAGAGATAACTCCCATCCGTGCAGATCAAAATAGCTGGTGGTGGAGGGGACGATCCAGAAGGCTCAAGTACTGAAGCAGCCATTGAAATCTAGCATAAGTGGCGCTGAATAAGAAGAATAAGAAGCTAAAAATTGTTCAGAATATGCTAATGTATGTCATAATCAAAAGTCAGATGTTGATCAGAGCAATATTTTGGTCAAAATCGGCGTCCTTATAATAATTGAAGGCGCTAAATACCAGAATCAGAAAGATGAAGAATAGTATGTAGCCTCAGTTTGACGTAGAAACTTTAAAAGTAATCTAGGTAGGTTATTGGTGTCGCATATTTAAAGTTATTTAATAAAAACCTTATTTGGAATCAATACATCCTTATTCATGGTACATTACGTATCATTTGTGTCTGTAATAGAAAATTCTAATTACAGCACTCTATCACATTCATACAATAATACAGCTGTACCAGATTTGAAGACTGTAAGACTTCTTGTAATCATTTGTAGTGACAATACAAAGGCAGTCAGAGGTCATGTTCTACTGTCGGTTCCGTTCTAAAAATTCTGGTCGGCAATGTTTAAACTCAGTCAAATTAAAACTTTTTCAGTAACTGAAGCAAATTTAAACCTTCTTAAGTTTTATATAAATAGAGTTAACAATTTAAAATGACAGCGCTACTAATCAATTAGTTTCCGAGAAAGGGGCCGTTTGATTATTGCTAATTGTGCATAGTGCGGTTGATAGGAGATATTCTATTTGACGGTGCGCTGGGCCCCTACGTAAAATACATCCAGAGAGGGAGTGTGAAGAGACACTTCACACCGAGATATCAAACTGTCTGCGACAGACAAACGCCTGCATGCGTTGTCCTCTGATGACATCCGAGTTGGGCAGACGTCAACGCGTTTTTTGAAAAGTATGAAGTGAACTCATGAGGACTGTACACCGTTCTCGATCGCTTAGATTTCACGGGAGTAACTGTCTGTGTGCTGCCTGTAATTTTGATAAAACCTGCATGGAAAGTGGCAAGACTGCTTTCCACATTTGAGGCGAGCATTTACCTTCTGATGAGAAGTCAGTACGATAGACCATGTTATTTTTAACTGCCCGTAGAGGTCGCCCTGAACTGTTAATAATGCTGTTTCTGCTAGGGCTATTTTTATTGTTATTAGGAACATTATTATATTTTGTGCACGTGAACTTGTACATAATATATCAAACAATTAAATCCCAAAACCTTTATTTACAGTCATAATTCCGTAATTCCTGAAGCGACTGAGTAAGTAGCATGTAGGAAGGTTTTCTTTCAGTGAGCATTCAGAGTAATATGGACTTACAGACTGGAAATAATGGTCAGTATGTTATCCATCGCTTTGTTGCGGACCTCAAAAATAGTTTTCAAGCTTTTGTAAACGGCGAAGGTTGGTGTAAAGCACGCACGGACAGTTTAAGTGTCTTTTCATGACGACGTAACTGAGCACCGACGAATTTGATTATTTACCGCCACCCACAATTAGAAAGCGGCATCTACCTGTTGCTTCTGACACAGTTTGAGCCGAATCGATGAGCCTCACCCCACGCCATCCTGCTATTAGATTTACATTTTGAGTAGATCTATTTTACTCTTTAGAGTTCACTTACTCCTCCAAAGATAATCTTTGCCCGATCATCTACAGAAAATACTTTCATACAAAGTCTCCTCACATACAAGCATTTTTTACCGCGATCTTATAGACTTCCTGCTTACAATGGTAGCCATCTTAACTAAATTGAATATATTAATCTTATGTGTAGAACTTGAAATTTTTGTGCATATTTAAGTTTTGTAATTGATAGTTTATCACTACAAGAAACAAAATAAAAAGAAAACAAGTTAGTAAGAGCAGGAATCGCACCCTAGTCGACGAACCGCCAATCTGTGTGTCAAACTTTTTTTTTAAATTATTGCCTCCCTCCTCATCCTATCGTAGTAATGATTTGAATGCAAATATGTTATACAGAACTGAAACCAGTAACTTTTTTGAATAATTACGTTTTATTCCAGGAACCGGTTTTCGAACCTTTTCAGGTTTATCTACAGATGGTTTCAGGAAGTTACATCATTACTGATAGCATAATGCTGGCTCTATGACAAAAGTATGAGTCACACTTTAGTGTATCGCCATGACTATAGCTTATCTGTCGATATGTATGTAAATTTAGTTTTTTACTTACTGCGGCAGTACAGGTGGCTTTTTTCGGTTAGTGTCCATCTGTCTGCCTCCATTTTGATGTACAGTAGTTATATCACTACACACACTTCATCACAAACTGTATCAATTTAGACTCTGAAAGCGAGACTTTTCCAGCTTTCAGCATGTGCTTTACAACTGTTGTTTGTAACTGAGATCTTGACAGAAAGATATGCCATAGGCCCACTTTGAACAGAGATGTATTTTATTATTGTTTAAATGTATTAAATTCGAAATAAGGGCAAGTATTTTAATCAGAATGGCGATAACATGAGAGCACAAGATAAAATAAATAAATTACTACAAAAAAATGGTTCAGATGGCTCTGAGCACTATGGGACTTAACATCTGTGGTCATCAATCCCCTAAAACTTCGAACTACTTAAACCTGACTAACCTAAGGACATCACACACATCCATGCCCGAGGCAGGATTCGAGCCTGCGACCGTAGCAGTCGCGCGGTTCCGGACTGAGCGCCTGAACCGCTAGACCACCGCGGCCGGCAATTACTACAAGAACAAGCTTCAGGCGACCTGATATCCTATTCCTATTTGTATATTACAGGCAGTATATAGCAATTTTTTAATCATCATTGGCGTTAATATGAATATCCAGGAATCAATAACACAGATTTATTGTATCCGCAGTGAGATGCAGCTGTCATTATGACTAAGACCTTTACATTTAAATTAATAACAAATCTGCTGATGAACTGCTGACTTATTTCTGTTATGTTAACATTATCTGGGGTATGATCAGGAGTAGATTCTGTTTATTATATGTAAAGGTATTATAAAAGTTATAGTGATTGTAATGTACTAAAGGTGTTTGTATGGCTTTACACTTTATATTTAAAAATCATGAACAAAAGTTCTTTAACTGTTGACTTATTTTTATTCTTACATTAGAATAATCTCGAATAATGGGAAAAGCAGCTTCTGTTTGTTCTAGCTGATTTATGTTAGGATTAGAAGGCTTTAACATTTAGAAATATAGTAAAGGCTTTATTCTGTGCTAGGATATTGCGTTGGCACCAGTGTAGTTAGGATGTAAGGAGAGGGAGGCGGTGGTCGTTGGGAGGGGGGAGGGGAAATGAGGAGCCTGTGTAGAGTTCGTTGAGTGGTTACTTGTTCTGAACTAGTAGATCTTCAAAGTTCTGAAGGAAAAATTTTGTTTCTCAGTTCAGTTTGATCATTGAGTAGGTAGTTAGGTTCTGTATTTGTGTGGATGAATGTTTCAATTTCTTCCAGAAGGTCATGTATTGTGCACTTGTTGGCAAAATGGAGTATTTGGAGATTCTGTTCTATGTTGTCCGCAGAATGATTGTGTTGGGCAAGATGTGAGGCAAAACTGGGCTTGTTCAGGTTGTTAAGGCGGAGTTCATCTATGTGTTCTTCAAATCTTGTTGTGAAGCTTCTACCAGTTTGTCCAGTGCAGAAGCTTGGACATGAGTTGCAACTGTGATTGTCACACCTGACTTTCGATGCTGTTGTGTAAAGGTTCTGGTGCTGTGTATGATTTTATTTTGTTTTGTTGTTGTTGGTGAAGAAACTTATTTTAATGTTGTATGTCCTGAAGGGGTTGGCAATTTGGTGAGAATTCTTCCCTAGGAAAGGCAAGCTAATAAATGTGGTCTTCTTGTTTGTGGGTGGTTGTTCAGTAGTTGGTTGATTTAATTTTTCTGTATGGATTAGTTTATCTATTACTGCAGGGTTGTACCCACTGGTGGAGACAATTGATTTAATAATTTGTTTCTTGTTGTCTTTCACATGTGTCCATTGTGATTTTAAGCATGCGATTAACCATTGTTCTGAAGAATGCATTTTTCATGTAGGTCTGGATGGCAAGAGGATCTGTGTATGGTAACATAATTATTCAAAAAAGTGACTGGTTGCAGTTCTGTATAACTTATTTACATTCAATATACAGTCACGGTTCTAAGCTATCCGTAATGGATAAGCAGAATCGGTAACGATTTGATCTAAATAAAACTACGGTATCAGATAAATGAATTTGTTGATAAAAAATGTCGTGTGACTAGGGCCTCCCGTCGGGTATAGCGTTCACTGCGTTCAAGTCTTTCGATTTAACGCCACTTTTTTAAAAATAATTTAATGTCATGTTATATTTTTGTGGGGTACCTAACAAAAATAAAGCAAAATCATAGCCATCCTCATGGGGCACCGCCACTTGTGTCTATGCCAAACAAAAATGAACTCTTAGCTTTTCAGGCATTGCCATCCGGACTATACGTAACCACCCCCCATCTAGAAGGTGAAGGAACTATATTATACGGGACTAACGTGAGTGCGCTAACCCACAAAAACGCGATGAAAGGAAGTAGAGGAAGCGTATGTCTAGTAGGGTGCGGAAGTTCTTTTTCCCATTATGTACAATATGGACATATAGATATCAATGTGCGAACAGTCATGGATAGTCAAGCCTGGAAAAGTAAAACAGATTGTGGACACCATCTACGATAGTAAACATGAATAACATGAAAAGGGAGATGAGTTCTCTCTAACGACGTAACACAGTTCGGATGTTGTTGGTTCCCCAAGGACGTCTGATCGCTGGTCAGGACGTGCAATAGTGTGCCGCGAATACGTTCTGATAGCAGCCTCCAAAAGATCTTGAAGTCGCTGTTCAATAAAGTTAAGCGGGAGATAATCTCGGACACCATTCCGTCCCTTAGGCTTAAGAAAGGGTACATTCAGTCCTTCCAATAAAAGTGCAGGCAACGATATACCTGGGGACATCACTTCCTGACAAATTTCAACCCAACATGGTACCAACAGTTGTTTAAAGGCTCGATAGAACTCTAATGGTAGTCCATCGATTCCTGGTGATTTATAGGGAGCACCTTTACCAATGGCGTCGAGCACTGCATCTTCTGTTACTTGTTCCAGTGAAGTCGGTACCATGTGTGGTGGGACTGTACCGTGGACATGTGCAGAAACGATGTCTACCGCCACCATATCAGGGTGCACTGCTAAATGAAGGTGAGCGTAGTACCCATAGAAGGCTTCTGGTATATCTGCTTGTTCTACCACGTGTCGACCGTCTTCCGTTATCAAGTCGGTTACCAGCGTCCTACGGCGCCTCCTGCACTCTAAGAGCACATGGTGCATAGATGGTCTTTCGATTGTAGCCTGTAAGGAGCACACGGCCGTATAACAACGCCCTGTAAATGAAAGTGTGCCACGGAGACGAATTGCTCTTTCGCGCGATTGACAACTTGGCCTTCCTGCCCACATCCGGAACAGGTACGCGGTTGACCGTCGTACATTATGACTGCACGACAACCACCGATGTTCGAATAGGACGGCACATGTTTCTTGAGCTCAAGTTTAATTTTGTGCGCATCATTGTAGACCTTATACGAGGTGTGGCTAGAAAAAACCCGGACTAGTACTGGTGAAACAATAAAACGAATGCAATAAGGCTGAAAGTCGCGTGGCCTGTCACGTGACTCTCGCTCCGCCTACTGCTCGAGTTTCATCTGCCTCCGGTACTCAGTCTGCCCGTGGCGTCTGTTTTAAGTAGTTGACGTTTTGTCTGTGCGTCGGAAAATGTTGAGTGTACAGAAAGAACAGCGTGTTAATATCAAATTTTGTTTCAAACTAGGAAAATCTGCAAGTGAAACGTTTGTAATGTTTCAACAAGTGTACGGCGATGATTGTTTATCGCGAACACAAGTGTTTGAGTGGTTTAAACGATTTAAAGATGGCCGCGAAGACACCAGTGATGACACTCGCACTGGCAGACCATTGTCAGCAAAAACTGATGCAAACATTGAAAAAATCGGTAAACTTGTTCGACAAGATCGCCGTTTAACAATCAGAGCAGTGTCTGAGTTAACAGGAGTTGACAAGGAAAGTGTTAGGCAGATTCTCCATGAAAGTTTCAACATGAACAAAGTGTGTTCAAAAATGGTTCCAAAGTGTCTCACAATTGAACAGAAGGAACGCCGAAGAACGATTTGTTCTGACATCCTGGAAAACATTGAAAGTGATCCCACCTTCTTACAAAATGTTATTACTTGCGATGAATCGTGGTTTTTACTTACGATCCCGAAACTAAACGCCAATCGATGCATTGGAAAACTCCTGGTTCTCCACGACAAAAAAAGCACGAATGTCAAAATCGAAATTCAAGGCAATGATGATTGTTTTTTTTTTTTGACATCAAAGGCATTGTGCACATTGATTGGGTACCAGAGGGACAAACAGTGAATCAGCATTACTACATTAGCATCCTGGCTACCCTATGTGAGCCAGTACGGAGAAAACGGAACGATTTGTGGAGAAAAAAGTCATGGATCCTTCACCAAGACAATGCCCCAGCTCACAGTGCGTTGTCAGTGAAGACGTTTTTGGCAAAACACAACATTCCCATCTTAGATCATCCACCCTACTCACCTGATTTGGCCCCCTGTGACTTTTTTCTTTTCCCTAAAGTCAAGTCGGCTTTGAAAGGAAGTAGATTTGAGACTGTTGAAGCAGTAAAAGAAAAAGCGACGGAAGTAATGTATGGACTTACCGAAAATGATCTGCAGCATTGCTATGAACAGTGGAAAATTCGTATGGAGCGGTGTAGAGACCGAGGAGGAGAGTACATTGAAGGAGATAACATGAAATTGTAAATAATTGTAAATAAATGTTTTTTCCAGCATCAGTCCGGCTTTTTTCTAGCCGTACCTCGTACATCGAAAAAGTTTGCCACTTTTCTGCAACGTGGCTGATGACATTGCCATATGGTTGGAAGGCGTCCTTCCTCTCCGATCTCAAAGCGGAGCTCAAAAACGCTTAAAGTCAGGCCCATGCCTGCATGATCCACCGTCACTGCAACGATATGGTAGTCAGAATGTTTATGTCTGCGAGTTCACGTATTTAGACACCACTGTCGTGCAGACCTATGCACTGATAATTTTAGCATAAACCACGCTCGCCGTTATAGAAAAACGTATTCTGACGACAGTCGCCAGATCTACACGTAGGTCGTCGCGAATGAACTGTTCTATCTCATAGGCTCGAGGAGGAGCGTGAAATGGTTGGAAGGTAATTCTGATTGTATCGTGGCGTGATGTGTGTGCCATAGTCGCACTGAACTTGGAACAAATACAACTCGCGCCGCGAGATGGTAATCACAAGCAAGCGCTCACAGTCGCACACGGCGGGAGGCAGCGTACGTCCTCGCCCCACTGCTTCCGAAAGCAGACTGACGAAACCACTCGGGCAAGGCGGCGTTATGAGGACAGCTCCTCAAGAATCCCTCATACTCCATACATGCGCAGTACGCTACACACACACACACACACTTTCAAACACAAGTACAGACTTGGTGCTGCGACCAAGTTACCACTCATAATGCCAGAAGAGATGAAGTTACAGCAGAGGACGTTCAGTCGGAAAAGAAAAAACAACTGCGTCACTTCTCTGAGGAGATCGTAGTGTGGCTGAGCATCATTGGAGCATTCGACACTGGTTTCTAGTTATAACAGTTGTAGCCTGCCTCCTCCTAATCGGCTTATCTTGCTTGAGATTCATTATATGACCGTGGATCGCGTGTATACCTAAACGATTTTTTCTAATTGTATAAGGCAACCTTTCCCGAATAAATGATACCGATAAGTAGGAGAAAAGTCCACAACCTACCCTTCTGATGGATTGTGTACTAAAAAGTAATTAAAAAATGGTTCAAATGGCTCTGAGCACTATGGGACTGAACTGCTGAGGTCATCAGTCCCCTAGAACTTAGAACTACTTAAACCTAACTAACGTAAAGACATCACACACATCCATGCCCGAGGAAGGATTCGAAACTACGACAGTAGCGGTCGCCCGGTTCCAGACTCTAGCGCCTAGAACCGCTCGGCCATCCCGGCCGGCTAAACGTAATTAAACTTAACAGGGCTATAATTTGGAAATTGGAAGTTATTTTGTGCATTCACTCGTGGACAATAATGGACAGAAAGGGGTACCACTGGTCATGAATCCAGAAGTTACCCTAATGAACGAAAAGAAAGCAATTAACAGTCGCCAGGCCACTAGGGCAGATACATCCAAAATCCTGTACAAGATGATGGGAAAGAAAAATATGTATTATTAGACACTGACGTGGCAACTAAAGGTTGCCACTTTTTTTATTTGAAACTGATTTAAAGTGAATATGTAATAATAAAGAAAACTGAGAAGTCACTCTCACGTTATGTATGGCATTAAATTTTGAAAAAGGCAATCGAGTAATGATTTGAAAATATGCAATTAAACTGTATGTTAGTACTGAACTTCGGCCGGCTGGGGTGGCGAAGCGATTCTAGGCGCTACAGTCGGGAACCGCGAGACCGCTACGGTTGCAGGTTCGAATCCTGCCTCGGTCATGAATGTGTGTGTGATGTCCTTAGGTTAGGTGTACGTAGTTCTAAGTTCTAGGGGACTGATGACCTCAGAAGTTAAGTCCCATAGTGCTCAGAGCCATTTGAACCATTTTTGAAAGTAGACTAAGGCTAAAATTCTTTAAACGGAAATTATTCATTAATAAACTGACTGCAACTACTCAATTTGTTTCTCAGGACACTCAGTTGGCATATTAGAAAAAAAAGGACCAAGGGTCCTACTTGTTAACAATGCCTGGTGACAATGGGGACACAATCGCCCTGAGTTTGATTATTATTTAAATAAATCTTACCAATCAAATCACAGTGAGTTGTACTTGTGGGTTAGCCGTTAATACTTTCTACCAATGAGCAGTCTTAATTCGGTGCTGTGCAAACGACGAAACTCTGAGCCGACGACGAAACTGTGTTGCTGGGACTGCTGCTGTTGTTGAAGACGGCAGCATATTGTGGAGCCACGGCTAGTTACAGGAATGTGCAATCGTAATTAATACAGCCTCTTCCACCCGTTCACTGTCCTTACTCCTGCTACTAGATATCTGGCTGGCGCACGTACATGATGCCGCCGAAAATGGTACACTCTACTGCGAGAGCGTTAACACCACACTTCCACACACTACAAGCGCTGGAACCCGTCTCTCGCCCTCTCCGCGCGCTCTGCTCAACAACCCTCTATACAAAAATTTTACGACGCACAAGCGCTGCTATTATCGTTGCCAGTCGATGCAAATAACAATTACTTTGACCTTTTCCCATAGTTAATAAGTTTCACAGTAAAACACTGATAAATACAATGAAACGTCAACAGTCTTCTTCCTAAATGTTCACATACACTGAAGCAATGTCCTTCCTTATTAAAAGAAAGAATTTAAATGACTAATATTTATATATAATTAAAAAATTTACACACACACACTACAGGCCATAATATTGCTACACCACGAAGACGACGTGTTACAGTCGCGAAATTTAACCTACAGGTAGAGGAATCTGTGACATGCAAATGATTAGCTTTTCTGAGCAGTCACACAAGGTTGGCGCCAGTGGCGACACCTACAACGTGCTGACATTAGGAACGTTTCCAACCGTTTTTTCATACACATTCAGCAGTTGACCGGCGTTGGCTGGTGCAACGTTGTTGTGATGCCTCGTTTAAGGAGGAGAAATGCGTACCATCACGTTACCGACTATGATGAAGGTCGGATTGTAGCCTATCGCGATTGCGGTTAATCTTATCGAGACATTGCTGGTCGCGTTGGTCGAGATCCAATGACTGTTATCAGAATATGGAATCGGTGGGTTCAGGAGGGTAATACGGAACGTCGTGCTGGATCCCAACGGCCTCTTATCACTAGCAGTCGAGATGACAGGCATCGTATCCGCATGGCTGTAACGGATCGAGCAGCTACGTCTCGATTCCTGAGTCAGCATATGGGGACTTTTGCAAGACAACAAGCAACAGCACGAACAGTTCGACGACGTTTGCAGCAGCATGGACTCTCAGCTCTGATACCAAGGCTGTGGTTACCCTTGACGCTGCATCACGGACAGGAGCGCCTGCGATGATGTACTCAACGACGAACCTGGGTGCACGAATTGCAAAACTTCATTGTTTCGGATGAATCCAGGTTCTGTTTACAGCATAATGGTGGTCGCATCCGTGTTTGACGACATCGCGGTGAACGCACATTGGAAGCGTGTATTCGTCATCGCCATACTGGCGTATCACCCGGCGTGATGGCATGGGGTGCCATTGGTTACACGTCTCGGTCACCTCGTATTCGCATTGACGGCACTTTCACAGTGGACGTTACATTTCAGTTGTGTTACGACCCGTGGCTCTACTGCTCATTCGATCCCTGTGAAACCCTACATTTCAGCAGGATAATGCACGACCACATGTTGCAGGTCCTGTACGGGCCTTTCTGGATACAGAAGATGTTGGACTGCTGCCCTGGCCAGCACATTCTCCAGATCTCTCACCAATTGAAATCGTCTGGTCAGTGGTCGGCCAGCAACTGGCTCGTCACTATATGCCAGTCAGTACTCTTGATGAACTGTGGTATCTTGTTGAAGCTGCATGTTCACGCCATCCAAGCTCTGTTTGACTCAATGCCGAGGCGTATCAAGGCTGTCATTACGGCCAGAGGTGGTTGTTCTGGGTACTGATTTCTCAGGATCTATGCACCGAAACTGCGTGAAAATTTAATCACATGTCAGTTCTAGTATATTATATGTGTCCAATGGCCAGTAGTATGTATCGGTAGTAGATACAATGCATCCTACATTTTCGGTGTTATACAGTGAGAGCGCTACAAAACATGTTTTCGTCCGGTTTATGTGCATACTGGCACATATTCGATGAAGAATGACGTAATGTTAGTGCGATTCCCGGCTCACATTTGTACAGAAACGGTATGATTTCAGTGTGATATTTAGTTTGTGCTCTAGCACATTATTACATGGTAAGTGGCCATTGATGTCCGTCAGGTTCACCTCATTATAAATATATTGACAAAAAGTAAATCATGTATGTATAATATATACTTAGAACAAATGGAAGATTTGGTGTAGATGGAGAACGAAATTGTTATTTTGAAGGAGCTTAGAACAAGAATACCTATGATTCGGCGACACAAACGCTCTGTAATCAGGGCGGCAGAACATCGTCGACCACACGAGGCACTAGAGCGCAGGTGGCGGGATATGAAGAGTTAATTGCTTCCCTTGGTAAAGGTAATGCTGCTGATGGCGGCTGCTCCGACATATGCGGGAGAATGTCACACAGGGAGTTTTCCCGTGGCAGCTGGCCATCGAAAGGGACGTGTGACTTTTATTCCACCTTATTCCCCACAAAAAGGGTGGATTTTACTTCTGTGTTACTCTGCTGCGTTTGACAGCGGCCGATTAATTAATCACAGAGCGGTCCTGCAGTTAAAAGCGGCTTTACGTCCGCTGGGGTCATTGATGGGCTGAGGAACTCGCTTCAGACAGCGATGGAGCCAATTAACGGCGCCGGGGGCATTGAGAGTGGACGCCGCTCCTGTCTCCCGACCGAACGATTCGCGGTTCTAATTACAGGAGGTCAGTTTCTCTCGAAAGAATTGCACTTCAAACGCCACAACTCGGATGCCTCTTTTGAGGCCGGGAACGTGATTTATGCCAGGATTACACTTTCTCTCCATATAGCGCTTGGAGAGACCCCTTCAGAGTTTTTGATCAGGCTGTACCTCAAATGTGGAAGCTCTCATATGATGGAGCTTAAAAGCTATTGGACTCTGTAGAGATATAAGGGGAATGGGTCGTTCGTTCAAGTGGAAAAGCCAAAGAACTCCGGAGAATGCGGAGTTAAATGTAGTGAGGGTGCTACATGTGATTCAATGGGCAGTAAACACATGAAACGTGTAATACCGCAGTTAATAATTTTATTGATAAATTTCGAAATAATCTAGTGGCGTAACCTCCGATATATGTGACCGTGGTCTAATGTTTAATGAGGATCGGTTATGTCACATGAGATGATATAACGACTTTTGCTTGCTTAATAGTATTACATTCATTACATAAGGGCTCTGCCCTAGTCAGGGTCATCATATGTTTGCGCTATGTAAAATGATAAACTTACACTCCCGTTAAACAGAATAGGACACAGCCACTATGTTCATCTCACACTTTCACTCACGTCTAATTTCAACACAGCTACAATGCACCAAACTATTTTCACACGCTATTACAGTGATGTACACATGTAACCCAGACTACAATCCATTGGTCCGCCTGGTTGTCGCGAACACACATAATGTGTACTTTTGTAGTTCCCTTCCGGCAGAGCTAAATACTTCTTGCTGCTAATAGATATAATTCTTCCCCTTTACTAATGGTCGTCCCACAGCGACGCAGACACAATCAACTGATGGTCATTCCAATGCACACCACCTGCCGCAACGCCATCACAACAATGACTCTCTGTACGTTCCGAACAACAAAGGTGGGAATGACACTGCTCTCTCGGCATTCGATAATCGATTCTTTACTTACTTGGGGCATGTGCGAGGAGATTATGATTATCTCCGGGTAAGGGATCGAAAAAGGTTCAAATGGCTCTGATTACTATGGCACTTAACTTCTGAGGTTATCAGTCCCCTAGAACTGAGAACCACTTGAACGTAACCAACCTAAGTACATCACACACATTCATGCCCGAGCCAGGATTCGAACCTGCGACCGTAGCGGTCGCGCGCTTCCAGACTGTAGCGCCTAGAACTGCTCCGTCTCAACTGCAGACGGGTAAGGGATCGCTCAACCATCAAACATGTCTAGGTTAGAGCCATATACTACTACGTAAAACTGTTTCACCTGAAGTCAGGTATCTGTTGGAAGAGGGGTAGAGAGGAACAGTGAGAATGAAGTGAAGACAGCGGAGGGGAAGGGTGGGGGAAGAGGGAGGCGGAAGAGGTGGTAAGCGTTTGTAAACACAGACAGACGTATAGGAAAGTAGGTTCATGGTAATCGATAGGGTCGCCTACAGTCTTCACATCCTTTTACCTGGCCAATGTATGACTTCGTCTTCGCGTTCAGGTTAAATTCTTTCAATCTCACAGACTAAGAGTGAATAATCTTTCGATTCACACTTGCTTTGGGGAGTTAAATGTATTTTCCAGTCCTGTAGAATTAAAACACAGAAAACTACGTTGAGTATACTTTAGTTTGAAAACAATAACCTCCCACCACCAATTCCTTACATAATCTAACTCCCGTGCATGCAACAGGTTCAAAGGCCTGACTACTTCTTTACATACGATTTTAACTGTTAAAGATCTGACGCTAAGCATCAATAGTTGAATACAGAATACCCTAATTCTCTTGGATTTATTAGGAGGGTTGACTGAAAAGTAACTCTTCAACAGTTGGCAGCATTGGTATGCGGCAGGTACTAGCTAGTTTCGTAGCCTCTTCTGTACAGCTACAGTTGGTGGGAAGCCTTAGCATTGAATGGTTGTGTTGTTACAGGGTGAAGTATGGAACCCTGCGCCGACGATCGGTCAATTCGGTTTAAGCAACGTGCACTCAATGAATTCTTGGCGACAGATGGTGTCACCGCAAAGGAGATACATCAGAGAATGAAAGCAGTTAACATCTGACATGCGTGACAAACAAAGTATTGGATGTCTGTGACAGCAACCTCCGTGTTTGACAAGCAAAATGTACAGATTTTCACGACGATCGTCATATCACTCAGAGAGAAATTCCAAGCACAATCGTCATTTCACAACAACTTGTGGGTCACATTATTGCTTTGCTTGGCTATCGGAAGGTCTGTGCACGATGCTGACTCCTGAAATGAAAGTGCACAGACTTGAAGTTTTCCAGGAACTTCTGTCTCGTTATGAGAATAAAAGTGATGCCTTTCTCCATTCAATGATGACAGGAGACGAAATCTGGGTACAGCATTACGACCCCGAGACGAGACGTCAGACTATGGATTATCGACACGAAGACTCCCCCCAGAAAATGAAATTTAAGACGCAACCATCAGCTTTAAAAATCATGGCCACAGCGTTATGGGACGCAGATGGTGTTATCCTTGATCGTGGATCATCAATAATTTCAAAGCCTTACATCACGACGCAGCGAACTCTGGAACGACGGCTAACAAGGGTCCGAGAGAGAAAGGACAATGTTTTCCTACAGAATGACAATGCCAAACCACACACCTCACTTGCCACCACAGCAGAAATTCAGACTGAATCTCACCACCATATGGCATCCACAATACAGTCCATATTTAGCACCGTTCAAATGGTTCAAATGGCTCTGAGCACTATGCGACTTAACTTCTGAGGTCATCAGTCGCCTAGAACTGAGAACTAATTAAACCTTACTAACCTAAGGACAGCACACACATCCATGCCCGAGGCAGGATTCGAACCTGCGACCGTAGCGGTCACGCTGTTCCAGACTGAAGCGCCTTTAACCGCACGGCCACACCGGCCGGCTGTTTAGCACCGTCTGACTTCCATCTGTTCCCGATAATGAAAGACGATCTGTGGGGACATCATTATGGATTTGATAAAGACGTTGAGAGAACTGTGAGACTGGTTGCAAAAACTGAGACGTGATGGCTTCAGGAAACTTTTTCATCGTTGGCAGAAATATATCCAATTGGCTGGTGATTATGTTGGAAAGTGAATATTGGTAATTAAATATCAACATTCTAAGGAATAATTCTGCGGTTGATTTATTAGAATATTCCCGTCCAAACCCAATTAAAGAAGGCGGAGGCATTACTTTTCATTCAGCCCTCGTAGTTTAGAATTACACATACATACTCTAACAAAAAAAAAAGTAAATACATAGAACTTAAAAAAAGATTGGAAATATGTTTAAACTTTGCTGGAAGTCGATAAGAGCTTCCGTCATCAAACCCTGGATGAGTGCATTGAGGATAGATTTCTCTCCTTTCTAAGTAATTCTGATGTTCGTGATTCTCAGAGTTTATGAGGACTGTATTTCTAGAATAAGGTGTCATACAGTGAAATAGTTTTACAGGTACGTTCAGTGAATTATTGTGATACTGTCTGCAATTTGTTTTGCAAATAAGGGCTGTAGTAAAGAAGCAATAAACTGAAACAGCAAAAGCTGCGGAAGTTTTAGTGCATGAACAGCGAAACTGTGGTTGGTTATTAACTTTTATTCTCTTATTAATATTGGCGGCTCGGTGGCATCGACAGAAAGTTCTGCGAAATGTGGAGAGTGTCTTAGAAGTTTGTTGGAAGTCACTAAGTGCTGTCTTTCTCAAATACTGGATGAATGTAGTCTGCTATGTTGCGCGTTGTTACTTAAATATATACCCAGTTTCTACCTTTATAGTACACACATTTTGTCTGGGCGATCTAATGTTGTAGTTTATCATATGAGACGCCAAGACTGCTTTCTACACTGAAGAGCTAAGAAACTGGTACACCGGCCTAAAATCTTGCAGCAGGCCCGCGCGCACGCAGAAGAGCTGCAACATGACGTGTCATGGACCCGAGTAATGTCTGAAGTAGTGCGGGGGGGGGGGGGGGGGGGAGAGGGGGTTTAGCTGACACCGCGAATCCTGCAGGGCTGTTCATAAATCCGTAAGAGTACGAGGGGGTGAAGATCTCTTCTCAACAGCACGTTCCAAGGCATCCTAGATGTGACCAATTATGTTCATGTCCAGGGAGCCTGGTCGCCAGCTGAAGTGTTTAAACTAAGAGAAGTGTTCTCTAGCTACTCTGTAGTAATTCTGGATGTGTGTGGTGTCGCGTTGTCCTGTTACAATTGCCCAAGTCCGCCGGAATGCACAGTGGACATGAATGGGTCCAGGTGATCAGACAGGATATGACGTACGTGTCAACCGTCGGAGTCGTATCTAAACATATCAGGGGTCCCGTATCACTAACTGTACATGTCCTACACCATTACAGAGCCTCCACCAGCTTGAACAGTCCCCAGCTGACATGCAGAGTCCATGGATTCATGAGGTGGTCTCCAGACCCGTACACGTCCATCAGCTCGATACCATTGGAAACAATTTGCCTGATATGACGAGTCTCGTTTCATGTCATCAACAGACCATTGTCGGTGTTGACCAGGCTAGGTGAAGTGCTAAGTCTCTGTTTCGTGCAGTCATCTAGGGCACACGAGTGGGGCTTCGGCTCCGAAAGCACATGTCGATGATGTTTCGTTGAATAGTTCGCACGCAGACAGTTGCTGATGCCCCAGAACTGAAACCTACAGTAATTTGCACTTCTGTCACATAGAACGATTCCCTTCAGTCGTAGTTGGTCCCAGTCTTGCAGGATCTTCTCCCAGCCGCAGTGATTTCGGAGATTTGATGTTTTACCCGATTCCTGATATTAGCGGTACACTCACTCATGAAATGGTCGTACGGGAAAATCCCCACTTGATCGCTACCTCCGAAATGGCATGTCCCACAGCTCTTGCGCCGAATATAACACCACCGTCAAACTCACTTGATTCTTGATAACTTTCCGTTGTAGCAGCTGTAACCGATCCAACAACTGAGCCTGACATTTGTTGTCGTATGTAGGCGCTGCCGACCGCAGCGTCGTATTTGCCTGTTTACATATCTCTGTATTTGATTATGGTTGGTTGGTTTGTGGGATTATAGGGATCAGTGTATTTGATTATGCATGCCGATACTAGTTTCTCTGGCACTTCAGTGTGTGAAAAAAAATTTTTTGTGATCATTGTCGACAGGCACTACCTGTCATCGTCGGATTCTCAGATCTACAAAGTACGGATAGAGTAACGTCAATGTTCCAGCTCCCATGATCGTACAAAAATGATACTCAGGGAACCATATTATCTGAATAATTATATTACTGGCAAATATTAAATTTTTTTTACACTAATTTGTCGACTTACTGAGAACGCACACCAGTTATAAGATACAGCTCCACACTGATTTGCCATATATATTGAGGTGTTCGAAGTCATGGGATGGCGATATGCACATATAAAGATGGCGGTATATCGCGTACCATAAAGTATAAAAAAGAAATTCACTGTCGTAGCTGTCATTTGGACTGAGGAGACTCAGTTCCATGATGTCAACGGTGAACCGAGAAAATCAAATTGCCTGTCACCACGGGCAAAGCAGTGGCAGATGGCCTTCACTTAATGCCCAAGAGGAGCGGCGTTTGTTAGAGTTATCAGTGCTAACAGACAAGCAACACCGAGTGAAGTAACCTCAGAAGCCAATACAGGACATGCGACGAACGAATCCGTTAGGACATTGCGGCCAAATTTGTCGTTAATGGGCTATGGTAGCAGACGACCAACGCAAGTGCCTTTGCTGACAGCTCGACATCGCCAGCAGCCCCTCTCCTAGGGTCGTGTCCAAATTGGTTGGACTCTAGACGACTGGAAGGCCGTGGCCTTATAAGACGAGACCAGATTTCAGCTGGTAAGAACTGACTGTTCGGTTCGAGTACGCACAGACGTCCACGAAGCCATAGATCCAAGTTGTCAACAAGCAACCGTGCAAGCGGGTAGTGGCTTCATATTAGTGCGGGCTGTGTTAACATGGTTCAACTGAACCGATCACCGACTGGAAATGGCAATATTCGGCTAGTCGAATTCCCTTTCAGACCATTCATGGACTTCATTTTCCCAAACAATAATGCAAATTTGACGGATGACAATGAGTCGTGTCACCAGGCCACAATTGTTCGCGACTGGTTTGAAGAACATTCTGGACAATTCGAGCTGATGATTTCGCCACCAATGGATGATTAATGGGACATTATCGAGAGGTCAGTTCGTGCACAGCATACGACGCTGGCAACATTTGCGGAATTATGTATAGAGGCAGCAAAGCTCAATATTTCTGCAGGGAACTTCCTACGACTTGTTGAGTACATGGCACGAGTTTCTGCTCTACGTCGGGCAAAAGGAGGTCCGATACGATGTTAGGAGGTACCCCACTAGTTTTGTCACCTCATTGTACATGTATAGATGGTGTTCAAATAAAAGTGTCGAATATTGTGAAACGTGGCAGTATTCATCGGAACAAGAAAAATGTGTCCAGTAAACTTGCATCCAGAAACGCTTATTTTCCGGCATAAACACCTATTTAGAGGAAGGGCTGTGCGACTCTTGGTTGCAGATACGAGGTGCATCCAAGTTCTAAGGCCTCCGATTTTTATTCTCCGGACTGGAAAGAGATAGAAACATGCGCATTGTTTTAAAATGAGGCCGCGTTCATTGGTAATACGTCCCAGAGATGGCAGCACCGTATGGCAGATGGAATTTTACCGCCAGCGGCGAGAATGAGAACTGTTTTAAATACTTAAAATGGCGACGTTTTCCTCTACTTGAACAGCGTGCAATCATTCGTTTTCTGAATTTGCGTGGTGTGACACCAATTGAAATTCATCGACAGTTGAAGGAGACATATGGTGATGGAGTTATGGATGTGTCGAAAGTGCGTTCGTGGGTGCGACAGTTTAATGAAGGCAGAACATCATGTGACAACAAACCGTAACAACCTCGGGCTCGCACAAGCCGGTCTGACGACATGATCGAGAAAGTGGAGAGAATTGTTTTGGGGGATCGCCGAATGACTGTTGAACAGATCGCCTCTAGAGTTGGCATTTCTGTGGGTTCTGTGCACACAATCTTGCATGACGACCTGAAAATGCGAAAAGTGTCATCCAGGTGGGTGCCACGAATGCTGTCGGACGACCACATGGCTGCCCGTGTGGCATGTTGCCAAGAAATGTTGACGCGCAACGACAGCACAAATGGGACTTTCTTTTCGACAGTTGTGACAATGGATGAGAAGTGGATGCCATTTTTCAATCCAGAAACAAAGCGCCTGTCAGCTCAATGCAAGCACACAGATTCACCGCCACCCAGAAAATTTCGGGTAACCGCCAGTGCTGGAAAAATGATGGTGTCCATGTTCTGGGACAGCGAGGGCACTACGGTAACAGGTGCATCCTACGAAAATGTTTTGAAGGACAAATTCCTTCATGCACTGCAACAAAAACGTCCGGGAAGGGCTGCGTGTGTGCTGTTTTACCAAGACAACGCACCCGCACATCGAGCTAACGTTACGCAACAGTTTCTTCGTGATAACAACTTTCAAATGATTCCTCATGCTCCCTACTCACCTGACCTGGCTCCTAGTGACTTTTGGCTTTTTCCAACAATGAAAGACACTGTCCGTGGCCGCACATTCACCAGCCGTGCTGCTATTGCCTCAGCGATTTTCCAGTGGTCAAAACAGACTCCTGCCATGGAATCATGGCGTCAGCGTTGTGAAAAATGTATACGTCTGCAGGGCGATTACGTCGAGAAGTAACGCCAGTTTCATCGGTTTCGGGTGAGTAGTTAATTAGAAAAATAATCGGAGGCATTAGAACTTGAATGCACCTCGTATTAGCCCAGTCACAGCACTGGTGCTCCGTCAAATGTGCCAGCGGGGTATTGTCCACAGCACTCTACCCAAAATTAGGTGGTCTGTTGTGTGTTTGAAGTCTGGTTGTAGGTTACGTCAGTTTTAGCCGTGTCTGTATGCCTTGTTGTACAGTGCTGTCAACCCTGGGTACGTATCATTGTGACTGAAGGAGTTTCTTAATTCATATCTCGAGTGTACAACATTATGTTTCGTGTTTTATTCAGTACATGATGCATGTAGCACACTGAGGGTCCATCTTCAGGTGTAATTCGTTTTAGTACATTCTTTATTTGTTCTCTTGAATGAAATTAATTGCATATTCCTGTCACGAAAAGATCTGATGTTAGGTTACGAATTTGTTAAGTCATGCGCGGAAAATATGTGCCAAATAATGGAAAAGATGAGTAGTGTAAAATTAGTAAATTATCCAAGAATAGCGTTTTTAACGGTTTAGCAACAGCATAAGTTGTTTCCTCCATCGTTTTCACACATATCACTTCATTCAGGAGGAAAATTCACAAACACATGTTTGACCACACCATGTACGAAAATATCTGTGAAATGTTTACAAACATGTGTTTGTGAATGCGCCTCTTGAATGAAGTGATATGTGTGAAAACGATGGAGGAAACAACTAATGCTGGTGCTCAAACGTTACAAACTCATTTCTTGGATTATTTTCTAAGTTTACACAATTCACCTTTTCCATTATTTGGCACGTATTTTCCGCGTCTGACTTACAAAATTCGTAACCTAACATCAAACCTTTTCGTGACAGGAATATGCAATTCATCTCATTCAAGAGAGCAAATAAACCATGTATTAAGACGAATTACACCGGAAGATGGACACACAGGGTCCTAAATTGATAGTGTACCGAATAAAACACGAAAAATTGTGACTGAAGGTGTTTTGTAATTCCTACCTGGAGTGTATTAAGTAATCACATATGACACAGCAAAAAAAATAAATAACTAAATAAAAATTAAATGGATAAAATTAAAATAAAATAATGTTTACCTTCTCCCAAACTCGGATTCACTTATGCGTTTACTGTTATTGCGCTTTTTGTATGTAAACTGGTGTAGTTCATTTACATTTGCTCTCGTCGACCACTTTTTAACATTTTTTTTTTTTTTTGGTCATCAGTCTACTGACTGGTTTGATGCGGCCCGCCACAAATTCCTTTCCTGTGCTAACCTATTCATCTCAGAGTAGCACTTCCAACCTACTTTTTTTTTGAAACTTCCTGGCAGATTGAAACTTCCTGGCAGATTAAAACTGTGTGCCCGACCGAGACTCGAACTCGGGACCTTTGCCTTTCGCGAGCAAGTGGTCTAACCGTCTGAGCTACCGAAGCACGACTCACGCCCGGTACTCACAGCTTTACTTCTGCCAGTAACTCAGTACAGCACGTGCCGGCGAAAGGCAAAGGTCCTGAGTTCGAGTCTCGGTCGGGCACACAATTTTAATCTGCCAGGAAGTTTCATATCAGCGCACACTCCGCTGCAGAGTGAAAATCTCATTCTGGATACTTTTTTTGGGGGGGGGGGGTTTAAGGGCGCTCAACTACTGAGGTCATTAGCGCCTAGTCACAATTGTTAGAGCACATAGAGTCTAGTAAAACTCATGGGGGGGGGGGGGGACACCAGGAAGTTCTTACAAAGATGCAGATAAAATAAGTGAAAGAGTTAGATGTCTTTGGACAAGCCAGTCAAAGTAATGAAACGAAGAACACGAGCAGCTGCTCGAGCGTCATCAGCTAAAATATCCTGTAAAGTAGATGGCAGAGATAGGACAACACGAGATTGACTAAAATGGGGACACGACAATATAACATGGCGCACTGTTAATGCATGACCAAAAGGGCACTGCGGGGCTGGGTCACCGGAGAGCAGGTAGCGGTGGCTAAACCGGCAATGCCCAATCCGCAACCTGGTCAGAAGGACCTCTTCTCGCCAAGATGGTCGGGAGGAGGTTGTCCAAGCAGTTGGGAACGGTTGTACTGCCTGGAGCTTGTTTCCTTGAAGTGATGACCAAGTATCCCACCACAACGACACAAACCTCTTACAAACAACCACACCAAAGTCAGATGATGGGACACAATGGGAGGCTGGTCGAGGCAGGAGGACTGCAGCCTTGGTTGCAGCATCAGCAGTCTCATTCCCAGGCACTCCTACATGGCCGGGAACCCACAGAAAGCTGACAGGAGAGCCATCTGCAGAAAAAGAATGGAGGGACTGCTGGATCCGTTGCACCAAGGGGTGGACTGGATATGGAGCTCCAAGGCTCTGAAGAGCACTGAGTGAATCAGAGCAGAGTACATACGATGAATGGCGGTGGCGGTGGGCATACTGAACGGCCTGATGTAGAGCGAAAATCACGGCCGTAAAGCTGGAACATTGGTCGAGGAGCCGGTATTTAAAGGTGACGGCCCCGACGACAAAGGCACAGCCGACACCATCGTCAGTTTTGGAGCCATCAGTGTAAATAAAGATGTGACTGGCAAGTCGCGCACGAAGGTCGACAAACTGTGAGCAATACACTGCAGCCGGAGTA
Organism: Schistocerca piceifrons; assembly: GCF_021461385.2. Classification (NCBI taxonomy): domain Eukaryota; kingdom Metazoa; phylum Arthropoda; class Insecta; order Orthoptera; family Acrididae; genus Schistocerca; species Schistocerca piceifrons. The sequence goes on along the minus strand of NC_060138.1, from coordinate 58,250,874 downwards.
CCCTCCTTCGGGAGCGAGCTGAGGTCGAGATAAATATGAACCGGAGCCTGGAGCCAAGGTGGTGTCGGGCTCTCACCCTCTCTGAAGGTGGTAGGGGGGGGGGGCAAAATCCAATTGTCGAAGCAGGCGACGAAAGCGGACTCCAGGGGGCAGCAGGGCAGACGCATACAACCCATACTGACGGTCGAGAGAATCGGCGAATAAGGACTGACAAGAGGGGTGGTCGGGCATTGACAACAGCCAGCAGGCATACCGACAAAGCAGTATGTCGCGACGGTAGGTCAATGGTAATTCGGCAGCTTCAGCATACTCACCACGGGACTGGTGTAGAACGCTCCGGTCGCAAGTCGTAACCCCCTATGGTGGATGGAGTTGAGATGGCGTAAGAGGGATGGCTGAGCAGATGAATAGACGAGGCTCCCATAATCCAGCTTTGATCGGACTAAGGACCGATACAAGCGAAGCAGGACAGTGCAATCCGCTCCCCAAGATGAACCACTAAGATCACTGAGGACATTAAGGGAATGTGTACAACGGGCAGCCACATAAGAGACGTGCGGAGACCAACAAAGCTTCCTGTCCAGTGTGAGCCCTAGAAACTTAGTTGTTTCCACAAAGGGGAGAACAACGGGACCGAGATGTAAGGATGGCGGAAGGAACGCTTTATATCGCCAAAAGTTGATGCAAACCGTCTTCTCTTCAGAGAACCGGAAGCCATTTGCCACATTCCACGAGTATAGGCTGTCTAGACAACGCTGAAGTCAGCGCTCCAGGAGGCATGTTCTCTGGGCACTGCAGTAGATCGCGAAGTCATCGACAATAAGAGAGCCCAAGACATTAGGTGGAATGCAATCCATAATTGGATTGATCGCTATGGCAAAAAGGGCTACGCTTAAGACGGAGGCCTGAGGCACTCCATTCTCCTGGAGGAAGACGTCGGACAATACGGAACCCACATGTACCCTAAACTTTCGATCTGTCAAAAAGGAATCAAAAAAAAGGGACAGGCGACCACGTAAACCCCACCTGTGCATAGTGCGGGGGATATCTCCTCTCCAACAGGTATCATAAGCCTTCTCCAAATCGAAGAACACGGCTACCGTTTGGCGCTTTCGCAAAAAGTTGGCCATGATGAATGTCGACAAGGTCCCAGGGTGATCAACAGCGGAGCGGCAGCGACGAAAGCCGCATTGAACATTGGTAAGTAGCCGTCGAGATTCAAGAATCCAAACTAACCGAGCATTAACCATGCGCTCCATCACCTTACAGACTCAGCTTGTAAGAGAAATGGGGCGGTAACTAGAAGGAAGGTGTCCATCCTTCCCGGGTTTGGGTATAGGAACAACGACGGCGTCACGCCAACGCATGGGGACTTGACCTTCGGTCCAGACGCGATTGTAGGTACGAAGAAGGATGCTTTTGCCTGCCAGAGAAAGGTGTGCCAGCATCTGAACGTGAATGACATCTGGGCCCAGAGCAGAGGACCAGGACAGCGCAAGCGCACGTTCGAGTTCCCGCATAGTAAAGGGGGCATTATAAGTTTCCAGATTCAGCGAGTGGAAGGAAGGTCGCCGAGCCTCTTCTGCCTCTTTCCTGTAAAGGAAGGCATGGTAGTAATTGGCGGAGCTTGAAACCTCCGCGAAAAAGCGGCCGAAGGCGTTGGAGACATCCACAGGATCAACAAGGACCTCATTACCTGAAGTCAGGCCAGGGACCGAGGAGTGGGCCTTAATGCCTGACAGCCGGCGCAGGCCACCCCAGACGACAGAAGAGGGAGTAAAACTGTTGAAAGAGCTGGTGAAAGAGGCCCAACAAGCTTTTTTGCTGTCTTTGATGACTCTACAGCATTGTACTTGGAGTCGTTTGTACCCAATACAATTCGCCAACGTAGGATGGCAGCGAAAGGTGCGTAAAGCACGATGTCGAGCACGGATAGCGTCTCTACAAGCCTCATTCCACCAGGGGACGGAATCGCGACGTGAAGAAGAGGTAGTACGAGGAATGGAACGTTCGGCAGCATTGATGATAACAGCCGTGAGGTATTCGACCTGACTGTCACAACTGAGAAAATCGTGGTCCGGAAAGGTCGCCACGAAGGAATAAAGTCCCCAGTCAGCTTTTAGTATGTTCCAGCTCGAAGGACGTGGGGATGGGGTGTGGTGCAGGAGACGAACGACACAGGGGAAGTGGTCGCTCGAATAGGTGTCAGAAAGGACATACCACTCGAACCGACAGGCAGGAGTGGTAGAACAGATCGAGAGGTCCAACTGGGAGTAGGTATGAGTTGAGTCCGAGAGGAAAGTCGGGGCGCGAGTATTGAGGCAGACAAGATTGAGATGGTTGAAGACATCTGCCAAGAGGGAGCCTCATTGACAGGATGCAGGAGAGCCCCAAAGGGGATGATGGGCATTGAAGTCGCCAAACAATAAAAACGGTGGAGGAAGCTGAACAATCAGGTGCATCATGTCAGCCCGACTAACTGCGGATGACGATGGAGTGTAGACGGTACAAACAGAAAAGGTAAATGCAGAAAGAGTATTACGGACAGCTATTGCTTGGATTGGGGTGGTCAATGGGATGGGATGGTAATAGACATCGTCCAGAACGAGCAACATGATCCCACCATGAGCTGGAATACCGTCCGCAGGGGTGAGGTCAGACCGCTCCGAAGTAGAGTGGGTAAAAGCAATATGGTCAGTAGGGCGCAACTTGGTTTCCTGGAGACCAAGGACGAGCGGCCAGTGCAGGCGGAGGAGCAGTTGTAATTCCTCCCGATTAGATCGAATACCTCTGATGTTCCAATGTAACAAAGCCATCGCTAGTCAGAAAAGAAGGGGGAACGAAATGGGAGAAGAGCTGGTCACCTCGACGTCTGCGGAGGGCCAGGTTTCGAGGGTACAACGCTACAACCGGCGGGAGGCGGATCCTGTCCCATCGAGTCGTCGCCAGCTGCGGCCGCTTTCCCGGGTTGCGTAGGAGGGGCAGCATCATTCGCCGACGAGAGGCCAGCTGAGCGCCTGGCAGCAGAGTGTCCCGGCGAAAGTGAGGACGGCCGGCAGCAGCGAGTCGCGGATGGAGCGTCAGACGAAACACGCCCGGGTTGGAGAGGGGGATAAAGACTTCTTCTTGGAGGCCATCGTTTCCATGATGGACGCCTGAGGAGAGGATCGCTTCTCAGGCGGCGGAGGGGGAGGAGGAGGAATGGTGGCACCTGCGGCAGAGGGGGCAGGGGCCGCGAGGGAGGAGGATTTGGAAGGGAGGGATTTGGGAGGCGGAGGCATAGACCTCGGATGGGGTGAGGAGGTGGAGGGGGACCGGATCGGGGTGAGGATACTGTGGAAGCAGTGGACACGACTGAGGCAAACGAAGTTGTCAGCGTCACAGGATGGAGGCGGTCATATTTCTTCCTGGCCTCAGAATAAGAGAGACGATCCAAAATTTTTAATTCTTGAATATTCTTCTCCATCTGATACGCGGGGCAGTCTATAGATCTAGGCGAGTGGATGCCAGGACAATTAACGCACCAAGGTGGTGGGGTGCATGTATGACCCTCACGAAGAGGACGTCCACAATCACCACAAAGTGGCTCAGCCTCACACCGTGACAACATGTGCCCAAAGCGCATACACCGAAAGCAGTGCATAGGAGGCGGGATGTAAGGTCGCACCGGGATGTAAGGTCGCACGTCGCACCGGTAGCACATCACCTTTACCTTCTCCGGGAGAACGTCCCCATGAAGGTGAGGATAAAGGCCCCAGTGTCGACGCGACGGTCTTTGGGGCCGCGCTGGACTCGCCGGACGAAATGCACGCCTCGGCGCTCCAGGTTGGCCCTGAGCTCCTCATCAGATTGCAGCAGGAGATCCCGATGAATAATAACCCCCTGCATCCTATTCAGTGCCAGATGCGTGACAATGGACACTGGGATGTTCCCTAGTCGGTCGCATGCCTGGAGCGCCGCCGACTGTGTGGCGGAGGTGGTCTTTATAAGAATTGACCCCGAACGCATTTTACTGAGAGCCTCGATTTTCCCGAAGATGTCCTCGATGTGCTGGACGAAGAACATGGCTTGGAGGTGGCTAACGTCCCACCATCGGTCTGAGAACAGACTAAATAGCGGGGGAAGTACTTCGCCCCAAGCCGGCGGGCCTGTCCTTCCTCCCAGGGAGTGGACAAGGGGGAAAGGGCAGGAGAACCAGAACCAGAGACAGTACGTTTCTTTTTTAAAAGACTCGGCCGCAGATCGACTTGATACGTGTTGACGTTTCATCTGCGAAACGTCCGCCGCGATACCACCCACTCCGACCAGGGGCTCTGCCCACAGGCGCCACCGAGCCTCAGCAAGGGCCACCTGGCAGGGTGACCATTGCTGGGAGTCCTGATGCCCCAAGGAGACTGGCATCTACTCCTTGGCCGACGTGGGGAGGGTGCAGCTCAGGTATCGGCAGTACGATCCCTGTGTTGTCAGGGGTCTACAACCTAGAGGGTACATGACGACCACAACAGGCTGGCTACCTTGCTGGATTTCGGGTGCCATGGGAAGTCCATCATGATTGTAGGTACAGATGGGGACGCACTATGGGCATAACTTGTGCAACCCATCAGGCGTTTAGGCCCAATTTGAGGAATAATGGGTGTGGTTACAACGCCGTTACAATGCTGAGTGCCAAGGTCTTAGTGCACTGAGGACCAGTGATACACCACGTAAGGCGTCCTTCCCCAAAAGGCTCGTACTTCTGTAGAATTTTGAAAAAAGGAGGTCAAACCCCAAAGCAGGAATACCTTGGGCCTGTTCTTACCTCGGACCCGCAGGGGGGGCTTGCAACCTACGTCCTCCATTATTTGCTTGACGTATTCCAATCTCTGTCTTCCTCTACAGTTTTTGCCCTCTACAGCTCCCTCTAGTACCATGGAAGTCATTCCCTCATGTCTTAGCAGATGTCCTATCATCCTGTCCCTTCTCCTTATCAGTGTTTTCCACATATTCCTTTCCTCTCTGATTCTGCGTAGAACCACCTCATTCCTTACCTTATCAGTCCACCTAATTTTCAACATTCGTCTATAGCACCACATCTCAAATGCTTCGATTCTCTTCTGTTCCGGTTTTCCCACAGTCCATGTTTCAGTACCATACAATGCTGTACTCCAGACGTACATCCTCAGAAATTTCTTCCTCAAATTAAGGCCGGTATTTGATATTAGTAGACTTCTCTTGGCCAGAAATGCCTTTTTTGCCATAGCGAGTCTGCTTTTGATGTCGTCCTTGCTCCGTCCGTCATTGGTTATTTTACTGCCTAGGTAGCAGAATTCCTTAACTTCACTGACTTCTTGACCATCAATCCTGATAGGTTTCTCGCTGATCTCATTTCTACTACTTCTCATTACCTTCGTCTTTCTCCGATTTACTCTCAAACCATACTGTGTACTCATTAACAATGGAAGCCTACTAATTTACAAGTGAAATAGGGAACATCATAAGTTTGCTTTGGTTTAGCACATTGACGTAGTCTGCTCGCTCGTGCCCTCTAAGCTGAAGAGTATCCACAGCGCAGGGTGCTGCCTAATAAGCTGCTCGGCAGACTTTTTCAGCGTCTGAGGGACACAGTCTTCCGAGGTGCCAGGTAGACAGTGGAAGACGCCGCATCAGTCACACGCCTGACATGGAGGAGCGTGTACTACGTTCGGTGGAAGAAACTCCCAGGACCTGTGTGCACGAGTAGCAGCAGCAGAAGGCTTGTCTCACTCTCTTAACAGGCTCAGTGGCTGTTGCAGAAGTGTGCTGCAGATCCACTGTTCACATCCAAGATTTTATTCACTGATTAGCCTTGGTTCACAAGAGATGATGCTGTGAGGATCCGTAAACCCCAAAACATTTAGGAAAGAGAGCATCGACACCGATTCTCAGTCAACGAATGGGCAGGTTTACTTGGTAATAGATCAATACGATACGTGTAACCACAAAGGTTAACTCGAGTGCATTATCTGGAATTAATGTATTGCCTACCTTACTGGAAGCTGTGCCGTTGCAGCAACGAATACAAATGTGGTTCACACATAATTATGGCGCACCAACATACTATCAGCACAATGTGCACAAACATTTAACGCAGACATTTCAGGACAGCTGGATTGGTCGGCATGGCCCCACAACTTGGTTTGGTAACTCCTCAGACCTCAGTGCCCTAGACCTATAGTTGTGGGCAGAGTTGTAGCATCCGTCTTCAGTTCGTGCCAGCAGGTAGATCAACAACTATGTATACTTCAAAGGGTGCGCCACCTTTACGCCAGAGGGCAGAGAGGTGCATTGCCAAGAATGGACGCTATGTTGACCACCTCCTGTAGGCACGTCCTTATCATAGAAAGGATGCATTTCCGGACCCATGTTTATTGGATTCATCTCAGAAAGTATGCATTTATGGACGCATGTTTTAGGACTTACTTTTCTTCCTTCTATGAGTATTATCATTTCTCAAAGTATTCGACACTTTTTTTGAATACTTTGTGTAAAACATCCATAGAAACAGTAAGGAAGACATGAGAAATAAAAGTATAACGGTGAAGATGATGCGTCGACGACAAATGAGGGACACTGAGTTGTTATGGTTCAGAGCCCATGTAAAGTGGTTCCCAGCTTGGTCACCAGGCAACCATGTGTACATAATTATTTCGAAGACTGTACTAACTTACTATAGTTTCACATCAAGCGAACTTGGCTTCTAATATTACAAAGTTTCTATCTTAAATATTTGAGTTATTGTGCAAACTTCAATATTACTCCTCGTAAGTGCGTAGATTATGGCAGCATTTCAAATTATCAAAATCGGCGTATAATTATGTGAATAACTGAAAATAATTTTGGCTGATATTCGTCGGTCATGAAGAATCAGCTCATGGTCAGCATCGGATGTTGCAGTGTCTGTTGTGGTTTGTGGGCGGCCGCTGTGGAGCTGGTTTTCAATAGTGAAAGGGCTGTATTGAAACAAGATATACAACATTTCACATTGCTGTAGGAAACACATTTGTCTGCCAGTGTTTGTGACATCTCAGAGTGAATGATCCCTGCGGACCTCCCCTGGAGAAATAAAGGCTCTACGACGTCCCTTAATTGAAGAGAGACTAGCTTGTGATTCTGTCATCTGGGCTATCGCCCATGGCAGAAGAAATTGTGTAATTATCAGGTGTTGACTATTTGTACAGTCACATATAAACATTGTGAATTTTAAAATTAGCCTCCGTCTCTTTAACTGGAAGGTAACAAAGCCAGGAACCTTTCAGCACTCTTTCGAACCTGGGCACAACTTTGAGACTTCTCGCAACATGCTTTTCAGCATCTTCATTCAATTACACTGTGTTATAAATATGGTAAGACCTTAGGTTCCACATAAGATTGTCTATGGAAAGAACCAGGATATGTCAGATACAGTTTGGTTTGATAAAAAGTAAACTACTACCCAATATAAAGTATATCTGTTCGAAATGTGCGTTTTTGCACATCCGTAAACTCAGTATCAGCTGCTGGCTATCCTCCAATACAGTGTGGCTGCGTTCTGTGAACTGTAACTGCCAGGCCTTTCTTCACAATGCTGTCCAGATGATGGCAGAGACGGTGGTGCTAAGGCTTCCCAGCACTTCGACGATGTGTGAGGATCTTTACTGCAGGGATTCGGTGCAAGTTTAAAGCTTGCTCAGTCGGATTAATGTCGGCTCGGAAGTTCTGCTCCTTTGAGGCCTGTCTCAAGCGTTCTCAAGGTCATGACGATCTGCTTGTCTCGAAATTCTGACATACAAATAAGCCTCCCAAGTCCATCGTCATTTACAGAACCTCCTCATACAAACATTTTTCCATTATGTCAATTTTTACTTAGCATTACACCTTGCAATTCCCCGCCTTAGTATCTAGACAAATACTACTGGACATTGGTATTGCTAGTGACTACTGGTCTAAAGGGAATCTGTGTTTGAGGTAGGATCACTGCCAGTGCGGTGCTGCGTTTAATGCGTATCATACCACAAATGATAAAAAATTACCACACTAGAACATCGACATCATTTGCAGAAAAATGTCATGCAGGTGATAAACAGTTCTAGTTTAGATCTGTCCAGCCAGACATTCGTAGGTATTTTACAAGAGTTTAATACCATTAGCTTAGTGGAGACTGTGACACGTAATAATATGTGTTTTGCATCATTAGCGCAGTAAATGCTTTGATGTACGTGTCAAAGCAGCGCCTGACATATCACGAAATCAACAATTGAATAACGCTATTTCTCCAGTAGTATCAGTTGAATATGTTAAGCGGTAGTTTCGATCAACATGCGACTGTTACAGAAACGTTTCGTCAACTGAAATGAGAAATCGTGGAGGGAGGACGACGATTCTTTTCGATATAAATTTTTGAAAAAATTGAAATAACAAGCATCCGGATCTATTAATCATTCTACTAGCACCAAAGTACATTTCGCAAAAACAGTATAAGAGAAATCTGGGCTGCCATGTAAGCATATAGGCAGTCATTTTTGCCTCACTTTTGCGACTTGAACAGGAAACGGAGCTTATATGCATAAAGTGGCCTAGTGTGTGGACGACGGGTATATACCTAAGCATTTGTAAGAGAAATTTTTCAACCCATGGTCACTCGCTTTTGAGGAATAAACCTAACATTCATGGTTCTGGAGAAATATTTCAATATATTATAAAGAAGTTGAAGCGTTGATCTAGCAGTGATTTCTTTGATGGTATTTGCCTGCATTCGACTGCTCTTTCGTAGATCAAATCAAAGTTAAATCTTGCTTAGATTTCTTTGAAGCAATGTGCATTGTTAGATTTTTCTCTCGCACGCGGTGTTGATGATGTTTGGTTTTTGGAGCAGTCAACTGCGCAGTCATTAGGGCCCGTACAAAGTCCCAGTTTCTACACAGTCCAATTTTTTTACAATCCAATCTAGCCACTATCACGAATGATGTTGACGAAATAATGAGTACACCACAACCACCCAGTCCCCAGGCAGATAAAATCCCCAACCCGGCCGCGAATCGAACCCGGTACCCAAGAGGCAGCAACGCTGGCAGCTAGACCACGAGCCGCGGACCCTCACAGCCGAGTTATTACGGAACAGTGTCTTCTGTATTCCTCAACTCCCCCCGCCCTCATACCTCCCGTTGTTACTCTCTTAGTCTGCTTCTTTGTGCTGGTAACATACGACTGGATTAAGTTTTTCTTGTGGAAAATTTTTGTTGAGGTTCACGCATTGAATGAAGGAGTTGCATACGCCGAGTGTGTGATCTGCCCTGCCAGATGAAAAAAATGTTTAAAATTTTATGTGAAAGTTGTCATTGTCAGATGAATTGCCATTGATTTGGCCAGAGGAAACTTTAGTCGAGAATGTCTTCCGGTACCGACACACAATCTAAGGATGAAGAGATCGAGACACGTCAAAAGAGCAGTCTGACAGTGATTCTGAAATTGCGTCTATAGAAGCCCGAACTTCTGCTAATCGTGATACATTATCATGGAAGGGATGGAAAAATAATTTTTCAAGAATAAACCCCCTTCGGTAAGAACTGCTCGTAAACGTCTTGTATAGAATTGGCGGGTTCAAAAGGTTGAAACAAAATATTCGAAAACAGTTATGGACTGTTGGAAACTATTTTTTCCAGACGTTGTTATTGACTGTACTAGACAGTATCCAACGAAGAATTGTGAGACAGAATGCCAGCAGCTGATTCATAGAGTGTTTGAGACTGCCCACAGAAAAATGCTGAAGAATTATCGGTTTCCCTTTGTATGTTATACGTACCTTACACAAGAGAAAAGTCACAAGAAAGTGGATCTGACTGAGTCTGCTAAAACGGGATTTAAGTTTACCTTGGTTGCTCATTTATTGTGATTATGTCGAAGCGCCGGAAGGAGAGATGTTACGAATGTAATGCAGAACTGTTTGTAACGATTGCATATGGAAATATTTTCTACTCAGCAATACACATGTTTCCTATAATGGTCATACGAATTTATGTGTTGTTGATAATGAAGAGTAAAGTTACTTGATACATGTAGCTTTGTATGAAACTTACAGCTAAAAAACTTAAGAGTTGTCTTGATTAGAAAAAAATGAGTAGTTGTGTGACAGCAATAAGTGCGAACTATAATCCAGGTTAAATTTAAAAACGTGAATAGGAAATTACGTATATATTCTAAGCTACTGAATTCGAAGTCGATATTCAGTAACAGCAGCAGGATATTGGGGTCATTAGGAAACTTTTGATATCAAATTGATATGAAAATTAATGAATTGATCAATTAATTGCATTAACCCACAGGTTCACCTGCAAATGACGTCATGGGTTTTCCCCAGTCGGCATGTGGGTCCTCATGCCCTCCCCCTTCCATTCCCCACCTGCCCTATTGTCGGAAAACAGTAAAAGATGGCTGGAATTTAGAAAATAGATCATGAATTTCTTTGTACCAGAGCTATGCTGAAGTCGCACCCATCCCTAGCCCCATAAATTGGAGGGAAATTAAAATTTCTGTGAGAATCTTTTTCTCCACTCACTTGATCGACATTGGTGGAAGAGGTTCAGTCTAGGCTGAGTTGTTGTCGTGAAGCATGGTGATGTGTTCGACCAATGAGATATAAGTGAAGGATAGAGCGGCTTTCAAAAGCTGTAATACATGTACACATTCGAGGGAGGACTGTAGCTACAGTTCATTACATAGAGTATGGAAAACTATGATAACGGAAGAGTGTAGAAGAAAGAAGCAAGAACAATTCAGATAGCTAATTGTGGCAGTGCAGAGGGATGGAAACCAAGTTGCACGTTGCAAGTAATGCATGGTCATGTATATGCACAACATGCCGACATATTCCAGATAAAGCATTCACTCTTCCAAAACAGAAGAGGCGGGCACAAGATGCAAATTCGATTCATTTGAAACGTATATATTTAATACATACCATTGGAACCGAGCGAGGTGGCGCAGTGGTTAGGCGCTGGACTCGCATTCGGGAGGACGACGGTTCAATCCCGCGTCCGGCCATCCTGATTTAGGTTTTCCGTGATTTCCCTAAATCGCTCCAGGCAAATGCCGGGATGGTTCCTTGAAAGGGCACGGCCGACTTCCTTCCCCATCCTTCCCTAACCCGATGAGACCGATGACCTCGCTGTCTGGTCTCCTTCCCCAAACAACCCCCAACATACCATTGAAGAGCATCAATTGCTCATCCCCATTCTCTTCCCCTTCCACGAACCCATATTCTCATTCCATCATTACTCGCTCAGCGTCCTTGGCACTGTGTGGAATGGGTTGTATTAAAGAGCTGCTGGTGTCTGACCAGGAGGAGTTTAACTCCATGTTGCCTGTAGACATACAGGTCAGGAATGCACCCGTGACCCCCATCTGAAGAATGGAAAGGAGCTATATCTGATGGGCAGTATTCCTCTTCCTCACTCCTACAGTAATCACTACGCAGCTGAATGGTGTCGAAATCCACTCTTCAAGTCATGCAGACCGCTGCTGTTACAACTGCTTGGGTATTTCAAAAAGGTCAAGCAGTTTTCCACCTCACAAGAGATGTCTGAACTAGACTAGTTTCGTGATCCTCTGGATCACAGTTACGCCACCAGAGGCACTTGAAGTTGGTCGTTGCTAATAGGAATGCAGATCACGTCGAGGATATGAGTTGGGCTCAGCAGTTATGCAGCCCCAATTGCCGTCAGCCAAGTAGTAGGAAGCGCCACATAAGGTCGTCCACCACTGCCCAGCGACAGCAGCAGCAGAATAGGAAGAAGCCAAGGAAGAAGCCATGGCAGTGTCAGTACCACTTACTAATGCCTGTGTTTACTGTTGTTATGAGAAAGGTGAAGTCTCTGCTGCTATTATCGCTTGGAACGGTGTGTTTTGTATGATCGTTAATGGTTGCGGCGTCCTCCAACCTGTCAAGGCCTGCTGCAGGGACGTTTCCCAGCATGTTCAAAAATGCAGCAGTGGCACCACGAGGCATGTCGGGGTCCATAGCAGCGGCAGCTCCCTGGGATGTTGTCACGCACCTTTTCAACTTGTTGGAACAGGATCGTGAGCTATTTTTGTCAGCTGAACACACCGAGCCAGTAGCTGACTCACAGAAGTGCACCAGGGATCCTAAACACCATGACACAGGTCTGTATTGCACGCCATAGCAGAATATCCCTGTGATACTGCATAAACAAGACAGGAATGTAGTGGATGAAAAGATACTAATTACGCCCATGCACCACTACCATTCGCTTCAGTGTATAATTTAATCACTAGTTGTTTCAAGCATTTACGTATCATATAGAAGCATCTGAAGACAGAGACTGACGTATTGTGACAAAGATTCTGAATGTAGCTAAACGTGAGGTGGAATGGGATGAATCGTGTAGTGCAAAAGCTTACATCAAGCAGCAGTTTACTTCCAAGTCTTATCTCAGCCGTCCTCCTCTGGGCAATTATTGTGCTGCTCTAACTCTGTCCATTACAACATTGTATGACGACTCAGCACTCCATATGAAATTGGGCGTCACATCTATTTATCTAGAGCACTCCACCAATAAAAACTTGTTCCGTCTACAGATGGTGCTAGTTATTGTGTAAGAAAGACTGAACAGATGGCTGCCCGAAGAGTGTGCATTTAGACGACTTCGAACAGTGGGTCTGTATGGTGCCAACTTAAACTAATGTACTGAAAACAAGTTTGAGAGAAACACATGCTGAATTCCGTGCTTCCAAGGAGGCTTTATATTCTATATTCTGTGTTTAGATAAAGAAAGAACCTATTGATGTACTACACCACATATGTGATTACTGAATAAAAGTGTATATAACCGTGTCTCTGTTTTGTTTCTTACCTCCTACTGTATTGGAAGTACTGACGCTATTACTACCAGAACTTTCACTGCAGTCATGCAACAGCATGTAATAGGACTAAATTCTGTGGTAAAGCCCATTGCACACCAGTACCTGACATAGTAGGTACCATGTCAGGTCAGAGTGTCAATTATTTTCTATAAAAAAAAAAACCGTTGCCGTCCATTGCCTGGTTCAAATGGCTCTGAGCACTATGGGACTCAACTGTTGAGGTCATTAGTCCCCTAGAACTTAGAACTAGTTAAACCTAACTAACCTAAGGACATCACACACATCCATGCCCAAGGCAGGATTCGAACCTGCGACCGTAGCGGTCTCGCGGTTCCAGACTGCAGCGCCAGAACCGCGCGGCCACTTCGGCCGGCCCATTGCCTGGCGTAGTCGGTATCACGACAGGGTGACTGAAGCGTCAATGCTTTGTTGTAAGCGACTGGAGCTGTGACAGGATGCAAACAGACCGGAAGAGGCTTGGCATACTCCGTCCTGACAAACTATGTGCAATAATTGTAGGTCGAGCCAACTGCAGCAAGATAAATATTCTCATGTCGCTGCTAAGACATCCAGATAGAGTCTGGTTTGAGCATGTAAGAACATTTTGAAGAAAACTGTTCAATCCAAAATAATAACTACAACAGGATATAGTGAAGCGTGCAGATGGTGCCACATACACAACATTCGGTGAGAGCAGTGAAGTCCCTCCACTTGCAAAAGTAAAGCCAAACACCGTGTTCGGATTTGACGATGTTGTCGAGGAAAACCAAAATGAAATTCGCTGACATTTCTGTTTTGGTCGACATATGGCTGTTTATGCATTGCATCTGAGTCACACACAATCGCGAATCCCAAAACAGCTGGCGAGAGATAACGCAAACCTAATTACAGCAGTCAAACAGGACAATCTGAATTTAGGACAATTCACCAGGCTCATGCAGTAACAAATGTACATATCTGTAAAAAATGATTGAATGACGTAGATTACTGGAATCATATACAATATGGGTTCCTCGTTACTGATAACACAAGGAATCGGAATGATGACAGGTGTGGACGGAACTTCCAGGAATATGTAACCTCCATGGAGTGGTGTGAGTACATCAGTATACTCATCACCATGGATAAATTCGCACGCATGCTGGGACTTCAGTCTGATAGGATGAGGGTACATAGACAAAACTCCGCTTGTACATGAACGCGAAAATTCAAACTCTCGAACGTACAGTTGGCGGCGCACGCAGGGAACTGGAGACGTACTTCATACCCTTCGGAGACTGAATGATAAGTCTTTTACTTTCCTTTCGATTGCATTGACCCGATCACTCAGTGTAAGTGAAGGGAAGCAGTTACTATTGAGAAGAGGACATTGTAGAACACTGCCTCAACTTTGGAATCTAGGCACCAACCCGTTCATACAAAGTCTGTTTGACGTTTTCTTACGTGTTCGTGTATGCATTATTTTGTAGGTTATATTTTTCTGTCTTCTTGTTTGGCTAAGTAATAGTGAGAATGAGGTCCACAAAAAGTCGAAATAATGCCTTTGTTGTATTCAGTATTCGATGTTTCGGTGAGAAATAGCCAAAAGTATGCAACAGTAGCAATTTGCGACAAATGCTTCAGTAGTGGTAACAATTTCCGAGGGTTAGTCTTACATAAACTGTAAGTAGGCTGTTTAGGTTTTTTTATTGCTAACGCCACCTCTGTATGAAAATCACTGGCTGTGCTGTGTGCAGTCTGTGGCTGCTTTGCATTGTTGTCTGCCATTGTAGTGTTAGGCAGCTGGCTGTGAACAGCGCGTAGCGTTGCGCAGTTGGAGGTGAGACGCCAGCAGTGGTGGATGTGGGGAGAGAGAGATGGCGGAGTTTTGAAATTTGTCATGAACTGCTATATTTATATATGATGATATCAAGGTAAATACATTGTTTGTTCTCTATTAATATCTTTCATTTGCTAACGATCCCTATCAGTAGTTAGTGCCTTCCATAGTTTGAATCTTCTATTTAGCTGGCAGTAGTGGCGCTCGCTGTATTGCAGTAGCTTGAGCAGCGAAGATTTTTGTGAGGTAAGTGATTTGTGAAAGGTATAGTTTAATGTTAGTCAGGGCTATTCTTTAGTAGGGAATTTTGAAAGTCAGATTGCGTTGCGCTAACAAAAATATTGTGTGTCAGGTTAAGGACAGTCGTGTATAATTGTTAAAAGGGGATGTTTCATATGTCGACCCTTAGCCGAGGATACCTCACTGGAATCTTCTGATTTTTTCTTGTAGTTTGTGTAATTAGTGTAGATTTTGTTTATTGCTAGCGCGTAATTGTAGAGAAAATCTCCTTTGTAGTTGCAGTCTTTCATTGTTGTACAGTAAAACAGTTGTGGCATGCATGTAGATTTGCACCAAGTATTTCGCAGCTGCAATTAACTAGATATTATTTTCAGTGTTATGTTAATGTGTTCTCTTATTTTTGCTCTTCAAATTGTGCTTTTCTGTGTTGTCGTGTGAAATATTGTGACAATAATGGCGTGTGAAAAACGTAATACTAGGCTCCAAAGTAAACTGAGAAACGACAGTGAAAATGAAAGCAGTGTGTTAGCGCCACCGAGTAATGAATTAACTGATGTTCAAAGTAGTAATTTGGTAATTGTGTATAGGGAAATGGAGCGGGCTGCAAACAATGGTGTAGACAGTGAAACAGGTAGTGAACAGGGAAGCATTATCGATCGATCGGTCGGCAACATCTCGCCTCAGGAATCCGAAATGACAGGACACAATTTCGCAAATACTGTAGATTCAGGTTTTGGGTTATCACCGTTTTCTCAAATAAGTCAAGACGCATTTTCTGCTTGTCAAAATGTGAATGTTGCCGGTGCAAATGCACTGCCGAAAAGCGTAGAGAAACAGATTCCAGACACTAATACATTATTATTGCAATGAATGCAACAAATGGAACAAAATCAGAGACAAATGGGACAAAATCTTAAAAAGTTAGACACAGTGGAACAAAATCTCAAAAAGTTAGACACAATGGAACAAAATCTTCAAAAGTTAGACACTACACTTGAACAAACACGTGAAGATTTAACCACTGAGTTACATAACATTGAATCGAAATGTCAAAAAGTCTGTAATGACGTAAAAACACAAATTTGTGAGCATTTTCAACCTATTTTTTCGCGGCATGAAAATGCATTACAGAATCACGAAGCAGCCATAAAAGAACTGCAAACCATTGTTCATGAAAATCATGAGACCTTGTGGGCTAAAATTGACTCAGTTGCATCTACCGATTCGGTTACGCAACTTGCAAAAACTCAGGAAGACTTAAAGGACACAGTAGATACTCTGAAACTTGGTTCAGAAAAACATACAGAGGAAATAATTTCACTATCGGAGAAAGTAGCCGAACTTACGGATCAGGTCACTAACTTACCTACAGAGGTAGATGATGATCTGAATGACACAAGACCCGTAGCCTTCACTGACACAGAAGAGTATGAACAAATAAGAAAATTCAAACAAAATCAAAATCAAATCAATACACAGTACAAAAGAGAAATCCGGGAAGTACAAGATCAGCTGACACAGGTAATACAAGAATTACGTATTTCAGAGGATACTCGCGCCCCAATACGGGAAGAGGGACACAGAAATACGGAACAACCACAAAATAATAACACAGGACACTTCGGAAATTATGAAAGAAATTGGCAAGGCGCATTGGATTTTGAGATGGAACCGCCGAAACGAAGTAACAATGACCGACATGCGACTCGCCGACATGACGATTTTGACTATAAGCTGTTCATTACTACACGTAAATTCAAAACATTTAAGAATTCTGGCAACGACATTCATCCACAAGCATGGCTCCATCAATTCTCTCATTGTTTTCCTCCCAACTGGTCGTTAGAACACAGATTAGAATTTATGTGTGGCTACTTGGAGAATGAACCAGCTGTAAGAATGCGATCGGTAATTCACGATTGCCACAGTGAAGGAGAGTTTTACCATGCCTTCCTCTCAGCATATTGGTCTCAACCCACACAAGACCGAGTAAAACATAGCATCATAATGATGAGACATTTCGAACAATCAGAATTCTCCAGTCTTGTGAAATATTTTGAAGACATGTTGCACAAGAATCAGTACCTGTCAAACCCATACAGCCCCTCAGAACTTATCCGCATTTGCTTAATCAAATTGCCTGAACATTTACGACACATTATTTTGGCAGGACGTTGCAAAGACGACATTGAAGCTTTTCAGGGACTGTTACAAGAATTAGAAATTGACACAGACAGTCGCGGGATGCGAAAACAGGAAAACAATCACAACAGGTCACATCCGCCACAATTCCGTGATGACAGAAACAATAACTGGCCACGACAAGCCTATTCTTACAACGCAATTCGTGACCAAAACAGACACCACCCATATGACAACCATTGGCAGAGTAATAGTTACAGAGAAAGATCGCATTTCCGTAGTAATGAATATGACAGAGATAACCATAGAAACAGACAATATGGTAATCAGAACTATTATTATCAAGGGAGACAGAATAATTTCAGACGCAACAGTTCAGTGCGCAGTTACGATTCAGGGAGAAATTCTCCACCACATGACCGACACGAAAGAAACTGTGTAAACTACCGACAAAACGACAGACCTGAATTCCATCAGAACTGGCGAGCTTTAAACAGAGCTGGGCCCTCTCGGCAAGGCGAATTTGTGGAAGTTAGGCCTCCTAATCCCAATAACGGCGCGCGCCAACAAAGAGACAGACAATGACTCTCACAGCAGGCAGCCGCGTGCGCCCTCTGGCTCCGAGAAAAATAACATAGACGCTAGCCTGGAGAAAAATTTTAGCATTCTTTACCGATGTATACAACATGGTAATTGCTTTGAAGTTGAAACACTGTGCGCTAGGAAGAGTAAAGGTTTACACCACATTTCACATGTAAAACCGTTTATTGAAAGATAATCTGCTTTTTAACTTTGTCTTTGCCATAAAACTTTTCACTTAACATTTCTAGTATGCTTTGTCAGATTTAGAATCTGTTAACATGTAACAATGTTTGAAGTGAAATATCCAGTCAAGAACCAAGAGAACTTATTTAAACAGAAATTACGAATGCATTGTTATAATGAACAGACGACACAGTGTTGTTAATTGTACATTCTTGCTTGTTAGTTGCACGATTACGTAACGACTATCAGGCTTACATACTTAGGACACATACTGGTACTGCTAATGAGATTTTAATGCAACTTTTGGTTTACTTGAAAATACATTCTGGGTTTAAAGTACTTTCTGTGAGATACCAGAGGACACAGTGGTTAGTTTATGTGACAGCTACACGATGTTATCACGACGCTACTAATGAGTGACAATTCACAATGTTGCTTTTGCAGTGTACCTGTTTTATATCTGCACAGTTTTCTGTCTTATTCTGGAAAGTAAAACAGGTTTTAGTAGTAACTTTTGTAGTATAGCTACAATGAGACAGCCTTTTTCGTGGCATAACAATACGTTACTGTACAGTACTTTCTTCATCACGCCAATAAGCATAATAACTACGATATCTATACGCAAAGCATTTCACTTTTGTTTATCATGAGGTAAGTACATTGACTTCTGCTGAACTTAGCTTTCGGAGGACGATAACTACGACACTTCCACACAGATTATGTTGCAACAAGACGCACATTTAGCGCTACAGTACACGTATTTGAGTGATTAATTTTGTACTTAAAACATTTATTTTTAGAGATTTTTTGAATGACAAAGAAAGTTTTCCGTGATACATTTCATTCCATTGCTGTAATCTGTAACACCTGAGGGTATAATTACATTAATCCTCAGGGGGGTACACGCCTACTTTGTGTACCATGTGTTTGGCAAGCACAAGGAACCCTAGCTAATATGGTATTTGCTTATACAACTTTACACATCAGTACCATATTTCTCTAACACACAAATTACACAGCTATCTGATCATTTAACTGAGAGAGAGACAAACATTTATTTTACTATATCAGTGACAGATGTTTACGTAATTACACAGTTGGATAACTTCACACTTATGAAACTGTATTTTGTCTGTACTTTGTAAACTGTTCATATTTTTTCGGAATCATTGTGATACTATGAGAGCTTTGAATGATGTATTTGGTATGAGATCATGATTTTTAAAGTACGTTTGAGGCAGCTGACACTTTTGACATGAGCAGAGAATTTTTTTAGGCTTAGAAATTATTGGATGAAGTTACGACGATTTTGAGATTTGACTGAAGTGTTATGATGTTATTATTACGACGACGATGTGTATTATGTTGTTGAGGAATGTTTATTATGCTACGTATTTCTCATGATGAAATATTGAAGAAGTGTCGACGAATATGTATATGTATAATGAGGTAAGGAATAATGAGTAGTGTTTAGGGACTCTGATTTATGAAAAGGATGTTGGAAACCAAGAAACGTACTTTAAGAGTTATGAAATGTGTGTGTATATGCGTGACTGTATCACAATACTGACGAATATTTTATTTGGACACTTATATTTTTAGGATTTTCTTTCTACAGATTTGCAACGCTAATTCTTGACCTGTGAAATATTTTTATGTGAGACTGTCACTGTAGCGGAAACTGGTGTCATAAATATTTCCGTAAGAAAGTTAAGTGACCACCTGCACGTAATGCGTTGTGGGCACGCAGCTGTGTCAAACACCTGGAGAACAAGCCATTAGGGTGTGCCTTTCCTGAAGCACAGGTAAAAAAAAAAAAAGGGAAAAAAGGCAGGCCTTTATCCTCGCCACTGACATTCCTTTAGAGAAAATATTGCAAATGGGACACCCTCATTACTTCCATTAACCTTGCTATTGACATTCCTTTGTAGAAAGCATCGCAAATATTACACGCTCATTACCTGAAAACATATGATTACTCGTACTTTGTGCTAATTACTGCAATGCTTATGAATTGATGGGAAATATTCGTACATCTGCACACCTGATTATGACAAGTGTCTTTCTATGAGAGTTGAGAGCTACTGACTTACGAAATGCCACATGACTATTGAATGATGTTTTTATGCTTTGGTTTGCGTAATTGCTTATTTCATTTGACATCTGGTTTCCAGCTGTGTTGCAGCATTGCTTTTATAAAATGAAATGCATTTGCTAATGTGAACACTTTCTGTCAACAGATCTATTAAATAATTATTTTATGATCCACATTCTTTAAAAAAGGAGCACTTGGAAAGGGAAGAACAATAAGAAGGAACTAGTAACAGTAACACATACTTTTCTTTTCAAGTACATGGTAATATTTCTTTTTACAATCAGTTGTTGTGATGCACCACTTTAATTACATAGACATTAAGATGTGATTATACATTTCCCTTATCTGCATTGTTGTTTTTACTGTAATATTTTTTCTGCTTGAGCTATGTCATGTTTAGATATAAGCTGCTGTTTGCCAGGCATAGTGCTACTGAACTTTAATTTGTGTTACTCTGCTAAGCCAGATTTATTTTTTTGTTGCTGCACATTGGCTCATATTAGTTGTAATGTTGCATTGCTTGGTAATTTAGATTTACTGTAGCTTGCTTTGCAATTTTCCAACTTTTTGGTCATTGCTGTTTGTGTTACTTATTTTGTGCTGCTGCATTGCCTCGTCCCTTAGTTTAGCATCTGAGCTCAGTAGATTTAAGTTAGCTTAAGAGGGGGTAGCCTCTAAGAGAATGAGTTGCGATGAATTGGAAGAAATGCATTGAGAAAACAGGTTTAGGTAGGATTTTCTTGGAAATAAATGTTGAGGTAAGAAATGTGTGAACATATAAATACAGAAAGCATGCTTAGATAGAATTTTTTTTGGTGGAAACAAAGGATGAAATAAGAGGAAAGATATATGAAGTTTTGGGTTGGACTGCAGTACCAAATGTTACACTGAAAACGAACCCTGTCCTTTCCTATTGGTGTTATCCCACTATGTGTTTGTGTACCCTTGTGTATTTGTTTTCTTCCTGTCTCTGTGTAGTTTCATAGAATTTTTTCTTCTTTTAATATTAAGCTACATTCACTATGATGAGGAATACTGTTATCCTCGAATATAATTGGCATTAATAATATGTTATTTACTTTGTAAAGATGTTAGACATTATTAATTCTGTTCTGTTCAATGCTCATGTGTGAAGTTGATGTTTCAAAAGTTATTGTGATCCCTTATGTATGTACTCATGTGATAATTCCATTGATGTATATGTTTATTTCTATTCTTTTGTAAAGCCTGTGTTACTACAAATGTTATCTGTATTGTTACGTTCTTTAATGATGTATTTTGTACCTTTGTAATTGTATTTTCATGTTGTAATTTTATAATTGTACAGACACCAGTTCTTCAAATTAAGTTACATTTCACTGCACACGTTTCTGTTGGTCATAGTATATGGACAATATGTGAGAAGTAGGGACTGTTAGTGTTTGCACGTGTGTTAATAATTCAGCAAGGGACTGGATAACAGCATTGCTGGTTCTAAGGACAATTCCAAATACTTTGTGAGTGCACAAGTGGTGGTTTATGGACTTGCTATATTCTCTGCAAGACTCTTCGATGGTGATTGTGCACCTGCACAGTCGCAACAGATGGCTGCTGGCCATTTCTACAAGGACTACAGTGGGTCTACACCTTTGCTGACTCACCAGTACCATTATTTCTACAAGGCCTGCAGTGGGTCTGCACCTCTGGTGGCCCACCAATACCGTAATCTCTACCAGGACTACAGTGGGTCTGTTCTGTGATGACCTACCTACCAATATTCTTCAAAACGTCGAATGACTCTGCTGTGGGTTTGCTATGTTGTGGCCCATTACCTGTCTGCATGTCAAGAGTCAGCACTGTCTTTCTGATGGAAGGACACTACTTCTTCAAGACTGCATGGAAACCCACTACTTCTGTGTGCATTCTCTTTTACTGTTCAGACTTTGAAAAAAAAGGCAAAACACTGCATTTTACTGTGATGAATCAGGACTGTCTTTATGGACTGTGAGAAAATTTTAGCTTTTGACCAAAATTGTATCAATAAGTGTGTGCATTTGATTTCTTTGTTATTGTAATTATGAAAAATTTTTTTTTCAAATCTGTATTGGCCACTGCCCAATCCAATTTGTAAAAATTTTTGTGGGGAGCATGGGGGCTATGTAAGTAGGCTGTTTAGGTTTTTTTATTGCTAACGCCACCTCTGTATGAAAATCACTGGCTGTGCTGTGTGCAGTCTGTGGCTGCTTTGCATTGTTGTCTGCCATTGTTGTGTTAGGCAGCTGGCTGTGAACAGCGCGTAGCGTTGCGCAGTTGGAGGTGAGACGCCAGCAGTGGTGGATGTGGGGAGAGAGATGGCGGAGTTTTGAAATTTGTCATGAACTGCTATATTTATATATGATGATATCAAGGTAAATACATTGTTTGTTCTCTATTAATATCTTTCATTTGCTAACTATCCCTATCAGTAGTTAGTGCCTTCCATAGTTTGAATCTTCTATTTAGCTGGCATTAGTGGCGCTCGCTGTATTGCAGTAGCTTGAGCAGCGAAGATTTTTGTGAGGTAAGTGATTTGTGAAAGGTATAGTTTAATGTTAGTCAGGGCCATTCTTTAGTAGGGAATTTTGAAAGTCAGATTGCGTTGCGCTAACAAAAATATTGTGTGTCAGGTTAAGGACAGTCGTGTATAATTGTTAAAAGGGGAAGTTTCAAAACACTGTCGTTCTTTAATCATTCTAATTAAAGAGGCAGTTCAGAATTATGTGACATGATAAGTTATGTTTGGTTAGGGAGCTAATCCACCTAAAGAGCAAAGAACTACAAACACTGGTCAAGTTGGTTGTAAGGGCAGGTGGCAACTTATCAGCAGTATCTCTAACTTGTTCGTCGTCGTAGCAGTGAAGTAAGCCCATGAAAACTTCAGATGGGGAATGTAATTCGGGACGAAACCGATTCTGACCCTCTGGTTCGCAAACTAGTACTTTGGGCAGGATGCACAAAACACATGAGGACAACTGAAAAGTGTTCGTAGCAGGCAATGAGAAAGCCGATGAAGGAACCACAAAGGAGAATAACGACATGCTTAACATCAAGTCTGGAACGGCACAGTATCAGAAAAAGCGAGACAATCATCCTAGGTGAACTGCAAAATTATGCACTATGGCAGAAGCAAGCACGATTTCAGACATAGGCTGGCACAGGTGAAGAAATATTTCCTCAATAAACGAGCTTTAGTGGCATAGATGTCAATACGGAAGTTGCTAATGAGTTTCCGAGTGCACATTTCGACAGGAGCATCGTTCTGCAACGAAACACGGGTGATCAGTAATTGGGAGTGGGAGGAACTGGAAGTATTTGAACCAGTGGTGCAAATCAAGGAAGTGTATGAAAGGAAGTAGTGCTGCCAGGGAATAAGATGGGAAAGAGCATGCTATATGGAAGAGCCTTACCAGACGAATGGAGAGGGTAGTGGGATATTTGCTACCATATCCCGGAATACATAAGCAACGAAGGAAAGACGAATGTAGAGATGAAATTGGATAGATAAAGACTACAGTATGAAAAACAAGTTAGAGATAATGTAGTGTGAAGTACGTATGTAGGAATAAAGTGATTAGCTCGAAACAGTCAAAGGTGGAGGTCAATTTCAAGCCAGTCGAATGCTGATAAAAGAAATTGTTTGTATTATTTTCACGAAATGTATCTTTCTGTTATTCAGTTTCGCCCTCAACCACTACGTTTTGTTCGTCTCACAAACTACAGGGACGTTAGACATGGAACCAATGTCAATTGAGGACTACCTCGGCGTCGATCTGCTACAGCACTGATTGAAAGTCGATGATAATTAGTTTCACCACCAGGATATGAATGAGCTACATCTTTATCGAACGCTCCGTATCCACCATGATTCACCTAGCTTTTTTGGTGAGGCAGATGTTATTTTCAATCAAAATCATTAACTCCGTGGAATGAATTGCACACGTAGGTAAAGAACAACCAGTCAGTAATGTTCAAATAACTTCATCTCCAGGGGTAAAACATACCTGCACACTAAAATTTTCGATCGGTTTCAACGTCAATAAGGATACATCTTACCAGAATAACTCTGTTTCACAAATTAGGTACAAAACAAAATCCTAATGATTAGAGGTGCAATGCGTTTGTTGTAGTGATAATTATGTGGGATACCTGTACTGGACTTCTGCCCTGGAAAATTCTAAGGCGTGGAACCACCCTTTATACTACCGTGGAGTCGTACACAACGGAAAGTTAACACGCATTTGACTGACTGTAGTCCTTAGCAGAAAAGCTGAAGTTGACACAAATTGTAAAATTCCTAGATAATTTCTCTCTACTTGCATGTAAATGAATGCTATGAATAAATGTATAAGATAAATATAACTTCTGAAATAACACATAAGGTTTTGAGTAACTACAAATTTGTTACACAACCAGAGAACGACATTGGACATCAACTGACAAAAACAACATCAATTACTTCCAAGCTCTTATGTAATAAAATGAGTTCTGTATACTGGCTTATGGTTGCCAAAGCTGTAGATGGTTGGAAGATTTGCTTCCACGCCGACATTAACTGTGACAACGCGATCTGACACAATAATTCACTGATGGTGATTGTGAACTGCAGAGCTGAAGCCACAGCGAAATGCAAATAAGTGAGTGACTGCTGCTGTCTGAAAGCATTCGTCGTCGATGGGGAAAATTCAGCGTAAAATTTTTTGCTATGCCAGATTTCCGGAATGCTCACCATGCATCATCTGGAATGAGCAACGCAGCAAACAGTGCACCTCTGCATCTACTCGAAAGGTGTACCTCCATGTCGCTCTCCACGTCGAAGACCCGAGTCCTCGATCTAATGACTATAGTGGGCCTTAGCCGATAACTCGATCCAATGGCTCCATGGATTAGGCCAGAACCTTATCCGTACCATGGTCTCCGCCTAAATATACCCTGTCTCTTCACTACGACTGTCAAAAAACATCCCACTCTCTAAATGCTAAAACGACCAGTAATAATACGTCAGTGCCTCCAAAAGCCAATCACAAAGCTATCTGCTCTCCATACAGTCTCCCACCAGATGACAGGCAAATTGTCCTCCTCCAATCCCTTATCTATACGTTACAAGGGATAGGTGCTCACTGACGTCCCAGTCAAGAAACTGCTTTTCTGCTCTTGGAAAGAGGCTTGGGGACGATGCCTGCGTGACTGTAAAAAATCTCGAGAACTGTCCTAGTGACACTGACAGGCATCCTACGTTGCCAGCCCATTTCAGCGACCATCGCGAAATGGTATTCACAATACTGACACACACGGATCTCAGCAGGAAGATCCGCCAGAAACGTTACGTGGATACTTGTTTATTCAGAATAATGCTACCTCGTCCTCTAGAAACAATTATAAAGGCACCAGACCATCGCGACTGAGCTAAAAAGTTATAAAAATTTGGTCTAGAGCCTCTTGGATAATACACTGTAGCCTGCCAAGAGCTTCTCTCTCGCTGAGGGTAGGATACCCCCACGATTCGTCCCGTGTCCGCCGGCATGAGTTCCACTGCATGAAAGCGTAAACCGATATGGTTACAGAATCGGTCGGAGGATGGCATTCACGTATCGTATAGGCGTTACAGCGCCTTCCATGACTACCAGCGGCTTACGTGAGACCCACGAAATGCCACGCCATAACAGCAGGGAATCCTGCTGCACTCGTTGGACAATGTGTCTAAATCATTCAACCTGACCGGGTTGCCTCAAAACAGATCTCCAGCGATTGTCTGTTGAAGGCATATGCGACGCTCATCAGTGATGAGAACGTGATACCAGTCTCGAGCGGTCCATTCGGCATGTTGTTGGGCCCATCTGTACCGGGCTGCATGGTGGTGGTGGTGCAGAGATGGCCATCACTCCTGGTGTCTATGGAGAAATTTCCCATCATGCTGCCTAATGCGCATAGTTTGAGTCGTTACACGACGTACTGTGGCTGCATAAAAAGCATTATTCAACATGGCGGTGTTCTGTCAGTGTTCCTCCGAGCCATAATCCATAGGTAGCGGTCATCCACAGCACATCCTTGGGCGGCTTGAGCAAGGCATGTCATCGACAGTTCCAGTCTCTCTGTATCTGCTCCATGTCTTAACCACATCACTTTGGTTCACTCCGAGACGCCTGGAAACTTCCTTTGTTGAGAGCCCTTTGTGGCACAAAAGAACAATACGGACGCGATCGAACCACTGTCCTGACCGTCTAGGTAGGGTTGAACTACAGACAACACGAGCCGTGTATATCCTTCCTGGTGGAATGACAAACTGATCGGCTGTCGAACACCCTCCGTCTAATATTTGCTACTCATGCATGGTTGTTTTCATCCCTGGGCGGGTTAGTGACTTCTCTTAACCGTCAAATGGACTGTGTCTGTGATACAATATCCACAGTCAACGCCTATCTTCAGGAGTTCTGGGAACCAGGGTGACGCAAGAATTTTATTGATGTGTGTACAGCATACACAAGAGCCAAGAAAGAATAATAGGTGTGGACGACCAAGAACGAATTGCTCGGACTAAAAACGGCGTAAGACGGGGATGTAGTCTTTCGTACCAACTCTTCAATCTGTACATCGACAAAGCAATAAAAGTAAGGTTCAGAAGCAGAATTAAAATTAATGAGGAAAAGATATCAGATACCATTCGTTTTATTGAGTGAAAGTGAAAAATAATTACATGTTATGCTGAATGGAATTAACAGTCTAATGAGTACATAATGTGGATTGAGAGTAAATCGGAGAAAGACGAAAGTAACTTCATCTATTTCGTGACCATCAATCCTGATGTTAAGGCATTCTGCTACCTAGTCAGCGAAATAGCCAATGGCGGACGGTGAAAGGGTGATATCAAAAGCAGACGAGCAATGGCAAAAAAGGGAATTTCTGGCCAAGAGAAGCGTACTAGTATTAAACATAGGCCTTAATGTGAAGAAGAAATTTCTGAGAATAGACACTTGGAGCACAACATTGTATGAATATGAAACGTGTTATGGGACAACCAAAATTGAAGAGTATCTAAGCATTTGATATACGGTGCTACAGACGAACGTCGAAAATTAGATGGACTGATAACGAATGGAAAGTGGACATTCTGCCCAGATGCATGTGGAGAACACTGACAAGAAGGGACAGAATGATGGAACATCTCCTAAGGCATCAGGAAATGACTTCCAGGGTACTACTAGAGGGAGCTGTAAGGGGCAACAAGTGTAGAAGAAGACAGAGATCGGGATAAATCCAGCAAATATTTGAGGATATAGGTAGCAAGTGCTACTCTGGTTTGATGCGGCCCGCCACGAATTCCCGTCCAGCGCCAACCTCTTCCTACCAGTCAGAAGACATGACTTAAAAAAACAAAAAAACAAAAAAAAATCTTCCGGGTTCCATTGTGATGGCCAGTTAGAACCATATCACTCAATTTTACAGAATATGTGTTCATATTTACTGTGATAATGAACTTCACCAGCATCCATTTGTATAGCACATGCCGGATGCTAGCAATGCTTCGTTATCACGATGCACATCCATACATATTCTGTCACGTTTGTGATATGGTACTAGCTGGTTCTCACAATGGAAGAAGACAGATGGATATTCAGAACGAAAGTGTTGTGTACATAGTTCCGCATAGTCAGCGCGTACACAACTTTCCCACTAGAGCGCGCCCCGCTAAGCAGAACAGAGCAGGCGCAGCACTTGTCCGTCTCCGCACTACGAGATGGCGCTGCCATGAAGACGGACCAAATTCTGCTTCTGCCGATCCCCGTATTAATATGTAATGCAGCCAATGAGATTTATGCTAACGTAGAACCTTTTCTCCTCGCGGATCACACTCGCGTAGTGATACCTGAACGCGCGAGGTATTATAACGAGTGTACAGACCTCCGATTAGTCAGTCTGCACCAGTCTGTATCAGTCTGCAGTAAAGTTTCAGTCTGCGCCTAATAAGATTACCATATTCCTGTACATAGCCGTGAAGAGAAATGTATGGACACTTTGTCAAGTATCAGAGATACGTGAGAATAAGATTAACGTACCAAGACCAAAGGAACTACACATTGTCAATTGTAAATAGCATCCAGAACCAAGTTAAGTTATTTTTATGCTTGTTATTATTTTAATAAATGTGTGTGAAAATTAATGAAGTTCTGTTTAAATTTGGTCACCGTCAACCTGCTACTCTAAGCGTGCAAGTGGAATTTCTATCGTCTGACCTAACGGCAGAAGATAAACACGCCACAATAAGACCACGAGACAAATTGCTGACACTCGCCTACTTCGTTAGAGCGACAAGTCAAATAATCTGGTGGTGTGTGTACCGAAGGTCTTACAGTGCGCACAACACAAAAAGCAACCCAGGCTCTAGTACGACAGCACTCAGCATTATGTTTGGAAATAGGTATATAGCTTCCTGTTTACCATGTGAAATCAGCCTTAAAGAGTTCTAGATACGGTTCACAGAGTAAATAACTACATAAAACTGCAACCTGTTACTTTTTTGAAGTATTTACTTGCACCTATGTACATATATTCTAAATGTAATTCAGATATAATAAAGAACTCCTGTACCTCCGTAAAGCATAATCTCCCTGATTGCAAAAAGAGGAAGAACAAAAAATTTTATTTACTGAAGGTCCCAACATGGAAAAACTGTATTTTCACCAAAACTCGTACACACGAACAAATTCAGTGAACACGTGAACAACAGTTGAAGTATGATACTTTTAAACATTAACTTAAAGTGAACAAATGAGGAAGTATAAGCTATAAACATGGTGTATGTAAGCCGAAAAAAAAATAGAGAGAAATATGAACAGAAAATCATACAAGAAACATGTTTGAAATGTGCTGTGTATAAACAGTGTACCACAATATCGAGAAACACATGTAAAACGTTTAAATCACAGTGTTTGGTCTGTAAATGAACATTACTATACAAATAAAAGCAATAGTAACGTGAAGAAGAGGTGTGAAAGTTAACATATTAAACAATGCAATATAATATATAGGTGTAAATTACAGTGTTTGGAACAAAAAGTAAATAAAACCATAGAAACAAAATGCAGACAAGCAAGTATGAGAAAAATTTGTGTCATATATCCATTGTGTCACAGAATATTGCAACTGTCTAATGACAAATGCAAGTAATGACATGACTGACAAACATACAATACAAAAAACAAATTAATAATTGCACATTACACCATCAGTAGTGTGGTCATGTCTGTGGACGTATAGAGAGCAGCTGAAGCGAAAATGTGGTGCGTTACATGTGATCAGCATACGTCTAAGTCTTGTATTGGTGTGAATTGTAATACAAAGTATCAGGAAAAACTTAACAATAACAGGTTACCGAAAAATACAATATAGTACAAATGAATTGTCTACGATAGTCAGTCAGTAATGACAGTTAATGGCAGCTGGGGTATGGCAAGTACATAAGAAAACAATAATGTCTAGTGACTATCGCACTGAAGAATCACATGACAACTCTACAGTCACTTCACTCCGTCATTTCTTTCAGTGAAATGAAGTCACAAAGTGGTGCTGTAGCTGCTGGGAATATGTGTAGTTCAGATACCGTTGGCAAGGACCTCCTTGTAGTTATGCCATTGGGTAGGGACAACAGTGGCCAGTACTGGAAATCCTTCCTTCTTGCCCAAAAGCACCCTGGATGGGACTGACCAGCTGTCATTGACATACTGGCAACACAACATCTTGGAGCTACAATGATGACAGACTGACAGACAGGAGCAATGGCTGAACTTAATAGTACTTTGACCGCAACCTGACTGTCATCTGTTTCTTGGCGTTGAAATTGTTCTTTGTGCCTAGCTCGTAAGAGTGTCAGTAGAATGATCTTGCTTCCATGATGATCAACGTGAAAGCGGGAAAGCTCAGCAGCACCACTGGCGTATTGTAGCTACCCAAGTGCAATTTGATAGCAGTAGTTCATGACTGGTTCTGTTTTCACGGTCAGTATGTGGTGAAGATATTTCCAAGGACAGTCTATAGAATAGATCGTGTCACAGCAAAGAATTGCATTTGACAGTAGTCTGGCTGAGTGTGAGAGTCTCAAAAACTCAGTCATCAAGATGGCAACAGTGTTGCCTGGGGGGATGTCACCACAGATCAATGTCGCTGCAGTGTACCTGTGTGGAAAGCTGGTGAGAGAGGTGTGAAGCCTCTCAGAAATCCTGTGAACATTGTGATACGGCGCCTCTCTGAATTAGCCTTCAAACTGTCTGATCGAAATCGAGGAAAACTAGCAGAAGTTGTCCTTCATGTGGCAAGAAATCCTTGCACAGTGCTCTAGATGTTGTCAATCCCTTGGCATTCTTCAGTGGTATGAGTGTCACGAATTTCGACGTCAACTTCACAATCACCATTTTGTAACAAAACCCTCTGCGATCATGTAGGAAGGGTCTCTCCAAATCTATGTGCACTACCTGTTTCAGTTTGTTAGGCATGATGGGGTTCAATGCGCCTGCTTGGCTATTGTGGAATGTTCTGGCAATAGTTGGAGACCGCCAAGCCTCTTCCATCTCTACTTTTCATATTCTTCAAAGTGAAAAGTGTTCTCAGCTTTATGAAACACTTTCTGGACCCAAAGTGGGTGTAAGCCACATGTGTAAACCATGTAACTACATTGATGAATTCCTTAAGCAAACACAACCACCACAGTGGGTCTGCGGCTCTATTGTGATGGAACAAAAGTCCCTTGCGTAAAGGAGACAATTGTTTAGTAGCTGCTTGGGACCGATGTTTCCATCTTCTTTTCAGTGCTAGAAGCTCTGAGTACGTGTCTTGTTCTTTTCTAATATCCTTCACGCTAGACATTAAATCACTTTCAAATGTCACTGTATGCCTGTAAAAACTGACGTCGTTTCCTTCTAGCTCCTCAAACACGCTTTCGATCAAGACAACAGACGAGCATGATAACACATCCACAACGATATCCGTTTTGCCTAGAACATGTGTAATGGTAAAATAAAGTTCAGTCGGGTACCGTACCGATCTTGGGAATACTTTGTGAGTAATTTTGGCAGTTAAAAAGAATCAAAGTTTCCTGTGGTCTATGGTCTGTCTTTCAAACTAGAAAAATCAAGTTTTTGGAATTTCCTAAAGACAGCCAGTGCTTCCAACTCGGTGTTAGACAAATTCCTTTCGCATCTCGATAAGACATGGTTGCGAAACACAATTGTCTTATGGACTATGTTCCGTTATTGCTGCAGTATCATGACACCGAATACTCTATAGGCAGTTCCAGCGGCCATACAGAATCAGCCTGACAAATTAGAGTGTGACTGTATTGCTGCTCTTATCCAATGTGAGTAATGATTGATAAGCTCGTTCTGCTGCAGCGTCCTAAGACTGCGGAGTCTTCTTGTCAGTAAGTTGGCGAAGTTGCCGTGAAGGTAATGTCGACATATTGATGAATCTTTTATAAAAATTACTGTCCCAAGAAATGCTCCGAGTTCTTTCTTCATTGTTGGTCACGCAAATTTTTCAGTGGCCTCTGTCTTTTCCATGTTCGGAGATATCGCTTCCGCCTTAATAATGTATCCAAGAAATCTGACTCTCAAACTTTGGAAACATGGCTAAGTGACTCTCCAGGCTGTGGCTAAGCCATGTCTCCGCAATATCCTTTCTTACAGGAATGCTCGTCTTGCCTATTTCGCAGAATATCTTCTGTGAATTTTTGAAGGTAGTTGACGAAATTCTGCTGGACGTAAAGCTTTGAGTACGTACCGTGAACCGCACTTGAGTAGCTCAGTTGGTAGAGCATATGACTATAAAAGGCAAAGGTCACGAGTTTGAGTGTATGGCGAACAGTTTTCTTCTGCCAGGAAGTTTTAAGCAGCGTGGTGTGACAGCGAAGATGAGTAAATCATTAATGTTTGTAGGGCATGGTTCAAAGTTTCATTATGTGCATCCCATGATGCTGGTACTGTCAAGAGTTCTTCCACGTAACTTATGATGTGCTGTATAATGGAATAGCTTAACGTGTTATCCATCTATAAACGTATCTTTTTCAGCGTTTATATTGATCAGAAACTGATAGGATCTACCAAAGGGCCGGAATGCCAGGTATTTTCGACGATCTGGGTGCTGTGTTGTCTGCCAGAAGCTGGAACACAAGTCGACTGTTGAATGAATTTTTATTTCATAACTTTTTTAGGAATTATTCTAATTTCTCAGGTCTGTCTTTCTTTGGATTTGTGGTAGTACTTATTCGGCACGAGTACAGGACAAGTCGTATTGAACATCCTTGCTTCTCTTCCAGCATGAGTGGTCTGTTGTATGCCGGGGGCAGCCTCTAATATACTACCATCCAACTTTTTTGGCATTTCCAGGAATTTTTTTATACCTGTACACGCCTGGGATTGGCTGCCGTGGCACAATGAACTTCCTGTGCCCCTGCACCCAGAATGAATACTCGAAGTTCTTGATAGTGCTGATTTTCGCAAAAATACATCTATGTTAGCTAATGAACTGTTCTTAATTTTTCCTTTTCTTTTCCCATAACGTTCTGCAGTTTCTGTATTTTTTCTTCAGTTGCACACCTCACACATTCCGTCATGTTTTCCTCATCTTGCTCATCTATTTCGTTATTATAGTGTGGAGGTTTGATTTCTTCCTCAATATTCTCTATTGACATAATAGTTTAGTTTCAGACAATTTCCTAGAGGCTGAGTTCTAATAGCATGCTCCTCGAACCATAAATTATTGACATCATCCTTCAGTAGTAGCTCTTCCCCCCTACCCTGTCGTTCATTTAGGAAACCCGAAGCAAGTATCAGGTCATTGGCCACATGTGGCACAACCAAGCAGTTTGTTTCTAGCATATGTTCTGGAAACTTCTATAGAGGCGCGACGTCAGACTCACTTAAAATTTTCCAACTAATGCACCTCTATTTCCGTCTCCTCGAGTAACAGAATCGATCAGTAAGGATTTTCTGAGCACTTCTGATACTCTAATGCTGATATCGATGCGACTACCGCCGCAAAAATCCCATTCAACTCAATATTGGCTAAGGTAAACTCTATAATGGGGTGCAAATCCTTCTAACAATAGTTAGCCTTGCTTTTATATTCTTATAAATTTAATCGGCTCATTCTGATTACTGTCATGGGAGTGACCTGAGTCCGTCCTACATCTGCATATTGTCAGGTATGTGTTGTGTTGTGTTCCCGTTGCACTGCTCGTTTGACGGATTTGGTGGGCACAGCTGTAAGAATTCTACCTGCTAAAGCCTCCTACCTGGTTCTCTGCAGGTTCGTCCAAAAGGCCAATTTTTATTGCCCCATTAAAATTTTTCCAGTTGTTTCTTCTCTCAGGAGGCGCTCTCCCTCATTCATAAGTGCGTCTTCCTGATGATCAGTGCCTACTGTTGTGCTTCCTGTCGTTGTTTCTGTTTGACAGCTTATGATGCCTTCTCCTCTCTCGTGTGTTGTGGGCTTCATATGCGACCTCTGGTTCTCTGGTAACACTTTCCAATGGTTCGATGTTATCTATACATCTTCTTACAAGCACATTTTGGTAGTAGCACGTTAATTTCATGTAGCAGAAGTGCGAATGAACCGCTCATGTGTCCACATATAACTTACTGATGTACCCTAAGGTCCAAGATGGTGGAATCTGTCTATCAACCTGAGGTATCCTAGTTTTAGGATGTATCGTATTGCCACTGTCATGACAATTCTGGAAGTTGTGAACTGCCATAAAATTATCATGTTTGAATCTCAAAACATCACTTGTGCTTGATATTTCATTTGATTCTGGTGTTTGTTAACTTCCCTATGATGGGTGACTTCTTTGCCCAGGTACCTGGTGCATCTTCCCACACTGTCTTCAACACTAATGTGTGAGACATGCATCTGGAGTGCCACGCAGTTGTGTGATGACTGGCACTCTGAGTTGTGTTGTGTGGCTGGTAGATTGCTTCTCACCTGTGGTGGGCACACAGCAGCTGATCGATAGACTGGGGATTCTACTCTACGCACTGGCTCAGCTATGTCGGAATTTAATCCGCCCCTGCTTACCTCACGTCCATTTGTAGTCCTCTTTTAACTACTTTTCACATCAGTTTCCTATATGTTTTATGTGTTCTCGCGTGTGTTTAATATCTTGAATTATTTCTGTCTGCTATGCATTAATATGAGAGTTATCATTTCACAGTTCTGTCAGGCCCTGTCACTGCTGTTCAAATTAACCTTCACAATTTGAATTATTTGATGTTTCTTCCCATAGCTCGTTTACTATCTGACTCTGCTGTTCCTGTAACATGGACAGAACATTCTTTGTTTGGGTAAGAGCATTTATGACTTGTTTCGCCTGTCTCTCTGCCAGTAGCGCTTCCTTTCTAGCACCTAATGCTTCTATCCTTTGTACTACTTCATCTTTTCTTTACGTCTGCTACCAAATTCTTCGCTTCTACTGACATTTTCTAAGCGATTGACATATCGTTTTCGACCCCAGTTATGTATTTCTTAAGTTACTTCTGACTTATTTCTTCTGCATTATTCAAAAAAATTCTAACGTAGCTTGATTGGCAACATTCTTATCCATGGCTACGTCCGTCGTTGAAATTCGTGAAATCATTGCACTGTCACTTCGGTGGCCAAATCGAACTATCATTACTGCTTGGAGAATCCTTTTGATCCTGATAACAGTTTCAACAAGTCCTGAATGAGCAACACTTTCATTCTCACAGTCATCAAACACAACATTAAATTTCGTCGCCGTCTAACACTGTCCGGTCCATACTGCTACCGCAGGCTGTACAATTGCTGTATTATTATCGATCTTTTTGGCTTTTTGAGAGTACTCAACTTGTAGAATAAGTAAGAAATCATAGGGAAGAGATGGAGACGACATTCAGACAGAGACACGGTATGAAGAAGATTTGGGTGTAGGCTGCGAAAGGTATTGGATCGAGGTGTTGGCCAAGGACCATGATATGACATGTAAGCAAATCTTACAGCATCCCTCCAGATGATGGGCAAATTGTCCTCCTCAAATCCCATTGCTACAGGTGACAAGGTGCCCACAGTCGCGTCCTCTGCTGCATGAATCGACATTCCAATAAAGAAACTGTTTCCCCGTGTATGGTGTGGGCACCTTGGCGAAGGTTCCTGTGTGGCTCTAAAAATCACGAGATTTGTACTGGCGACATTTTGACGGGCGTCCTGCCGTGCCAGCCCATTTCAACCACTGGGGCGAAATGTTTTTCACGATCCTAGCAGATCCACAGGAAACATGAAGCAGATAGCTGGAGATCCAGAAGAATAGTCTCTCCCTGGCAGAAACAATTATCAAGGCACTGTGTCATCGTGTCTCGGCTTAAGAAGTTGTAAGCGTTCAGTCTACAGCCTCTGGTGCAATGCACTGTAGCCTGCTGAGCTCCTCTCTTCCTGAGGCTAGAGTCCCCCCAACAATCTCGCTGTTCGGTGTGTGTCCATTATTGTAAGATACACTGCATGAAAGTCGCAGTCAGGGCTCCGAGGCTCCCTCAATAAATCTGGTCTTCTTCCCCCCTTGTTCCACGAGGTAACGGCAATAAAGCAGTCTTTATTGCCATCTACATACAGCGAGCTTTCCTTCGCCTAGCTGCAGCCGTAGCTGTCTACCAAGTCATAACTAATAAACAGTGCAATAAGCTACTAATGAACTTCGCATGCCGCCACTGCCAAGTATCCCTAGTGAACGTTATATCGGCCACTGTGTCGCCAGGATTGTATACAAGAACCCTAATATCATATGTCTTCATAAACTGAATAATTAGGGTGAAAGAAGATTATTACCTTTCAAGGTCTTTGCATGGTCTCTGGCGATAAGACTTCCGTCTTGTGTCATGCTCAATCCACCATATGAAAAGCAGATATACAAGTCACCTTAAATCAATCTACTCTGCATTTATAACACGTAAAATCATCGTCAAAAGGAAATGTGGAGAACAATGTAAGAGGTTCACGTATGTTAACTGTACAGGGTAAGTCACTAACTGCTGCCACCGAGAGTAACTCCGAAAGCATGAGAGGAGCTGAAACGTTTGTGGGACAAAAATTGCATGGGACAACTGTGGCCATAATATGACGTTGGCATTTTGTTGCTAGGTGGGGTCGCGTCAGAGAAATGAAGCTCAACTTTGTTTTTTTTTTAATGGGATGCTGTAGTTTGGTGTGTATTTTCTGATAACGTCTATCGAGACGAATCCAATGATGTGCAACAGTAAGGTCTTTGAAGGTCAACGAACGTCACAAAGGTGGCACGAACGTCCATTTACAGAAGGTGTTCGAAGTGATGACTATTGGTATCAATGCAGTACAACAGTCTTCTTATCATGGACTGAGTGGTAGTCCTGATGACATCGGCACTTGTCGAAGCACATGCTTCGCTTATCTTCAGGTATAGTTGAGACGTCGTTAACGAATCCAGACGCATCAGGTCTGGCGGACGAGCCGGCCACGATACATCTCCTCCGCACCCAATCCAACGATATGGGAATTATCTCTGCAACTTATTTCTAACCATCAGCGGAAAATGTGCCGGACAACCATCGTGTTGATACGACATTATGTTCCTTGTGGTATTTCTTCCAATAACAGACCTAATGTTCCTTGCAGGAATGTGGTGTGGTTCCTACGATTAAGATTTCCTTTGATGAAATAAGGCCCTAGAATTCTGACAACCAGAATCCCACACCATACATTCACCGACCACGGTTTTTGGTGTGCAACTTGCCGCAGCCAATATGGATTTTCAGTTGCCCAATAACGCATGTTATGCAAATTAACATTTCCATGGTTCGTGACTGTAGCTTCGTCAGTAAATAAAATCAAATTAATAATTGTGTCACCCTTCTGAATCTTAAGTTGAGCCCATCAGCAGAATTCAATGGGAAGCATACAATCCGTACCAATTAATTCTTGGTGGGGACTGATATGGTAAGGATGATATTTATGGCGATGCAGGACACGAACAACACTACTCTGGCTCATGCCAGATTCCCTTGCGAATTGAGGTGACTAACGCAAGGACCTCTAACCACAGTGGGGTGAGTACCAATATCCGTTTCCTCGTAAGTAACTTTGAGACCAACTGGATCTTTAACGCATCGGAAACATATCCGACAAAGCAGTTTATCGTATAGATATTTAAACGCACGAAATTTAGGGTGAGTACGTTGAAGATATCTTTCAGCGTGTAAGTCTCTAGCTCTCACTGAATTTTGCTGACATTCTCCGTAAATGAGAGGCATAGCGACTTGTTCATCGGAGGGTACATCATTCACATTCGCTTGATTGGACGATACTAGCCTTACCGTTCCTATAAGTGTTGTATTGCAAAACCGTCGAATGTTGTTTACATGTCAGCGGCACGTTCGGGGGATACGCGAATATTTACTTTTTGCACGATATACGAGAGAGAATTGTCGGAGCATGTGCTTCGATAACTGCCGAAGTGATTAAGGAGTACTACTCAGTCCATGATAAGAAGATTGTAGCACTGCATTGATACCTTCTGAAAATGGATGTTCATGCCACTTTTGTGATCTTCGTTGACCTTGAAAGACCCTACCGATACACATCATTGGATTCGTCTCGGTATTCGCCGTCAGAAACTATAGCACACATAAAAAATAAAAACAAAGTTCACCTTCATACCACTGATGCGACCCCACCTAGCAACAAAAAACCAACGTCTCCCATGCAACATTTTTCACACAAACGTTTCAGCTACTATCACACTATCGGAGTTATTGTAGGTGGCAATAGTTAGTGACTCAGCCCATATATGAAAAATTAAAACACACAGAATGAACGTACATAACAAACATTTCAATCCATGTGCCACTCATATAGGAAACAGAGAGGACAACCTAACAGCATCAATAGATAGAACAGTTAAGGCTAACCAGCCATTGACCTCCTCCTCCCGTGCGGATGCACGCGTATTGTCCGAACTGTTACAGGACTCGGTAGGAATGCCTGTAATGAGTGTAATGGACAGGGACTACGAATGTAGTGTGTGGACATTAAGTTGGGAATGTGGGCTTCACGGTGAGCGTACAACGGATAGGTCCCTGCAGTCGCTCTGTGCACTGTGCCCTCGGTGGCTCAGATGGATAGAGTGTCTGCCATATAAGCAGGAGATCCCGGGTTCGATTGCCGGTCGGGGCACACATTTTCAACTGTACCCGTTGATGTATGTCAACGCCTGTCGACAGCTGAAGGCCTTGCTGTAATTATCATTTCATTTCAGCTAATGATGAAAACGCTAAAATTGATCTTCAATTATCACTATTAGAGACGTGCAATAGTTAAATATCAACACAATGACATGAAGGTCTTCGTGAACATGCCGGTAAGTGTTTTAGTTGATAGAAAACGTGGAATGTGTATTTATTAAAATTATCTAACTACACGAATACAATATTGGTAATCTTGGATGAAAAATAGGAAAAGAAAAGTATTGTTGTTGCAAATGAGAATTCATAAGAATACAGCCACTTCAATCTAAGGACATACAACAATACTTAGTCATAGATAAGGCGCTTGATCTGTTATCTTTCATTTTTAAGAAATGTTTTGTAGGATAAATTTATGTAGTAAACCTTAAAACATAAGTGCTACAAACAATGGCTAAGAATCTAACTTACATCACAAACATTCGATGTATGTTGAAGTTTTGAATTACAAATGCTATTCCGGTTACACAGGAAAGCTATCGGTCTAAATGCCTTTAAAGTTTCAACAGTTGTTTAACATTGAGAAGATGGTAGTTAAACGAAGTAGCAACTAACAAAATAAAAAATGAATGTACGCAACAGCCATGTCCAAACATTTATCTCGGAATCCTCCATAAGTTGCCCGTACAAATGAATCTTTGCATTCATATAACAGTTTCTGTGACCTCCGGAGATATTGACCTTTACCCTTGAGACAGCCGCTAAATGTTCACGCTCTGGCTGTGACCACAGATTAAAGCTCGTTGTTGTAGCTCTATTGTTCGCTAGCCTATTCGACTGACCACGGCTGCCAATTTGCTTTCAGCAAACAGGCCGCTCGCCTTTGTACACAGTTTATGAACTGCAAACTATTCCCGCATTGTTTGGCTTCGTGCGTAAGCGCCACGCTGACACCGCCATTATTCACTCCAGTTGTTCCAGACACCAGACCCACTACGAGGGCTCGGGTCGGTTCGTTGCCTTGTTACGCAATTTGGAAGTTACCAGATAGGATATATAAAGAGACGACGTAGAAGTTTTTAATCAAATAAATTCTTTGTATCAGAATCTACAGGAAAACTACGTCTAAGGCACCTTAACGTGAAATAAGAAATCGAGTTACAAAGAATATGTAATGTGACATTGCGTTTCTGTAAATTCCTTGGCTACGTCTTGTAAATAGGAGATTCAGGGAAACATTCACTATCCACATCGTGTTTCGTTTTGTTCAAAAAAAAATATCTTTAGCTGCGTTGGAGCTTAAAATTGAAAAACATTTATTTTTCGTGATTCTTTCTACATCTACATCTACATCTATACTCCGCGAGCCACCTTACGGTGTGTGGCGGAGGGTACTTATTGTACCACTATCTGATCCCCCCTTCCCTGTTCCATTCACGAATTGTGCGTGGGAAGAACGACTGCTTGTAAGTCTCCGTATTTGCTCTAATTTCTCGGATCTTTTCGTTGTGATCATTACGCGAGATATATGTGGGCGGTAGTAATATGTTGCCCATCTCTTCCCGGAATGTGCTCTCTCGTAATTTCGATAATAAACCTCTCCGTATTGCGTAACGCCTTTCTTGAAGTGTCCGCCACTGGAGCTTGTTCAGCATCTCCGTAACGCTCTCGCGCTGACTAAATGTCCCCATGACGAATCGCGCTGCTTTTCGCTGGATCATGTCTATCTCTTCTATTAATCCAACCTGGTAAGGGTCCCATACTGATGAGCAATACTCAAGAATCGGACGAACAAGCGTTTTGTAAGCTACTTCTTTCGACGATGAGTCACATTTTCTTAGAATTCTTCCTATGAATCTCAACCTGGCGCCTGCTTTTCCCACTATTTGTTTTATGTGATCATTCCACTTCAGATCGCTCCGGATAGTAACTCCTAAGTATTTTACGGTCGTTACCGATTCCAATGATTTACCACCTATGGCATAATCGTACTGGAATGGATTTCTGCCCCTATGTATGGGCATTATATTACATTTATCTACGTTTGGGGAAAGCTGCCAGCTGTCGCACCATGCATTAATCCTCTGCAGGTCCTCCTGGAGTACGTACGAGTCTTCTGATGTTGCTACTTTCTTGCAGACAACCGTGTCATCTGCAAATAGCCTCACGGAGCTATCGATGTTGTCAACTAAGTCATTTATGTATATTGTAAACAATAAAAGTCCTATCACGCTTCCCTGCGGTACTCCCGAAATTACCTCTACATCTGCAGATTTTGAACCGTTAAGAATGACATGTTGTGTTCTTTCTTCTAGGAAATCCTGAATCCAATCACAAACCTGGTCCGATATTCCGTAAGCTCGTATTTTTTTCACTAAACGTAAGTGCGGAACCGTATCAAATGCCTTCCTGAAGTCCAGGAATACGGCATCAATCTGCTCGCCAGTGTCTACGGCACTGTGAATTTCTTGGGCAAATAGGGCGAGCTGAGTTTCACATGATCTCTGTTTGCGGAATCCATGTTGGTTATGATGAAGGAGATTTGTATTATCTAAGAACGTCATAATACGAGAACACAAAACATGTTCCATTATTCTACAACAGATTGACGTAAGCGAAATAGGCCTATAATTATTCGCATCTGATTTATGACCCTTCTTGAAAATGGGAACGACCTGCGCTTTCTTCCAGTCGCTAGGTACTTTACGTTCTTCCAGCGATCTACGATAAATTGCTGATAGAAAGGGGGCAAGTTCTTTAGCATAATCACTGTAGAATCTTAAGGGTATCTCGTCTGGTCCGGATGCTGTTCCGCTACTAAGTGAGAGCAGTTGTTTTTCAATTCCGATATCGTTTATTTCAATATTTTCCATTTTGGCGTCCGTGCGACGGCACGCAATGCAATTTCCCATGTCCTTATACATCATCTCCTGCACTTAAAATATACACTCATTCTCTGCATACCACTGTGAAAAGCATTAAGGAGCGGGGTTCAGAAGGGGTTTCGGGAGTGGATGTGCGGAACGCTAGTGGCTCAAATTAGTTCCATGATGAATTGTTAAATAGTTTTAAGATTGCACGAGACTTAGTTCTGGGTGCACATACTGGTAGTTAGCGTTTCAATGTCCTGACATTAACTCTAGTATTACCAACGAGAGGTGGGGGTTCTTCGTAGGCCCTCTAGTATGGTGTATCCATGTCCTTTGATGACTTAAAAAAATATCAGTCTTATGACTGGGCCCGATACGAATTCCTTTCCTGTGATAACCTCCTCATCTCAGAGTAGCACTTGCAGCGTGTGTCCTCAATAGTTCCAGTGTCAGTCTTCCTCTATAGTCTTTGCCCTCTTTAGCTCTCTCTATTACCATGGAAGTCATTTCCTGGTGCCTTAGCAGACGACCTATCATCCTATCCCTTCTCCTTGTCATTGTTTTCTTCATAATCCTTTCCTCTCCAATTCTGCGCAGAGTCTCCTAATTCCTTACCTTATTTCTATCGTACACTTAACTTTCAACATTATTTTATAGCACCACCTATCAAATGCTTCGATTCTCTTCTGTTGCGGTTTTCCCACAGTCCATGTTTCACTACCATTCAATGCTGTGCTCCAAACTTACGTTCTCAGAAATTTCTTCCTCAAATTGAGGCCTTTGTTTGATACTAGTAGATTTCTCTTGGCCAGGAATGCTTTTTTTACTAGTGCTAGATTGCTTTTGACATATTCCTTGCTCCACCCCTCATTGGTTATTTTCCTGCGTAGCTAGCAGAATTCGTTAAATTGCTCTACTTCGTGACCGTCAATCCAGATGTTAAGTTTCTCGCTGTTCTCATTTCTGCCACTTCTCATTACTTTCGTCTCTCTTCGATTTATTCTCAGTCCATATTCTGTACTCATTTCACTGTTCGTTTCATGTAGCGGATCATCAGCGAATGGTGTCTTTGATATCCTTTCACCTCGAATTTCAATTGTACTCCTGAAGCTTGCTTTCATTTCCATCATTGCTTCTTAGGAGTACAGATTGAAAAGTAGGCGCGAAAGACTCCATCCCTGACTTAGACTCTCTTTAATCCGACAATTTCGTTTTTCGTAGTCCACTCTTACTATTCCCTCTTGGCTCTTGTACATATTTTATATTTACCGTCCCTCCCTACAGCTTACCCTTATTTTTCTCAGAATTTCAAACATCTTGCACCATTTTACTTTGCCGAACGCTTACTCCAGTTCGACAGATCCTACGAACGTGTCTTGATTTTACTTAGACTTGCTTCCTTTATCAACTGCACCGTCAGAATTGCCTCTCTGATGCCTTTACCTTCTCTGAAGTCAAACTGATCGTCATGTAACGCATCCTCAATTTTTTTCCATTCTTCTGTATATTATTTTTGTTAGAAACTTGTCAGTTTTTGCAGTCTTCGGAATTATGGAATTATGTAGATGACATATTTCCGGAAGTCAGATGGTATATCGCCAGACTCACAAATTCCACACACCAACGTGAATAGTTGTTTTGTTGTCAGTTCCACCCAAGGATTTTAGAAATTCTGATGGAATGTTATGTATCCCTTCTGCCTCATCTCAAGTCCTCCAAAGCTCTTTCAAACTCTGATTCTAATAGTGGGTCGCCTATCTCTTCCAAATCGACTCCTGTTTCCTCTTCTACCACTTCACTCAGATCTCTCCCCCACCCCCCACCCTTATTGAGGCTTGCTTCGACCTATCCACTCTCTCCTCTGAATTTAACAGTGGAATTCCCGTTGCGCTCTTAATGTTGTCACACTTGCTTTTCATGTCACCGAAGGTTGTTTTTGAGTTTCCTGTATGCTGAGTCTGTCCTTCCAACACTCATTCTTTTTTTCATTTTCTTCACATTTTTCATGCAGCCATTTCGTCTTAGCTTCCCTGCATTTCCTATTTATTTCATCCCTCAGCGACTAGTGCAGGGATATTCAAAATCAGAGAAATACATTTCTGCACTTCTTTCTTTCATCGATCAAATGAAGTAATTCTTCTGTTAGCCATGGTTTCTTCGCAGTTATCTTCCTTGTACCTATGTTTTTCTTTCCAAACTGCTGTGGTTGCCCTTTTTAGAAGTGTCCATTTCTTTTCAACTGGGCAGCCTCAACTGTTCCTTATTGTAGCGTCTACAGTCGTAGAGAACTTTAAGCGTATCTCGTGATTCGATAGCATTTCCGCATCCCACTTCTTTGCATATAGATTTCTTCCTGCCTTGTCTCTTATACTTCAGCCCACTCTTCATTACTACCACACTGTGGTACGAGTCTACACCCGCTGCTCGGAACGGCTTACAATCCAATATCAGATTTCAGAATTTCTGTTTGATCATGACGGAATCTAACTGAAATCTTCCCGTAACGTTAGGCATTATGCAAGTATACCTTTGCCTGTTTTTATTGTTGAATAGAGTATTCGCTGTTACCACCTGAAATTTATTGCAGAACTCATTTTGTCTCTCTCTTCTCTCATGCCTTCATGCCTTGCCCCAAGCCCATATTATTCTGTATCCATTTCTTCTACTCCTTCCCCTACAATTGCATTCCAGTCTCACATAATTTTTAGATTTGCATCTCCCTTTACGTACTGTATTACCCTTTCAATATAATCATATACTTTCTTTATCTCTTCATATTCAGTTTGGGACGTCGAAATGTATACCGGAACTATCGTTGGAGGTGCTGGTTTGCTGTAGATTCTGATAACAACAGCCCGATCTCTGAACTGTTCCCACTAACTGCCATATCTTCCTATTCATAACGAATCCTACACCCGTTATACCATTTTCTGCTGCTGTTGATATTACCCTGCATTTATCTGACCATAAGTCCTTGTCTTCTTTTCGGTTCACTTCGCTGACCCTTTCATATCTTGAGTGAGCCTTTGCATTTCCCTTTTCAGATTTCCTATTTTTCCTGACACGTTCAAGCTTCTGACATTCCACGCCCCGACTCGTAGAACGTTATCCTGTCATTGATTCTTCATTCTTTTTCTCGTGGTACCCCTTGGCCAGTCCCCCTCCCCCCCTCAACCTCCCTCCACGGAGATGCCAATAGGGAACTATTCCGCAATATTTTGCCGATGGAGAGATCATCATGACCACGGACGTTTTGGTTACTAATCAACGATGCTACCCTAGACCGCGGTTGTGATAGTTGAACTTGAAACCAAAGCTAATTATTTCAGTACCGCATTTGCTATTGAGTGATCATTTGTTACTTAAAATAAATTATTTACTTCATTTTATTCTCCATGAGCCTTAGAAGCTCGGCAGCCCCTTCCCTCCACCCTCCCCCGCCTCCGTCGGTAATACTAAGACAAGTCTTGCATTTCTGGTATTCATAAATACTGTGGATGTCCCAGAAGCTAAGCGACAATTTTGAGTCGCCTAGTATTCGCTCGCAGTCTTTGATGGGAATAGCCGTGTCGCTGGAAGATGTGTGTATTTTGTCATCGCTGCTTGGCAGTGAGGAGCATGGGAGTTCTATCGTTCGGGTAGTAGTGAGACAGACGCCGAGCTGCGAACCCGTGGCAATGTAGAGTAAAGGTAAGTGCATCTGTGTTACAGTAATATGATTTTTGGTTGAATATTGTGAAACAGAGGAGAGAGATTTGATTAGTGTTTAGAATGAAAAGAGTATGGAGAGGACTGAAGGTATTTTCTTTTGTTAACGTATCAGTCTCGGGTAGTTCGAACCATTGTTGAATGAGACATCCATATCAGGAACGTTTAGATTTTTCATTAAAGTCTGAGTAATTTTCACTCCAAGA
Source organism: Schistocerca piceifrons (assembly GCF_021461385.2). NCBI lineage: Eukaryota > Metazoa > Arthropoda > Insecta > Orthoptera > Acrididae > Schistocerca > Schistocerca piceifrons. Next base: position 58,205,929 of record NC_060138.1, on the reverse strand, counting down.
TATTTTTTATGTTCTTTGATGATTCGTCCCACATTTGTGATAGTAAGAGTTTGATATCAATGTTGCTCATCGTCAACATTAATGAGTGTTGTAACATGAATTTCGTAGAGTCATAATATATTAGATAATTAAAAAGCAGTTTGAATAAGATATATTTCACGTAAGAGTATTGTCCACATCCTCGATTCAAGTCAATTTTATTTAAAGCTTGTCACTCAAGAATGGATATAAAATAGTTTACTTGTTATCTGGAACACTGCACTAAGCTCTGAGTACCTATAGTTAGAAACTGCAGCTGGTGCACAGAGGATGGGTGAATGGATGGATAGATATGTTTGTACAGGCACCCGCGCTGAAACCGATTTAGACGAGTGTCTGCTTCCCAACTTACGGTACCTGTGTTTTACGTGCTGTTTTATATTCCTGTTTTGTGTATTTTACAATGTGCGTACCCACACAGCACTTATCGAAATATTGTGTCAGTAGTAAAACATCAACTGCACAAGGTACAAGGAGCTAAAAAATTGTAGTACATGAATGTGGCTGGCTAACCGCAAGAAACAAAGGTAGGAGCCAACCACTCCGCAGCACACTAAAACCTCCAGCCTAAAAGTTCAGGCCAGAGTCCACACACATCACAAAACTTTAAAACCTTAGTCTCTTACTAACACTCGTCTCATCATAAGCTAAAACAGAGGGGAGATCCCTACAGATATTTGCTTCTACCCTTGCATCACAGTATAAAATGCACTATGTTAGAATATGGCGGATAGAGTTGTACACGCCACAAACATCACAAAACGAGAGATACTATCGCCGTAGTATAAAGCTATGTGTGATTGGGCAGCGCTCAATTCCAAGACGTGTTAGTCATTTCATGCCAGAGCAACTGGTAGAAGGAATGCCATGGCCTGGTTGTCGACTTCAGCAACCGCAGATTATTGGCCATCACCGCCAGCCATTCCTGATCACACAACTGCATGCTCTTCCTGTGTAGTGATGAAACGACAGCCTGCAGGGGAGTAAGACACTGTGCCACATCCTGTCCTCTGGAAGCCTACCCTGCCCAATCGGCCTGTTCACTTCCACACATGACTCGGCTCCCAGGAGAATAACACCTACTTACTCCGCCGCTGGAGAAAGTACAGTTGGTCGTATATCAGGTGAACCAACTCACCAGCTGAGTACAGATGCAGAAACGTTTGTAAGGCACTGAGGGCATCGGAGCATATGAGAACCCGTTTGCCCCAAATACGACGCACCTGCTCCAGTGCCTTCAGGATCGCCTGGAGCTCCGCTGCGAAAACGGCATGATCGTCTGGAAGGCGAATCCTAGTGACATGGTCAGGAAAAATTACAGAGCAGCCAAGGGAATTCCCTGCTTCGGAGCCATCAGTGTAAACTGCCGTGAAACCAGGACGCATATGCAAAATGTTAAAAAACGAGATTGGAAAGTAAATTCCCGCCTATTATCTTTCTTCAGATTAGTCTCATGTAAAATAAGTCTGGGTCTCTGGAGGGGCAAAGGCGGAAATCTGCTCCACCCTCGACGTAAAACATTAACACCAGCCAAATCCATCTCTAAAAGGCAATCCTGTGCATGAATCCGACATGGCCTCGTTGTCGGTTATGAAAAAGCTGTGCCAGTGGAAGCCAAGCAATGATATGGTATGGTATGGTATGGTATGCCCTGATATGGCAACTGCTTGTAAATTCGTTGTACGGGAGAGAGACGAGTAGTCTGTACTTACGAAAATACCTCCTCCTCCTCCTCCTCTAGCTCCCTCTCCACCCAGTGGAGTAGAGAGCCTCGAAGATCAGGGGAATTTTATTGATGGAAAATGGTCTCCTGGAGACAGACACAGTGGTCTACCCTGAGATAGTAGACGAAATTCCTCCACAAGCGTCCTGAACCCCTGCAAATTCCTCTAAAGTATGGGAACCATCTATCACAGGGGTAGCACCTTAATTCTGTCTCTTCCCCAGAGCTGATGGAGTGTGAGGTATGTGTGGGGTAATTATCTCGCTCCATGACTGAACCTATACTTGCTGCGGTCTCCCCACCCTGGTGGGGAATTAGATGAAGCATCAGGTTGAATCACATCGACATGGTTGGACGGTTTAGTACTCGGTTTTACTTTCCATTGCTGCTTTACAGTAGCTTTCCGCAGTGTTGTGGGCTTTACTGGAGCTGGAGTGGGAGTGGCCGTGCTTGACATCAGAACAGCCTCAGCTGCTGGAGGTGGGGGTGCATGAGGCTCGCCCAGCTTGGCAACTGTATCTTCGTATGCTGTTGTAGAGGGAGCTACAGGCTCTTGCTGACTTGAAACTGTTTCAGAGCCTGTATCCCCCTCTACAACTGACTCGAGCAGATTTTAGTGCTAACACTTACCACCTCTATTTGCGTAGAGGCATCAACTTTTGGAGTAGGCTTCTGAAGCATTGACGCAAATACGTAGCAAATGTGGGAGGCTGCATGGATCAGTAGATCATTTTGGCTTCACCATAGGGGATACACCTGGTTGTTTTTATTTCCTGTACTTTTTGTTTCTCTAGGAACATTCTGCGGTCCTTACCCCAGACAGCGTGGTGTCCACAGCAACTGATACATTTGGCCGGAGACCATCAACCAACTCCATCATGAGCAGCCTTACCTCGATTGCCACACATCGCTTCTCCTTTACAATTTAGGGTTGTATGCCCAAAACGCTGGTACTTAAAACAGTGCACTGGGTTTGGGATGTGTGGCCATAGATTTAGCCGGAAAGTGCCTGCGTTTGCGTGCTCTGGGACTTTGGGGCCGCTGAAGGTAAGAACGAAGGAGTCTGATTTCATCAGCATTCCTACCATTCTCTTCATCGCGTTCTGAACATCCACACTTCCCACCGGAACCCACTTACTCTTCAATTTTTCTGTTGTTAAATCGTCTAGGTCCCTACATGATAAGCTTGTTCGAAACTTGATGTTTCAACCAACAGCGTTCAATTTCGCAAATGTTTTACAGATTTTGAAGTCCTGGCAGTTACATCTAAGCCTTTCTGGATGTGGAGAAGGCGAGAGTTTCTCGGAGTTTCCTTCCTTCCTTTGTGTTGATAAAAACAGATTCTGATTACTAGAAATTATCTGGTACTTGTTACTGCTGTGTACTGTCTTACTCTCTCATGTGGAAGGATGGCTACCCGAGCCCTCTTATTAGTTGGGGTGTTAACATCTTCCAGCAGCCTACACTTTGTCATGTGAGGAGGAAAAGATAACTTCGGTGGATCCATTTCGGAACCACGAGCAGCTAGGGAAATAAAGGTCCACTCAGGTAGCGCCTCGTGTGCCTGAGTGAGCCTTATACTCCTGAGATGCAGCAGGTTTCCCAGGCGTTGCCTGCTAGCCCCTGTTCCACCTTAACAGCTATGGACCCCATCAACGAACAGCACACCTTGAGATTCAGGTTTTTTTTTATAGAGGTTCTTACGATCCTTGCTTCAGCGACCGCCGTTTGGCGTGGCGGGATTGCATACCCAGAGCTCACTGTGACACAGGACTGGCGCCGCTGAACAGCCCCGGATCAGGAGCCTCGGATTCGCCAAGCCTGTACTCAGAAAACGAATACTGAGCCCCTGAGGGCAACAGAGACCAGTGCGCACCGTGTTCCCAAGCAATTACATTACGATGTAAGATATTTTCATTTCAGGATCAGTTTACTACGATAATTATCAATGCACAGGAATCACTCCATGAACAGCATTATTAGGCAGATCATTCACACACAGACCATTAGGTTTAATTATAGAAATTAATAGTTAAGTTTATGATTAAATCAGTTTGCACATTTTTAGAAAGATTATAAAACAGGGCCAGATTCACATCGTATACACGCAAGCAGTTGTATTTGGTTTCTCTCGCAGTTGGAAATAAACCCAAAGCTGAACAACAACAAAGTTACAACGAACCAACCTAGCCGGACGAGTTCAAAGTTAGACGAAAATATTTTTTTGAGGAAACTTTCAAGTTGTAAAGGAAGCTTTCAGTACCAAGAAAAGATTGCAGGTCGTCTGGACCTTGGTTTTAAATATATAAAACAAAAAGAAATTTTACCTTGTTTTCAAACACGCTCTTACGAACTCGGCCGTTTTTATTTTCACTGTTTCTGCTGCTTTGAACAAGTGAAATGAATATACGTCTTGTAATTGTTGTAGTTAAAGAAAGCTTGGAGAAAAATTGAAAGAATCAGATTCTGATGAAAGTCAGGAGAATGATGATGTGGAAGAAAATGGAACTGATTCACCGTCGGAGAACAAAGTTGAGATTCAACCCAATCGACCAGATGCTAATTACTCGTATATCAGCTGTGACAAATTCGGTGCCAAAAGTGGACGCGAGTATGTTACGGAGCCATCTCAAGAATATCGGCATTCGGTACAAAATACAGTGTGGGAGAGAACGTCGCTGAGACAAGGAAAAACAGAGTCTCCGAAAGAGGCGATAAAATATCAATCTAGTAAAACTATCCTCTAATGAAGAGGCTTCTCGGCTAGGTATTCAACACAGCGACAAAGATGTGCTATTTTGCTGTATAAAGCTCTTACTAATCATGGGTTCAAATAATGACAATAAGATACCTGTCCAAGATTTATGATCTATGCCTCAGGGCCGACAAGTGCACTATGGATAAATAAGTCACACCCGATATTTAGAATTACCTAATATATTGATGTTTGATGATAAGAATACAAGACAAATTCGTCACCATATTGACAGGTTTGCTCAGATGAGAGATATTTTTGAAAGCTTGAATTCTTCAAAATGGTTCAAATGGCTCTGAGTACTATGGACTTAATTTCTGAGGTCATCGGTCCCCTAGACTTAGAACTACTTAAACCTAACTAACCGAAGGACATCACACACATCCATGCCCTAGGCCGGATTCGAACCTGCGACCGTAGCGGTCGCGCGGCTCCAGGCTGAAGCTCGTAGAACCGCTCGGCCACACAGTTCGGCTTGAATTCTTCATTTCCATTGTATTTTACTTCCGGTCTACAAACCACAGTGGATCAGAAGTTGTTATTGTTCGGTGCTCAATGCCCATTCGAGATATTTCTAAAAGAGGAACCTGGAAAACACAGCATTCTAATTAGAATTCCGGATCTTTAAGATCCTTGATATGTGATCAGCTTGGACGTCTCTACAGAGAATTTCGGAAACGCACAGCATGGACCAAGCGATATTGTAAAGAGACTGGTGCCATAGACAGGTGACTGTAACTGCATAGTATCGACTGGGAAAACCACACATACGTTCTCGTCGGTGAGAACAAACACTCTTGCGAGTTAATACAGAAATGTTTATTGAAAACTGCCGGAAACATCTAGTCCTAAAACACGCATGCGAAATAAGTATTTTAGATGTCCTTATTTCAATCAGATTTGATCAATTCGAGGGAGATGCCAACGAGAGTGGGATTAGCGCCCATTTTGCCATTTTAGGGAAAATGCTCACGAAATGCCAAAACCTCATCACGAAAGCTAGAATATTATTTGTGGCTTGGTCAAACTCCTAGAGTGTTATTCGTACTTCGTTTCTAACTGGGCTGATATTATTTAACATGCCTTAGCTGGGGATCACCGTCGTAAGAAATTTTGTAAACTGCGCTATGGTTGCCATATGAATGAAAAATTATCAATTTCTTCAAACCTCTATTGCATTTGTTTCCGTTCAGCCATTAACAAGTTGGCACAATTCCTGTGCTAAAATAATTATGTTGTCTGAACAACGGCCACCAGGACGAAATTCCGATAGTGGGTTACACAAATAAATAATTTAAAAATCAAAAGGCTATCACGGTTTCAAATACAAAAGATCAACCGTTAGTTCCGAATCGCTAAACGAAGGGTGTATGTTATAAACCAGGATTTTGTAACTAGATACCAAGTAAAGCAATAAACGGCGGCTTAGACACACTCTGGTTTCACAGTACTATTGGAAGAAAGTCGAAGTTCTCGCTACAAATAAGACTGCAGCGATGCTGACACAGCTAAGATCATGCCTTTAATGGAAGGGCCATCTGTAAAATCGTCAATTTTCATAATCAATTCCGGGACAAAAATTTATTAGAAAACCCTGCGAAAGTAAGGGTACAGACAAAGAAAGCAACCAAATCGTTCACATCGTTTCTGATGGATTCGTGTTTTGTCGAAACTGAATACACAAGTTGCAATTTTTCTTTCGTGTTTTAAATAGTTACATGTTCCCAGTCAAAGTCCAGCATGGTTCAAATAAGGTAACGAATATGTTCCTGAGCGTATATAATTTCTAGTAATCAACAGAACTTTAATTCTACATTTCAAGTGCGCATTACGTCTTGACTAAAGGAATAGAACTACTGTGACATATTTCTGAGCAAGAAACATAAAAACAAGAAACAGTACGATACCGAACCTAGCATGTCATTCCAATGGGGGAGTTCGTCTCAGCAGTGCCAAAGAGTATGTATATATCTTCTGAGGTTTACAAAACAACTACGTCGTTTCAACAGTGTTCTTAATGCGTGATAACAGGTCAACACTAGACCAGCATTAAATTTACCTGTTCGTTGCAGTTGATTAGATAACGCCTGTGCAATGAAGTCATCTTATTAAATCATTTAGTTTCATTATTCTTCGGCGTACTACACTAAACTTAAGAGAAACAGGAGTTTGACGGTATATCAGGTGGGGATCATCAATACGGATTTGTTTTGCCATGTTACTGCGACGTAAGAATCGAAATACTTGTATATCAAGATGTGACGTGAAATATAGGGGAAGGCGAGAATTTACTGATATGTAGCGCATCATATTGATTTCATCGGCCGAAATGAATCTGGGGCGAGACTGATATATGGCGGCCAGTGGCAAAGGCACTGAATGTTATACGTCGGCTGCCAGAACAACTCTGAAAATTTGCTCTCGCCGTTGACAGTGTTACATTGCTTCTACCAACAGTTTCTGAGCCTTTCCTGTGGTAGTATAAAGTCTACATGGTCGCAAAAGAATATGTGCCAGTTGAACATGATGTTATTTTGAAAGTTTTCAGTAACATAGTTGAGTGTTACACAATAACTTCCTTTACATACGGTAAAATATTTTAGAGTCCATGATATTTTTAAGAGGATCACCACCACATGAACTTGTTATAGGACCGTTACACTATTACTGGTCACAAGTTATCAATATAAGAACAGTTTGGATAAACACGAAAACAGCGGAAACATCTGATAACATACCACTGATTCGACGATGAAGTAGAACTGTTGTGATGTTTACAGCTGCGTTATCGCATAGGAGCGTTTGGTAACGTGTACCAATTTTTTTTAATCACTGTTCGTACAGTGCAGATGCTTGACTTTGATCTGCGTTATGTTAGGCTATGCATATGCAAAAATCGAATTACACCACGTCCTTTGGGAACGTATCATTGCGAGATTTGAGTATGTCACGAAGAAGCTTGGCTTTAGATCACACATATCAATAGTAACAGCAATAATAATAATGATATTCATTCTCTGCTCATTTTATTCACTGATGTGAAAAAGTAACAGTTATACTGATCATAGAGGATGTATCATGGAAACGAATTTTTCTCTTAATGGTGTAAAAATTAAATCTAATTCTGTGATGTATGTATATATGTCCCGACTGGATGACTCACTCACTGGCATATGATCATACAGCGCAAACCATTAAGGATAGGAGCATGGAAATTCAGGGAAGGAGTTGATCTCATATTGGAGGCAGCGTTTAGAAGAGATTTTTCGAAATTCCACCCCTAACGGCGTGGAAAACGGCATGAAAGGTTTTTGCAAAAGTGTCACTATTAATGCAATTTTGAAGCTAGACCTACGAAAACTGGTATTTCGTTTCTCAGCCCGAAATGAAGACCCACACACAAGTTTTAAAGTTTTTGAAAATTTTACCCCTATATGGATGAAATTATGGGTTAAAGTTTCTTTTGAAAATAAATTATTGTTGAAGAACTACGATCTGTTTTTAAAGCCACGTCTATGAAAACTGGTATTGGACTTCTCTGTTTTAAACTGAGAAATACGTGTTTCGGTGTTTTTGGAAATAAGAGGAGTATGGGGGTGAAATAGGGGTAGATGTTTTTATAGAGATATTAAATTACACAAGCATTATTAAGCTAAATACATGAAAGCTTTTATTTAGTTTCTATGTTAGAAGTCAGTAGTTCACTGGAAATTCAGCCTGCAAGCTGGTGAATTAGACGATGAGAATTTGTAAGATAGCACTTCGTTATATTACACTAATTTAAAGCTAAATCTATGAAAACGGGTATTTGACATCTCGGTTAGATAAAAGAAAATATGTGTTACGGGATGAAAGTTTCTACGGAAACGTCTCTACAAGAACGCAGAAGACACGATTAACAAAGACCTTCGAATCCACCTACCGGAATTGCTTTTATATTCGCAAAAGACCATGATGCTGCGACCTTCATTAGCCTAAAAATCTTAGATGATGTTGCAGTTTGTGAACCACATAAAAATTCGGTTAAGGGCTGTCTATTTTAACAGCGAAATTTGGCCCGGGTGGAAGGATACATCTTCATCCTAATCCACATATATAGTCAGTGGCGGAGTGTACTTGAGGAATCACTTTACGATCCCTCCTTGCATGTTCCGTTCGGGGAAGGTTCATGGAAGCCTCTGTATCAGCTCTAATTTCTCGCGGTTTCTCGCAGTTTCTCGTCGTGACCATTTCGCGAGATTTGAGTGGGTGGCAGTAATATGTTGTTCTACTCTTCCCGGAATTTAGCCCCTCCCTGTTGCACAGCGCCTCTCCTGCAGCGTCTGCTACCGGTATTTGTCCAGCATCTGCGTAACGCTTGCCCGTCCACTAAACGACCCCGGAAAGTACCGCACCGCTCTTCGTTGGATGTTCTCTACCTCTTTTGTTAAACCAGCATGGTAAGGATTGCATACTAATACGCAATACTGAAGAATCCGTAGATAAAGCGTTTTGTAAGCCATTTCCTTCGCGGGTGAATTGCACTTCCTTAAGATTCTTTTTCCTCGAGATTCTTCGTATGGACCTCAGCAGGGCACTTTATTTTCATGTTATTTGTTTTATATGGCCATTCCACTACAACACGCTCCAGATATTCATTCCTAAATTTTTTACGGTGGTCATTGTGTACAGCGATTTCGCCATTAGTGTAGTTGTATGGTATGGGAATCATGCCACTGACTCCGTTATGGAGTACTGCCCCATTTAGTACAAATATATTTGAAATGTAAACTTTACATTTATGTCTCCGTCTACTTGAGCTCAGATTTCATATTTGGATTACCTTAACGGGAAACAGTACTACTTCAGCACATTAAATGCTATAGTTTACCTGTCGAAGCAATTGTTCCACGAGTCGTCTTCATTTGAATGCAAAACGGCACTGGCCTCTGATGTGGGCTACGAATTCTTTCAAATGGTCCCGAATAATTTCGTAAGGGTGGCGTAACTGAATGCCCCAGTTCTCTGACGGAGTCAGCGGGTATGCTGTACACTTGAACAGACAGTGAAAGCGGAGTTACAGTCCATTCTCGATTTGTGTGTCTCGCACCATATTGGCGTGTTAATGTTGTCATATGTCAGCAGTAAACTGTGTCCCATCACGCACTCTCCAACCCTCGTGTCTTAATTGAAATTTGATTCCATGTAGATTCAAACATAATTGAAACTATTACACGGGACCGCAAAGCAATCAGATTTCTGTGTTTTTTTATGTCCCTCTATTTACTAGAAAATCTGTATACCGTTGCCTACCAGTTGGAACTCTCAGACTTGTGTTGTTTAGATTGACATAAGTTAAAACTGTTTTGTCTACTTACAACGTAAACGACTTTTGAAGTATAAATACTTTTAAAAGTTATTTTATTTCTTTAAATATTACATTTTAGAGAATACAGTTTCTATACAATTTTTAACAGTTTTTGCTGGTGGCTTTTGTTATTATTGCAATCTGGCGCAAAAATCTATAGACAATAGCAAAATTTTCCACACAAACAGGTTTGGCACACTTCTAACATATAACTTTTCCATCTTTCTTCTCTACACAATAAGCATATGTTCTCGTTTTCTTTACTGGCGGTTTCATTGCCATTCCTGGACTCGGTGCTACAAAGAAATTCATTGACTTCTTTGCTCCTGCTGTGCCCCTGCTAGTAGCTTTCCCAAATTGCTGATGAAAGTCCTACATCTCAATTTTTATTGGTAGTCAGCATAATCCAAATTATGTATGCATTCATTATACATACGACGACCATGTTGAAGAAAACCACCAATGGCTAGCGTCTTGTTTTCCTCTTTACATTGTAGCGTCGCGTCTTCTGGTCTATGGTCTCAACACCGCCCTTTGTAACACTGTATGACATAACTTTAGGCTTCTGTACTTGTGATGATGATACCATTGGTTGGTTATGAAGAGAGCTAAAGAAGGAAACAACTCAGTTTTTGTCGGAAACATAAAAGGCTACATACACAACTCACTGAAAACCAAATAATTGGGAATATACTTCACATCTTTTAGGTGTAATGAAATCGGCCTTTGCATTTTTCGGATAGTATCGGCTACTGACAGATATTTTGACAACAAACAATGAGCTACGTCGAGATTTGTAAAAAAATTATCACAGCCTATATAACGTCCAGACTTTTCAAGTTGAGTTACCATGTTTTCCACAACATTCTATCCGAGTCGCGCGGCTCCAGTTTCTCCCTCCTTCCACAAATACACTTCCATCTTCCAGAAATACCTTCTTGACCTGTCACAAATTGCACAGAACTTCATTCTGTATATACCACGTTCGAATGGGATGTATTGTCGAAATGAACAGCGACCTCGGAATGTGAGCAAATCTTCATCCACGGTCATATACCATCCCGGAATGTAGGTACCCCTAAGGGTATTTTCCCACATCTCAAAAACTTCTCTGATTGGTTCCAGTTTATGACTTGACATACGTTCACTTCGGGCTGCTGTATTGTCAAAGTACATCTCCTCAGAATAGCATGGAAGCAGTTACGTGGCATAATGTCACAGAATAGCGGCTGACTGATACCTCGATTTCTTGAGTTGTGAACTCCAGTCTGAGTCAGAACACCAAGAAAACTTTCAATTTCATGCACACCTATATACACCCAGACCACATAAACAACTTTACATTCCTTGTTGGTTCATGAACTTTATCAAAGGGGGCTATGAACTGTGATTTATTTTCAAAGAATGTTCTTAGGAATTTATTTTATTTGCTAGCGATCCATCAAGAACATTAACACATTTAATCACACTATGTAAGCATGGAAGTAGTTGCCAGGGAGTAACTGATGAAATCATAACCAAATTCCTTTTAACAAATGGGAATTTTATTCACTTTAATAGTGCCTAAAAGCATTTTTTGAAAGAAACATTTAAAATTATAATCAGAAAGCACCCTCTAAATATCGGAGCTACAATTTATTCAGTGGCAGAAAGAAACACGTTTTGACTGTATGAGCTTTCGGGCAGAGAACCTTGCCGCTCACTTTTGATACGGCCGTAGTCACGACCGCTCACAACAGCCTCTGAAAGACTACAGTGGTGCTAATCTGCAACACACCAGCTAACATTAAACTATGAGTTTCAACAATTTACATAAGCACACAAACTATGCAACTCCCACAGGAGGGATGGAAATGGTAAAAAACACTAACAATTAAAGTATTAACCTTGCCCCCGAAGGTGCAACTTGATTTTAACTTTTAAGAAAAGTCTTACGGTGAAAGGGTGGGAACTTCATACACTAAAATGATCATTTAAATAAAAGCCTATGAAATGCAATCTTGTAATAAGTTCTACAAGGTTGGCCAAACAATAGTTAAGATGCTCTACAGTACCCAGATACCGCCCCTGTTTTCAATGACATTTAACACATTATAGTTACTGGGAGATTAACGTTCACTAGGTGGGTTTTCCGATTCAGAAGACTGCTCCAATAAAACTGTTGTCTCCTTCTCTGATAGTCCTCTTCTCCACAACGTTTTCTGTTCGTACAACAGACAACTGTTACGGAATAGTGCACCAAATAAACAAGTAAACATGTGCTTATCACAAAGAGGCATGCTGACCACTGATAGAATAACAATGACAAATGACGTAATACGGTGCGCAGACATAGGTCTGGTTGTTGCAGAATGGCTTCTTACTGCAAAGGAGGGAACACGCCCCCAACACTGTGCTAAGGTCGTACGAAAGTTTTATAATATTTTCCAATATTACGACTAACATAAGGAATCATGAAAATTCATACAATTTCATTACAATAAAATTCATAGTTACTAACAGAGAAGGCATTAAACATCACGGACGGGCCTCTGAGGCCTGATGGTTGATTAAGGGCAATTTATGGAACGTTCAGTTCAGAAATCAAATGTGTGTCTACCAAAATATCTGACGCAACACTCAAAAATTCTCTAAATAATCATGTTTTCCGACCGTTTTCAATTGTAATAAATGAGCTGCACCTGTGTGACAGAATGCTTGCCTGACGTGTGAGGCACTGGATTAGAATCCTGGAAAATCAAATTTTTAAACGTAGATGCATAAGCTAGGATCATTAACGTCAAGCATACAATACAAAAACACAGAAAAATTAATTGATATTTCTTCTAATCGTCCAGCCTTCGTTAACTATTTTATAGAAGACTGGTAACAAAGAACTTTTGTTTGCAATGAAATCTTACTTTTTGCGTGGAGCATGAAATTAAAAGTTACAGTCTGATGTGTAAATTAGCATATATTTGATGAATTGCGTATTTAAATGACGTAGAGAAAAAAACGAAAAGTAATGCCCGAAACGAGACGCGATCAGGCGGTTACCAGACTCTTGCGTTTTAAGAAGATGTTGATAGAATATGCACCCTTGTCTAACATATTAGTCTAATGAACAGTGTGGCGCCGTGGTACAGCCCCGTTTAGTGTGTGGCGGTTGAGGTTGCCTTTCCAGGTAAAATGAAATTTTTAAACGAAGTACATATAAACATGGTTATAAAAAAATGGCTCTGAGCACTATGGGACTTAACTGCTGAGGTCATCAGTCCCCTAGAACTTAGAACTACTTAAACCTAACTAACCTAAGGACATCACACACATCCATGCCCTAGGCAGGATTCGAGCCTGCAACCGTAGCGGTCGAACAGTTCCAGACTGAAGCGTCTGGAACCGCTCGGCCACTACGGCCGGCGGTTATAAAACTTGAAAGTTGATTTTCCTAGACAATTTTTGAGTGTTTCTGGAACCGCTACGAAACAGGTATAATTCAGTTCTGAACTTCACGTGCCATAAATATTAAAATGTTACAAAAGTACAATTGCCGTGTGATCCTCATACAAGACAATAACTTCAAGACGGTAGTACATTCGCCACACATACATACATAGATGCATACAAACTTACGCACACACGCACACGACATCACAACACCGATACTAGGCCACTTCAAACACATAATCTCAGCCTCACCTCTCACACAGTTTTTATTAGATGTTGAGGCATACTGCCGGCCGGAGTGGCTGTGTGGTTCTAGGCGCTACAGTCTGGAACCGAGCGACCGCTACGGTCGCCGATTCGAATCCTGCCTCGGGTATGGATGTGTGTGATGTCTTTACGTTTGTTAGGTTTAATTAGTTCTAAGTTCTAGGCGACTGATGACCTCAGAAGGTAAGTCGCATAGTGCTCAGAGCCATTTGAACCATTTTTTGAGGAATACTATGCGAGAAGTTTCACACAAATTTCCACTATACAGGTCCACCGTTAGTGGAGGTACTGCCGCAGTATACTGTCAGGAAGAGACCACAGACTGTTAAGGTGACTGATAAATACTCACAAAGGAAAGAGGTCTCTTCTGTCACAAAGATGAACAACAGTTTGGGCGACAGAAAAACGGACACAGGTGTTTATGAAAATATTCGTGGTGCCGAAACATTTGGACTTCTGATAATTTCCATTCGTATTTTTTTCTAATAATTTCCGGGTATTTGTGTACTCACCTGACGATGGCCGGACGTCTCTGGGCCGAAATATCGTTGCAGAATGTCGACGGGATCCGGCTGCATACCCGGAAATTATTAGAAATACGCCGGGAAAATAGCAGAAGTCAAGTGAAATACCTCTACGGAGAGGAGATGGTTCAGGATATTCATGGACTGGATAAATTACGTGAGGAAAGAGCCAGGTTGCTGTATTCACCAAATTTTTTACTGAAATGTAGAGATAGTAACTTGATTCCTACTTTCGCCAGAGTTGTTCATTTTATTTATAGTGTGGCTGCCAACAACATAAACGCAAGGCGAGTCTGGCCTTAGTAAGACAACAAATCCGTTTTACACGTCGTGAGTTAGACGATGTTTCCAGGAATTTATATTATTTACATCTGAAGATTGCAGCAAGATGTTCTTTCGTCAGCTGGGACTGGATTGACGGTGTATCCTGGGACAAGGCAGACTGGGCTCACAGGAACAGCACGAACAGGCAAAGTGCAATGTTTAGCGAACTGGTAACACGAAAGCCGCAATAAACTATCTCTGGACGATCCGTGGAGAAATCTTTTGACGATGTCAGTGCTTGCGAAAGTTTAAACTTCGTTCCTACACCTGCTTCACTGCCTTTAACGGATTTCATCAGTTCCATTGAGGAAGCCATTAGACGTCTCCCTGTGGATTCTGCAGACTAAATCCGACGTGAATCTTGCCGAACGTCGTTGAAATGTGCGCCACAACGGAGTAACATCTCGCCAGCTGAAAGAGCTGCTCTCCGCAGCCTCAGAGAAGATACTAGCACAGTCGTACTGCCCGCGGATAAGGGTGACGCCACAGTTCTTCTGACAAGAGAAGCCTACAACGAGAATACATATTGTCAGCTAAATGATTCTAAGTACCGCAGAACTGAAAAGGACCCAACAAGCCGAATATCAAGGAAAACTGCCACCCTTTTGAAGACTGTTCTCTACCTGAACAAGTTATCAAGAGATCGAAACCACAGAATGCAGTACCACCAACTTTCTATCGTCTTCCCAAGATACAGAAGGATGGTGCCCCACTACGATTAATAGCGAGTTATCTTGGTGCTGCGACCTATTCTACAGCAAAATTATCTGGCCACACCACTGAAGCTGAATTTGGGGAAGTGTTGCCACCATATACGTAATTCCGAGGACTTTGTCAGTCGCTTGAAGGATGTCAAGCTTAGCAGATCGGATTTATTAGTCAACTTTGATGTGGTCTCACTGTTTACCAAAGTGCCTTTAATGGTATCGTTACGTCTTATGGTAACTCATTCAGTGCACAACTGACGGCCTTGTTTGAACATTACGCTCCTCAATGTACTTTTTATTCAATGACGAATTCTTGAAACACACAGACGGCGTCGCTATGGGGAGCCCTTTGTATCTGTAATAGCTAATTTTTTTATGGAGGATTCTGAGGAGGAAGCACTCGAGTCTGCTGTTTTAAGGCCTACGGTCTTCTGGCGTTGCGTAGATGATACTTATTTTGTGTGGCCTCATGGCAGACATGAACTGGAGAAATTCCTTTATCACTTTGACTCATTACATGAGAACATCAAATTCACGATGGAAACTGAAAAAGATGGCACTATACCATTTCTAGACTTGCTTGTACGCCGTAAAAATGAAGGGTCATTAAGACATTGTGTGTACAGGAAACCGACTCACACAGATCTGTATCTCCAGGCGTCAAGCTGCCATCACCCAGCACCAATAGCCGGGGTTCTCAGTACCTTAATACATCGAGCGCATGGAATATCGGATGATGAAAACCTTCACGCAGAATTAGAATACTTGGAAAATGTTTTTAAAGAGAATGGCTACACTTCACACCAAATAAGGAAGGCTAACAAGAAGCAACGCAATGAGGACGCTGATGACTATAAATCAACGGCGTTCCTTCCATACGCCGGCATTGTGCCGTCGAACATTGGCAGATTACTGAAGAAAAATAAAATCAAGTTTACCTTCCGTCCACGAGCAAAGAACGGGGCCCTGGTTGGATCCGTTAAAGACGATTTACAACTGAGGAAAGCAGGCGTCTACAAAATTCCCTGCGAATGTGGCTGTGCATATATTGGCCAGACGACAAGAACTGTTCATGAACGATGTACAGAAAATGAAAGATACACCCGTCTGCGGCAACCGTCAAAATCGGCACTGGCAGATCACTGTATTTCTTTGGGACATTAAATGGAATACAATGGTACAAAAATTTTAGCTTCGGTTTCCGGATTTTGGGATTCTGTAATGAAAGAATCAGTGGAAATACGTCTTGCCGATAATCTTATAAATCGTGACAACGGCTTTCAGCTGGATAAAATTGGAATCTTGTTACTAAATTATACAATCACAGCGGAATCGATGGCGTAATTCGATACTTAGTGACTCGATGATCTTTTGCTTTCACCACCGAGGGCAGCACGTACAACTCGTCTATGCCGCGCATGTCAACACCTGACGCATGCGCTGTATGATGCCAGTACATTGCGCGAGATTCGGCATAAATACGGCGACTGCATCTGGGCTCTTCAGTATTTGTGATGGCCGGAAGTCTCTGGGTCGAAATATCGTGGCACAATGTCGACGGGATCCGGCTGCATACCCGGAAATTATTAGAAGGTTTTGATAGATATTCGGGCGTGGTGTGTCCTGAGTCCCGAATGAATCGCCAGCGAACATTTCTATGACGAGGGGGACAATAGGTTGCATCTAGAAAATCTGTTTGGAACCCCGTAACTACTATTCACCATATTCAAGGAAGACATGCAATACCCCTTAACGTCGGTTAAAAACCCACATGCCATATCGAAATATCTTTCACGTTTGCTGTAAGTGAACTGTGGTTTGGTTTTCGCCCTTAATGTTGTTCATGATGTTGTTTAATGCTTGCTGTAGTATCCCGTCAAAATTTACGTTATGTACTCAGTGGGATATTAGCAACCCTTTTTTGAGGTATTACCTACTCATATTTGACTCCTGTTCTTCGGACGACATCTGTTTTACTTACAATCGAACGTTGGGACAGTACCATCTGCAGGTGTTCTCATAGGGTTATCTACCGTTGATCGTGTATCCTACAAAATGCTTCAGGGCTGTAATTACTTTGTTTATGAAATGTGTTCGTCGTATTCAATACTGGTGAGACAAAGTTACCGAGAAGCTGTCATTAGCGTAGTAGCTTCCCATTTAAAGTAAATTTGTTGAATGTGAACAGGAAGCTACATAAAAATTTTATTAACGACGGTCAATGACATTATCATTCGCCTTTTTTTTTTTTACAAGGAACAACAACGAGCTTCAAATTACACTTTAGAGCCAAAGAAAGTGGTACACGCATGCGCATTCAAATACAGAGATATGAAAAACGGCTAAATACGGCCCTGCGGTAGGCAACGCCTGTTTAAGACAACAAGTGTCCTACGCTGTTGTTAGATCGGTTACTGCAGCTACAAAGGCATGTTATCAAAATTTGAGTTTGAACGTGGTGTTATAGTCGGCACAACTGCGATGAGACACAGCATCTCCAATGTAGCTATGAAGTGGGGATTTTCCTGTACTACTATTACAGGAGTGTACCGTGAATATCAGGAATACGGTAAAACATCATATCTCCAATACCGCTACGGCTGGAAAAAATTCCTGTAAGAACGGGACCAACGACGACTGAAGAGTGTCTTTCAACGTGACAGAAGTGTAACCCTTCCGGAAATCGCTGTGAATTCCAATTCTGGGCCATCAACAAGTGCCACCGTGTTAACTATTCAACGGAATATCATCGATAGGGGCTTTCGGAGCCGAACGCCCACTCGTGTACTCTTGATGACTGCACGACACAAAGCTTTACGCCTCACTGGGCCCGCCAATACCAAACATTGGACTGTTGATGACAAACGAGATTCATCCGACCAGGCAACATGTGCCCAAACTGTATCGAGGGGATGGACATGTATGGGTATGGAGACAACCTCTTGAAGTGTGCTGTTGGAGTGATATGGGACCCTTGAAACGTCTCGATACGACTCTTGACAGGTGACACAGACGTAGTTGCGCAGTTCCAGCTGAACAATGCAACACCCCACACGTCCAGAATTGCTATAGAGTGGCTCCAGGAACACTCTTCTGAGTTAAAACGTTTCCACGGAACGCCGAACTCCCCTGGCATGAACACTATTGAGCATATGTGGGATGCCTTGCAACGAGCTGTTCAGAAGAGATCGCCACCTCCTGGTACTCTTACGGATTTATGGACAGATCCGCAGGACTGATGGTGCCAGTTCCCTCCAGCAGTGCTTCAGACATTAGTCGAGTCGATGCCTCGTAGTGTTGCGGCTCTTCTACGTGCTCGCGGGGGCTGTACACGATTTTAGGCACATGTGCCAATTTCTTTGTGTCTTCAGTGTATTTTTCGAAGGTAAATCTGAGTTCTATACCTGAATTTAACATTAGGGCATACAGGGCATGGAAACAGGAAAGAAACACGGAAGCAACAATGTAAAGACACGTACACACTTTGTACTGTATCTCGGTGTCTCGACCCACCTTCCCCACCGCCCCTCCCCTATCCAACATATGAAGTTGATTCTGGTTTATGAATTGGACATGACTGAGGCGGTACCTAATGTCCATTATAAACTTCTGTTTCGACCACGTTTATATCGGGAGTCCCTTGCACAGGTTATCCAACAGAGATTCTGTAACTCGGTCCTGTGACTTAGTATCCGAAGCTGATTTCAGCCACATACTGCTTTCGTCTGTCGTACGGTGGCCGGCATATAATGTTGTAAAAGAGGTTAGTAGCCGTCTGTAGATGCAGATGCAGAAAGGGAGAGGTGATAGCAGTGACATAGATATTCTGCAAGTCACCGCACGATACGTGGCGGAGGGTACCCTGTGCAACTACTAGTCATTTCCTTTCCTTTTACACTCTGAATGCCTCCGTATGAGCCATAATTTTTCGTATCTCATCTTCTGGTCAATATGGGCAATGTGTGTTGCTTGCAGTAGAATGGTTCGGCATGCAGCTTCAGATGCCGGTTCTATAAATGTACTCAGCAGTGTTGCCCAAAGAACGATGCCTTTCCTCCAGGAATTCCCATTTGAGCTCCCAAACCATCTCCTTAACAGTTAAATGTTGTTCCAAACAGCCGGTAACAGATCCAGCAGCCCGCCTATGATTTGTTTCGATGTCTTCCTTAAATCCTACCTCGTACGGATCCAAAACACTCTAGCAGTACTCAGGAACAGTTCGCACCAGCGTCCTATAGTCTGTCTCCCTTTATAGATGAATCACACTTCCCTAAAATTCTCCCAATAGGCCGAAGTCAAACACTTACCTTCCGTACCGCAATGCACACATGCTCTTTCCATCTCACATCGTTTTGCAATGTAACGTCCAGATATTTAACGACTTTAGTGTCAAGCAGGACACTAATAATACTGTATCCGATCCCTACAGGTTTAATTCCTCCTACTCATCCGCATTAACTTACATTTAAGGCTAGCTGCCATTCATCACACCATAAATAAGGGTTGTCTGAGTCTTCTTTTATCTTCCGTCTGTCATTCAAATTCGGTACTTCACCGTACACGACAGCATCGTCAGCAAACAACTGCGGATTGCTGCCCACCCTGTCCGCCAAATTATTTATGTACTTAGACGACAACAGCGGTTCTACCACACTTTCCAGGGGCACTCCTGAGTATACCCTTGTCTCTGCTGAATACTCGCCGTCGAGGACAACATACTGAGTTCTATTACTTAAGAAGTCTTCGAGTCACTCACAAGTCTCTGAACTTATTCCATATGCTCGTGTTTTCGTTGGCAGTCACCAGTGGGCACCGCGCAAAGTGCCTTTCGAAAATCTAGAAATATGGTAACTGCCTGTTGCCCTTCGTCCATAGGTGGCAGTATACCATCCGAGTTTCTCACGAGGGATGCGTTATAAAACCACGCTGAATCGTGCACATAAGCTTCTCAGTCTCAAGGAAGTTTATTATATACGAACTGAGAATATGTTCAAGGATTCTATAGCAAACCGAAGTTATGGGTACTGGCTTGTACTTTTACGTGTTCGTTCTTCTACCTTTCTTATACACTAGTCTCCTGCGCATTTTTCCAGTCGCTTGGGAGAGATTCACGATAAATGCAGGCTAGGTAAGGGGCTAATTCCGTAGAGTACTCTTTGTAAAACGGAAATGAGATTCCATCTGGACCTGGTAATTTATTTGCTTTCAAATCTTTCAGTTGTTTCTCTACGCCAAAGTTGCTTATTACTATGTCGTACTTGAGGGAGTCTGTCCGATGGCCGAATGGCGGTATGTTTGCACTATTTTGTTGTGTGACCAATTGCTGTTTGCGCCACAACTGTAGTGACGTAACAAGACTGTTACGCCACACGGTAGTAGCCAAAAGAAAGGCAGGCACGCGTACACACACACGCCGACGGGCGTGAAGTCTGGAACATGAGAACTTATAAATGAATAAGAAGAAAAGTAGGTAGATGCTTTTTACTTATCTTTTATTTAGGCCTTGGAATACATCTCTCTTGAATACTTGTAAGCTATAGGCACTGATACCACTGGCGCCTTGCTAGTTCGTTGCCATTAACTTAGCTGATGGCTATTCTGTCTCTCGGCTAATGAGAGAGAAAGGCTTCGTACAACTGGGCGATAGCTAGGTTCGCGTACAAATCGGCGGTAGCTTGGTTCTCGTACAACTGGGGTGAGTCCTCTCTCGTATCACGAGACCTGCCTTGGTGGTGGCGCTAGGTCTGCGATCACAGTGGCGACACGCGGGTCCGACATGTACTACATGGACCGCGGCCGATTTAAACTACCACCTAGCAAGTGTGGTGTCTGGCGGTGACACCACAACAACAATCTACAACTTACAGAAACGTAATAGATATTTTAAGATGTTGTGACCTGGATAATTAATCTACTTTATATTACTAACCACGGGGTGCTTGTTATGTGATAGTGCTATAAATTACATATTGTTTAATTTTTTCTTCCGGAACCAATGGAATAACCATAATATGACGCCGTCGTATTGTTCCGACGTAAATTAGTGTTCTTGCCTCGTTGTAAAAATCTTTTCCCCACCTATTACAAGAATCATTTGTTGCTTGTCGCTGTGTGTGATACGGCCCTGCGGTAGGCAACGCCTGTAAAAGACAACAAGTGTCCTACGCTGTTGTTAGATCGGTTACTGCAGCTACAAAGGCATGTTATCAAAATTTGAGTTTGAACGTGGTGTTATAGTCGGCACAACTGCGATGAGACACAGCATCTCCAATGTAGCTATGAAGTGGGGATTTTCCTGTACTACTATTACAGGAGTGTACCGTGAATATCAGGAATACGGTAAAACATCATATCTCCAATACCACTACGGCTGGAAAAAATTCCTGTAAGAACGGGACCAACGACGACTGAAGAGTGTCTTTCAACGTGACAGAAGTGTAACCCTTCCGGAAATCGCTGTGAATTCCAATTCTGGGCCATCAACAAGTGCCACCGTGTTAACTATTCAACGGAATATCATCGATAGGGGCTTTCGGAGCCGAACGCCCACTCGTGTACTCTTGATGACTGCACGACACAAAGCTTTACGCCTCACTGGGCCCGCCAATACCAAACATTAGACTGTTGATGACAAACGAGATTCATCCGACCAGGCAACATGTGCCCAAACTGTATCGAGGGGATGGACATGTATGGGTATGGAGACAACTCTTGAAGTGTGCTGTTGGAGTGATATGGGACCCTTGAAACGTCTCGATACGACTCTTGACAGGTGACACAGACGTAGTTGCGCAGTTCCAGCTGAACAATGCAACACCCCACACGTCCAGAATTGCTATAGAGTGGCTCCAGGAACACTCTTCTGAGTTAAAACGTTTCCACGGAACGCCGAACTCCCCTGGCATGAACACTATTGAGCATATGTGGGATGCCTTGCAACGAGCTGTTCAGAAGAGATTCCAGGCGGCTCATTCCGCTGCCTGTTAACAGTCCCCGACAATTGCGTGAAGGCCCAGTTTACAGAACAACTGTTGTCGAAATGCGACCGCCATTCTTACGGATTTATGGACAGCTCCGCAGGACTGATGGTGCCAGTTCCCTCCAGCAGTGCTTCAGACATTAGTCGAGTCGATGCCTCGTAGTGTTGCGGCTCTTCTACGTGCTCGCGGGGGCTGTACACGATTTTAGGCACATGTGCCAATTTCTTTGTGTCTTCAGTGTATTTTTCGAAGGTAAATCTGAGTTCTATACCTGAATTTAACATTAGGGCATACAGGGCATAGAAACAGGAAAGAAACACGGAAGTAACAATGTAAAGACACGTACACACTTTGTACTGTATCTCGGTGTCTCGACCCACCTTCCCCACCGCCCCACCCCTATCCAACATATCAAGTTGATTCTGGTTTATGAATTGGACATGACTATAATGGACATTAGGTACCGCCTCAAACTTCTGTTTCGACCACGTTTATATCGGGAGTCCCTTGCACAGGTTATCCAACAGAGATTCTGTAACTCGGTCCTGTGACTTAGTATCCGAAGCTGATTTCAGCCACATACTGCTTTCGTCTGCCGTACGGTGGCCGGCATATAATGTTGTAAAAGAGGTTAGTAGCCGTCTGTAGATGCAGATGCAGAAAGGGAGAGGTGATAGCAGTGACATAGATATTCTGCAAGTCACCGCACGATGCGTGGCGGAGGGTACCCTGTGCAACTACTAGTCATTTCCTTTCCTTTTACACTCTGAATGCCTCCGTATGAGCCATAATTTTTCGTATCTCATCTTCTGGTCAATATGGGCAATGTGTGTTGCTTGCAGTAGAATGGTTCGGCATGCAGCTTCAGATGCCGGTTCTATAAATGTACTCAGCAGTGTTGCCCAAAGAACGATGCCTTTCCTCCAGGAATTCCCATTTGAGCTCCCAAACCATCTCCTTAACAGTTAAATGTTGTTCCAAACAGCCGGTAACAGATCCAGCAGCCCGCCTATGATTTGTTTCGATGTCTTCCTTAAATCCTACCTCGTACGGATCCAAAACACTCTAGCAGTACTCAGGAACAGTTCGCACCAGCGTCCTATAGTCTGTCTCCCTTTATAGATGAATCACACTTCCCTAAAATTCTCCCAATAGGCCGAAGTCAAACACTTACCTTCCGTACCGCAATGCACACATGCTCTTTCCATCTCACATCGTTTTGCAATGTAACGTCCAGATATTTAACGACTTTAGTGTCAAGCAGGACACTAATAATACTGTATCCGATCCCTACAGGTTTAATTCCTCCTACTCATCCGCATTAACTTACATTTAAGGCTAGCTGCCATTCATCACACCATAAATAAGGGTTGTCTGAGTCTTCTTTTATCTTCCGTCTGTCATTCAAATTCGGTACTTCACCGTACACGACAGCATCGTCAGCAAACAACTGCGGATTGCTGCCCACCCTGTCCGCCAAATTATTTATGTACTTAGACGACAACAGCGGTTCTACCACACTTTCCAGGGGCACTCCTGAGTATACCCTTGTCTCTGCTGAATACTCGCCGTCGAGGACAACATACTGAGTTCTATTACTTAAGAAGTCTTCGAGTCACTCACAAGTCTCTGAACTTATTCCATATGCTCGTGTTTTCGTTGGCAGTCACCAGTGGGCACCGCGCAAAGTGCCTTTCGAAAATCTAGAAATATGGTAACTGCCTGTTGCCCTTCGTCCATAGGTGGCAGTATACCATCCGAGTTTCTCACGAGGGATGCGTTATAAAACCACGCTGAATCGTGCACATAAGCTTCTCAGTCTCAAGGAAGTTTATTATATACGAACTGAGAATATGTTCAAGGATTCTATAGCAAACCGAAGTTATGGGTACTGGCTTGTACTTTTACGTGTTCGTTCTTCTACCTTTCTTATACACTAGTCTCCTGCGCATTTTTCCAGTCGCTTGGGAGAGATTCACGATAAATGCAGGCTAGGTAAGGGGCTAATTCCGTAGAGTACTCTTTGTAAAACGGAAATGAGATTCCATCTGGACCTGGTAATTTATTTGCTTTCAAATCTTTCAGTTGTTTCTCTACTCCAAAGTTGCTTATTACTATGTCGTACTTGAGGGAGTCTGTCCGATGGCCGAATGGCGGTATGTTTGCACTATTTTGTTGTGTGACCAATTGCTGTTTGCGCCACAACATTCTACAACTTACAGAAACGTAATAGATATTTTAAGATGTTGTGACCTGGATAATTAATCTACTTTATATTACTAACCACGGGGTGCTTGTTATGTGATAGTGCTATAAATTACATATTGTTTAATTTTTTCTTCCGGAACCAATGGAATAACCATAATATGACGCCGTCGTATTGTTCCGACGTAAATTAGTGTTCTTGCCTCGTTGTAAAAATCTTTTCCCCACCTATTACAAGAATCATTTGTTGCTTGTTGCTGTGTGTGATACCAGCGATTATGTGTCCTGTAAATCTTTACTCAAATTTGCTTTTAAGATCTGATTCACGACTTAGGTACTACTATGCCGGTCGTCTCTCCTACGAGTCGTTAGCTGCATTCTCTCTGGTGTTTCGGCATGTGTTTGCTATTTTGTTTTTACATTTTGTAGGTGAAGGCAGCCCATACAGTGACCGTTCGTCACGTCTTTCATGTGACGCTGAGAGAAAGCAGAAAGCGTCAGCTTGTTTCCTATTACAAACAAAGCTTTTATAAATCGAAATTTAATGTATTCTTTCGATACAGCGCCCAAAATTAGTCTGGTCCGATATTTTTTAATCGATATTTAGTAACAGTAGGACAGCAAACCAGCAGCGACTCAGTAGCGCTGAATGCTTGGCGTTGGCAGTCAGAGCGGGGCAGAGCAGTAATTTGTTTTACTGTCACCATAACACGTATCGACAAAGCAGATATATCGCATTAGACTGATATGGGACTGCTTTATTGAATGGGCACCTAAAATTCCGCTTTACAAGTCATTTTGCTCGTAACGGAGAAAAAAAAAACTGACGCGCTCTGTCGACACTGTGCTTCATGTGAAACACGTTCAAACAGTAATTGTATGGGCTGACTTCAGCTACAAAACGCAAAATCGAAATAGCAAATATCTGACAGAGCACGATATCAAAAGCACCTCACTATGCGTAGGAGACGCGCCCGGTACTCAGGGTGTAACAAAAATGTACAGCAGGAATTGCACCTTATGTATGCTGCGTAATTCAGAATTCATGTCCTACGCCGGCCGGTGTGGCCGTGCGGTTCTAGGCTCTTCAGTATGGAACCGCGTGACCGCTACGGTTGCAGGTTCGAATCGGGCATGGATGTGTGTGATGTTCTCAGGTTAGTTAGGTTTAAGTAGTTCTAAGTTCTAGGGGACTGACGACCTTAGACGTTAAGTCCCATAGTGCTCAGAGCTATTTGAACCATTTTTTATCATGTCCTACAGAACAAATAGCATTAATCAGAACTCCAGCGGCTAACTTTCTGAGAGGCAGTGCGGACTAAAGACAGCAAAAAGTCTAGTAAATAATGGGCTATAAAATGCGTTTCTTAGAAGCTAAGAGTACTTTTTCATCTTCGATTCCGTGAAACAAATCTCTTCCACTGCAAGCTCTTTCTGTTTCCATATTCTGTGAGGTGGTACTAGGAACCAAACGAGACAAAAACTGACCAGTAAACAAGGTCTCTAGAATACACAGTGGTGAGTTATCAGCACTTGTTCATCTTTGCTACTGTGAAACGCATCTGCTGAACAGGTGCTCCTAGTTTCTAAGCTATTCGCATTGGAGTCCACATTTACTAGATGTTTCCCACTTCTCGTTTAATGGCTTGGAGGAGTTTCTTGGTGAATCCCGTATCGTCCATTAACCTACATAAATATAAAATTTCAAACTAAAATACTGTCCTGATCTATTTCACATTCTTATGCTGTCTTAGATCTTGGACCTGAATAATTTTCTGAAAGTTTCTCGTTCCAATTTATCGATGGTTATAATGTAACTATGCCGGCCGTTGTCGCCGAGCAGTTCTAGGCGCTTCAGTCCGAAATCGCGCTGCTGCTACGGTTGCAGGTTCGAATCCTGTCTCGGGCATGGATGTGTGCGAAGTCATTAGGTTAGTTAGACTTATGTAGTTCTTAGTTCTAGAGGACTGATGACCTGCGATGTTAAGTCCCATAGTGCTCAGAGACATTTGGACCGTTTGAACTATAACTGTTATATACATTCAGGAAAGCACAGTGGTGTATGTGTGTAATGTACTTTATTCTTTGATGTTATTAACCTTCAGTTCCTATATGACGTGCCTAGAATTTTACCTGTTACGTTGCTTACATACTAAGTGTTCAGTTACAAGTGTTACATCCCAACAGCGGTATAATGACAGTGGGATGGATATGCCTGCTCTTTACACTTAAGCTATAACAACAATAACTTTACAATGTTGATTGCATTACACTGTTTATTTTAATTCAGTTTAACTGTTCTAGATATTGTGTAAGGTTGTCTGCGGTGCGTGTCGGTGAAACTGTTCGCTGTGTGAGTGAGTGTGTGTTTCAGTACTGCTGCCTGTGTTGGTATACGAATTGGAACTGTTCTCTTGTATGGTAATTTGTGTTCCAGTGTTTTTTTTTTATACGGTGGTATCTGTCTGTATTCGTCATGTAATGTCCTTGGAAAATAATCACTAACTTCGCTGATGATTTTTCAACTCGTCTTTGTCTGTTGTTGCGCGTGTGGTGCGCTGCTCTGTATCGGTGACAGTGAAAAAGTAGCTCTACGCGGTCTGAGTGTGCAGGGTAAGCTCCGTGACCTGTCAGAACGTGAACCATACTCCGGCTGGGATTGATGTGACTCAGTTTCAGGCGATGTCTGACATCCGGGAAGAAAGAATTTACCCTACGGCCCTTATCACTTGACTGATTTCCTTTAACAGGTATCCACCCGCCATTTGACAAGTTGATGCTTGTCGTTGATGTCCTATCCGGTAATATCGATTGCCTTTTCCTTCCTCCCCCTCCACAGACAATACATTGCAGCCCGAAACCGAATGTTTGTCTGGATATGGAAGTTTCCAGTCACCACGCTGAGTGATTCCACTGATGTGTTGTTGAAAGCTCCTGACAGCCTTATTAGTGCACTTCTCTGTCCTCGCCGCACGATGTTCTTGTTTCTAGAATGACGGTTCAGTGTTATTGGCAGATTCCAGCTCCATGGCAGGGGATTCCTTGTTGCTAGTCCAGATGACTGTGCAGCGGTTACCCAATTTTACTACACTTGTCTGGTTGATCGCTATCACTCCAAGAGTTACCGCTCCGTAAGTATCTGACGTGTTTAGGTGCCACATCTCGTCTTAAGTTAACCAACGTCCGCATGCTTCGGTGAAACATTTAATTAAAACTCTCTTACATTTTTTCCCGTTTTCATTACGGTTATTTATTTCTTCAATGTTTACTTGATTTTAGAGAAGATGAAGAGTAATGATGATACTCAATCGTCTTACCTCATGCCTGTTTCAGCTCTAAAGACTCGCAAATACCGTCCATAGACTTTGCTTTCAAATTAGTATTTTTTAAAGGCTTTTGGTTTAAGTTTAGTATTTCACACTGCAGAATATCTAACGTACATGGCCGACAAAAAGAATTGCAGTAACCTGAAGACAGCGTTGGACGTCGAGGCAGTTTTGCACATCTACATCTACATCTACATTTATACTCCGCAAGCCACCCAACGGTGTGTGGCGGAGGGCACTTTACATGCCACTGTCATTACTTCCCTTTCCTGTTCCAGTCGCGTATGGTTCGCGGGAAGAACGACTGCCGGAAAGCCTCCGTGCGCGCTCGAATCTCTCTAATTTTACATTCGTGATCTCCTCGGGAAGTATAAGTAGGGGAAGCAATACATTCGATACCACGTCTAGAAACGCCCCCTCTCGAAACCTGGACAACAAGCTACACCGCGATGCGGAGCGCCTCTCTTGCAGAGTCTGTCACTTGAGTTTGCTAAACATCTCCGTAACGCTATCACGCTTACCAAATAACGTTGTGACGAAACGCGCTGCTCTTCTTTGGATCTTCTCTACCTCCTCTGTCAACCCGACCTGGTACGGATCCCACACTGATGAGCAATAAGTATATGTCGAACGAGTGTTTTGTAAGCCACCTCCTTTCTTGATGGACTACATGTCCTAAGGACTCTCCCAATGAATCTCATCCTGGCACCCGCCTTACCAACAATTAATTTTATATGATCATTCCACTTCAAATCATTCCGTAAGCATACTCCCAGATATTTTGCAGAAGTAACTGCTACCAGTGTTTGTTCCGCTATCATATAATCATACAATAAAGGATCCTTCTTTCTATCTATTCGCAATACATTACATTTGTCTATGTTAAGGGTCATTTGCCACTCCCTGCACGAAGTACCTACCCGCTGCATGTGTATTTGACGTGTCTAGTTGCCAAATTTCGTCTTAAGTTAAGCACCGTCTGCATGCTTGAAGTCCATGTATTGTGCATTCTCATAAGGAAATAGGAAGCCTGTTTCGACAACGGTCCCATGAAGCTTCTATAGATCATGTTCGTATCATGAGGCATTTAATAACTCTCTTCCAGTTGTTCCTGTTTTCATTTCGCGTATTTATTTCTTCAATGAATACCTGATTATCACGATTCCTGTTCGCTCTTCTTTAAGATCATCTTACCTCATGCGTGTTTCAGCTCTGAAGACTAGGAAATACCATTCATAAATTTTGCTTTAAAATTAGAATTTTTAAAGGCTTTGGGGTTAAGTTTATTCTTTCACAGTGCAGAATATCTAACTTACATGGCCCACCAGAGGAAGCGCAGTAATCGGAAGACAGGGTTGTACGTTGATGCAGCTTTTCACAAGTACATATTATCGGCAGCTGTGTAAAGTAGGTTATACATAGACCGTGAACACTGTTAGATATTGAGTGTTCACTCTGAAGTATGTGAAAATAACACGTACTCACGTAAGACAGCTTTATCAGCACCTGACACATTCGGAAGTGGCCACATTGTGGGTCTTCTTTCGGACTGCAGGTACAAGCATGAAGAATAAAAAATAAAAATTTGTAAGGCATTCGGATGTGTCAGTAGCCCAATGGTGGAGTGTATGGAAAGCGAGGGCATGACATCCGTCGTCTAGGTTCTCGTTGACCCCGTCTGACCACCAAAAATTATGCACCGGCACATCGTAAACGCTTCACATCTGCGCCTGCCAATCTTGCAAATACTGTAGATACAGGTTTGCGTCCTCGCCGTTTTCTCAAATAAGTCAGGACACATTTTCTGCTTTTCAAAATGCGAATATTGCCGGTTCAAATGCACTGCAGAATAGCACTGAGGAACATGTTTCAGACACCAGTGCATTGTTATTACAATTAATTCAACAAATGGGACAAAAGCTTCAAAAGTTAGACAAAATGAAACAACACCAGAAACAAACACAGCAACAGTTAGACGCAATGGAACAAAATATTCACACCACGCTTGAACAAACCCGTGAAGATTTAACTACTGAGTTACATAGAATCGAATCGAAATGTCAAAAAGTCTGTAATGACGTAAAAACACAAATTACACAAATTTGTGAGCATTTCCAACTTATTTTTTCGCGTCATGAAAATACATTACAGAATCACAAAGCAGCCATAAAAGAACTGCAAACTATTGTTCATGAAAATCATGAGGCCTTTCAAGCTAAAATTGACTCAGTTGCATCTACCGATTCGGTTACGCAACTTGCAAAAACTCAGGAAAACTTACAGCACACAGTAGATACGATTTCAACACAAATGGACACTCTGAAAGTTGGTTCAGAAAAACACAATGATGAAATAAGTGCACTATCGGAGACCCGTGGTCTAGGGGTAGCGTCTTTGATTCTTAATCAAAACGTTTTCGGTCCCGTGTTCGATCCCCGCCACTGCCTAAATTTTGATAAATAATCAGCATTGGCGGCCGAAGACTTCCGGCATAAGAAGTCAGCCTCATTCTGCCAACGGCCTTGTCAAACAGGGCGGAGGAGCGGATAGAGGTTCAGGACACTCTCTTGTCCTAGGGGTGGGAAATTGCCCCTAAAGGAGGAAGAATCAGCATTGATCAACAACATGAGGATGTAGAAGGCAATGGAAACCACTGCATTCTAGACACGTAACGTGTATCCACAGGACATGTGGCCTGTAACTGAGGAAGTGTCATGATGATCTCTCCATTGGTAAAAGATTCCGGAATAGTCCCCCATTCGGATCTCCGGGAGGGGACTGCCAAGGGGGACGTTACCATGAGAAAAAGATCGAATAATCAACGAAAGGATAACGTTCTACGTATCGGGGCGTGGAATGTCAGAAGCTTGAACGTGGTAGGGAAACTAGAAAATCTGAAAAGGGAAATGCAAAGGCTCAATCTAGATATAGTAGGGGTCAGTAAAGTGAAGTGGAAGGAAGACAAGGATTTCTGGTCAGATGAGTATCGGGTAATATCAACAGCAGCAGAAAATCGTATAACAGGTGTAGGATTCGTTATGAATAGGAAGGTAGGGCAGAGGGTGTGTTACTGTGAACAGTTCAGTGACCGGGTGGTTCTAATCAGAATCGACAGCAGATCAACATCGACAATGATAGTTCAGGTATACATGCCGACGTCGCAAGCTGAAGATGAGCAGATAGAGAAAGTGTATGAGGCTATTGAAAGGGTAATTCAGTATGTAAAGGGGGACGAAAATCTAATAGTCGTGGGCAACTGGAATGCAGTTGTAGGGGAAGGAGTAGAAGAAAAGGTTACAGGAGAATATCTTCTTGGGACAAGGAAAGAAAAAGGAGAAAGAGTAATTGTGTTCTGTAACACGTTTCAGCTAGTAATAGCGAATACCCTGTTCAAGAATCACAAGAGGAGGAGGTATACTTGGAAAGGGCCGGGAGATACGGGAAGATTTCAATTAGATTACATAATGGTCAGACAGAGATTCCGAAATAAGATACTGGATTGTAAGGCGTACCCAGGAGCAGATATAGACTCAGATCACAATATAGTAGTGATGAAGAGTAGGCTGAAGTTCAAGACATTAGTCAGGAAGATTCAATACGCAAAGAAGTGGGATACAGAAGTACTAAGGAATGACGAGATACGTTTGAAGTTCTCTAACGCTATAGATACAGCAATAAGGAATAGCGCAGTAGGCAGTACAGTTGAAAAGGAATGGACATCTCTAAAAAGGGCCATCACAGAAGTTGGGAGGGAAAACATAGGTACAAAGAAGGTAGCTGCGAAGAAACCATGGGTAACAGAAGATATACTTCAGATGATTGATGAAAGGAGGAAGTACAAACATGTTCCGGGAAAATCAGGAATAAAGAAATACAAGTCGCTGAGGAATGAAATAAATAGGAAGTGCACGGAACGT
This sequence comes from Schistocerca piceifrons, assembly GCF_021461385.2. NCBI lineage: Eukaryota > Metazoa > Arthropoda > Insecta > Orthoptera > Acrididae > Schistocerca > Schistocerca piceifrons. Next base: position 58,174,389 of record NC_060138.1, on the reverse strand, counting down.
AAGACGAAATGGCTGCAGGAAAAATGTGAAGACATCGAAAAAGATATGATTGTCGGAAGGACTGACTCAGCATGCAAGAAAGTCAAAACAACCTTTGGTGACATTAAAAGCAACGGTGGTAACATTAAGAGTGCAACGGGAATTCCACAGTTAAATGCAGAGGAGAGAGCAGATAGGTGGAAAGAATACATCGAAAGCCTGTATGAGGGTGAAGATTTGTCTGATGTGATAGAAGAAGAAACAGGAGTCGATTTAGAAGAGATAGGGGATCCAGTATTAGCATCGGAATTTAAAAGAGCTTTGGAGGACTTACGGTCAAGTAAGGCAGAAGGGATAGATAACTTCCAATCAGACTTTCTAAAATCATTGGGGGAAGTGGCAACAAAACGACTATTCACGTTGGTGTGTAGATTATATAAGTCTGGCGACATACCATCTGACTTTCGGAAAAGCATCATCCACACAATTCCGAAGACGGCAAGAGCTGACAAGTGCGAGAATTATCGCACAGTCAGCTTAACAGCTCATGCATCGAAGCTGCTTACAAGAATAATATACAGAAGAATGGAAAAGAAAATTGAGAATGCGCTAGGTGACGATCAGTTTGGCTTTAGGAAAAGTGAAGGGACGAGAGAGGCAATTCTGACGTTACGGCTAATAATGGAAGCAAGGCTAAAGAAAAATCAAGACACTTTCATAGGATTTGTCGACCTGGAAAAAGCGTTCGACAATATAAAGTGGTGCAAGCTCTTAGAGATTCTGAAAAAAGTAGGGGTAAGCTATAGGGAGAGACGGGTCATATACAATATGTACAAGAACGAAGAGGGAATAATAAGAGTGGACGATCAAGAACGAAGTGTTCGTATTAAGAAGGTTGTAAGACAAGGCTGTAGCCTTTCGCCCCTACTCTTCAATCTGTACATCGAGGAAGCAATGATGGAAATAAAAAAGAAAGGTTCAGGAGTGGAATTAAATTACAGGGTGAAAGGATATCAATGATACGATGACATTGCTATCCTGACTGAAAGTGAAGAAGAATTAAATGATCTGCTGAACGGAATGAACAGTCTAATGAGTACACAGTATGGTTTGAGAGTAAATCGGAGAAAGACGAAGGTAATGAGAAGTAGTAGAAATGAGAACAGCGAGACACTTAACATCAGGATTGTTGGTCATGAAGTCAATGAAGTTAAGCAATTCTGCTACCTAGGCAGTAAAATAACCAATGACGGACGGAGCAAGGAGGACATCAAAAGCAGACTCGCTATGGCAAAAAAGGGATATCTGGCCAAGAGAAGTCTACTAATATCAAATACCGGCCTTAATTTGAGGAAGAAATTTCTGAAGATGTACGTCTGGAGTACAGAATTGTATGGTAGTGACACATTGACTGTGGGAAAACCGGAACAGAAGAGAATCGAAGCATTTGAGATGTGGTGCTATAAACGCATGTTGAAAATTAGGTGGACTGCTAAGGTAAGGAGTGACGTGGTTCTACGCAGAATCGGAGAGGAAATGAATATGTGGGAAACACTGATAAGGAGAAGGGACAGGATGATAGGACATCTGCTAAGACATGAGGGAATGACTTCCATGGTACTAGAGGGAGCTGTAGAGAGCAAAAACTGTAGAGGAAGACAGAGATTGGAATACGTCAAGCAAATAATTGAGGACGTTGAGGACGCAGGTTGCAAGTGCTACTCTGAGATGAAGAGGTTAGCACAGCAAAGGAATTCGTGGCGGGCCGCATCAAAACAGTCAGTGGACTGAAAACAAAAAAAAAAAAAAAATCGGAGTAAATAGCCGAACTTTCGGATCAGTTCACCAATTTATCCACAAAGGTAGATGATGACATGAATGACACTAGACCCGTGGCCTTCACTGAACAAATTAGAAAATTCAAACAAAATCAAAATCAAATTAATACACAACACAAAAGCGAAATCCGGGAAGTACAATACCAGTTTTCACAAGTAATACAAAAATTACATATTTCAGAGGACACTCGCGCTCCAACACCGGAAGAGGGACTTAGAAATACGAAAAAGCTTCAAAATAATAGCACTGGGCGTTTCGGAAATTATGAAAGAAATTATCAAGGTGCACCGAATTTTGAGATGGAACCGCCGAAAAGCGGTAACAATGACCGGTATGCGACTCGCCGACATCATGATTTTGACTATAAGCTGTTCTTTACTACACGTAAATTCAAAACATTTAAGAATACTGGCAACGACCTTCATCCAAAAGCGTGGCTTCATCAAATCAGTCATTGTTTTCCTCCCAACTGGTCATTAGTGCACAGATTAGAATTTATGTGTGGCTACTTAGAGAATGAACTAGCTGAAAGAACGCGATCGATCATTCACGATTGTCACCGTGAAGGTGAATTTTATCATGCCTTCCTCTCAGCATATTGGTCCCAAGCTACACAAGACCAAGCAAAACATAGCATCATAATGATGCAATATTTCGAACAATCTGAATTTTCCAGTCTTGTGAAATATTTTGAAGACAAGTAGCACAAGAATCAGTACCTGTCAAACCCTTACAGCCCCTCAGAACTCATCCGAATTTGCTTAATCAAATTGCCTGAACATTTACGACATATTACTTTGGCAGGCCGTTGCAAGGACGACATTGAAGCTTTTCAGGGTCTGTTACAAGAATTGGAAATTGATACTGACAATCGCGGAACGCGAAAACAGGGGCACAACAATTACAGGTCACATCCGTCACAATTCTGCGATGAAAGAAATAATAAATTGACACGACAAGGCTATTCTTACAACGTAAATCGTGACCAAAACAGACACCACCCGTATGACAACCGTTGGCAGAGTAATAGTTACAGAGAAAGATCGCATTTACGTAGTAATGAGTATGACAGAGACAATAATAGAAACAGACAACATGACAACCAGAACTACACTCCTGGAAATTGAAATAAGAACACCGTGAATTCATTGTCCCAGGAAGGGGAAACTTTATTGACACATTCCTGGGGTCAGATACATCACATTATCACACTGACAGAACCACAGGCACATAGACACAGGCAACAGAGCATGCACAACGTCGGCACTAGTACAGTGTATATCCACCTTTCGCAGCAATGCAGGCTGATATTCTCCCATGGAGACGATCGTAGAGATGCTGGATGTAGTCCTGTGGAACGGCTTGCCATGCCATTTCCACCTGGCGGCTCAGTTGGACCAGCGTTCGTGCTGGACGTGCAGACCGCGTGAGACGACGCTTCATCCAGTCGCAAACATGCTCAATGGGGGACAGATCCGGAGATCTTGCTGGCCAGGGTAGTTGGCTTACACCTTCTAGAGCACGTTGGGTGGCACGGGATACATGCGGACGTGCGTTGTCCTGTTTGAACAGCAAGTTCCCTTGCCGGTCTAGGAATGGTAGAACGATGGGTTCATGACGGTTTGGATGTACCGTGCACTATTCAGTGTCCCCTCGACGATCACCAGTGGTGTACGGCCAGTGTAGGAGATCGCTCCCCACACAATGATGCCGGGAGTTGGCCCTGTGTGCCTCGGTCGTATGCAGTCCTGATTGTGGCGCTCACCTGCACGGCGCCAAACACACATACGACCATCATTGGCACCAAGGCAGAAGCGACTCTCATCGCTGAAGACGACACGTCTCCATTCGTCCCTCCATTCACGCCTGTCGCGACATCAGTGGAGGCGGGCTGCACGATGTTGGGGCGTGAGCGGAAGACGGCCGAACGGTGTGCGGGACCGTAGCCCAGCGTCATGGAGACGGTTGCGAATGGTCCTCGCCGATACCCCAGGAGCAACAGTGTCCCTAATTTGCTGGGAAGTGGCGGTGCGATCCCCTACGGCACTGCGTAGGATCCTACGGTCTTGGCGTGCATCCGTGCGTCGCTGCGGTCCGGTCCCAGGTCGACGGGCACGTGCACCTTCCGCCGACCACTGGCGACAACATCGATGTACTGTGGAGACCTCACGCCCCACGTGTTGAGCAATTCGGCGGTACGTCCACCCAGCCTCCCGCATGCCCACTATACGCCCTCGCTCAAAGTCCGTCAACTGCACATACGGTTCACGTCCACGTTGTCACGGCATGCTACCAGTGTTAAAAACTGCGATGGAGCTCCGTATGCCACGGCAAACTGGCTGACACTGACGGCGGCGGTGCACAAATGCTGCGCAGCTAGCGCCATTCGACGGCCAACACCGCGGTTCCTGGTGTGTCCGCTGTGCCGCGCGTGTGATCATTGCTTGTACAGCCCTCTCGCAGTGTCCGGAGCAAGTATGGTGGGTCTGACACACCGGTGTCAATGTGTTCTTTTTTCCATTTCCAGGAGTATATTATTATCAAGGGAGACAGAATAACTTCAGACTCAACGGTCCAGCGCGCAATTATGATTCATGGAGAAATTCTCCACCACGTGACCGACAAGAAAGAAACTATGGCATCTACCGACATGACGACAGGCGATATGATTGTAACGAAAGACCTGAATTGCATCAGAACTGGCGGGATTCAAGCAGGACAGGGCCCTCTTGTCAAGGTGAATTTGTAGAATTTAGGTCTCCTAATCCCAATAACTACGCACGCCAACAAAGAAATAGCAGGCAATGACTCGCACCGCAGGCAGCCATGTGCGCCGGCTGGCTCAGGGAAAAATAACATACACGCTTACCTTGAGAAAAATTTTAGCATTACTTACCGACCAATACAACATGATAATTGCTTTGAAGTTGAATGTTTGCTCACTATAATGGGTAAAGGATTGAACCACATTTCACATGTAAAATCGTTTATTGAGAGATAATCTGCTTTTTAACTTAGTCTTCGTCATAAAATTTTTTACTTTACATTACTAGTATGCTTTGTTAGACTTAGAAACTGTTAAGATGCAACTATGTGTTACAGTTAACTAACCAGTGTAGAAGCTAGGGAACATATTTAGACAGTAATTACGAATGCATTGTTGTAGTGAACAGATGACACAGTGTTCTTGTACGTGTACATTCTTGCTTGTTAGTTGTATGATTACGTTACGACTAGAAGGCTCACATTCTTAGAGCATATACCAGTACTGATGACGAGATTTTAATGCAACGTTTTGCTTTACTTGAGAATATATTCTGGATTTAAAGTACTTTCTGTGGGATTAAAGATGACTTAGCATTTGGTTTCTTTGACAGCTGCACGATTATATCACGACGCTACTAATATGTGACACAATTTACATTGTTGCTTTTGTGCTGTATCTTCTTTATATCTGCACAGTTTATCTGAATTATTCTGGAAGGTAAAACATGTTTTAGTAGTAACTTTGTGGTATAGCTACAATAAGACAGCCTTTTTTGTAGCACAACAATCCGTTACAGTGTAGTACTTTCTTGATCACGGTACTGTACGTAATAACTACGATATCTATACGCATAGCATTTTGCTTTTGTTTATTACGAGGTAAGTACATTGACTTCCACAGAACTTTGCTTACGGACGACGATAATTACGACACTTGGCACATTTTTTACCCTTAAGTAATGACAGAGATTGTCTTACAACAAGACGACCAGTTTAGCGCTACAGTACGCGTATTTGAGTGATTGATTTTTGTACTTAAAACATTTATTTTTAAAGAATTTTGAATTACAAAGAAAGTTTTCCGTGATACATTTCATTCCATTGGTGTAATCTGTAACATCTGAGGGTATAATTACATTAATCCTCAGGGAGGTACACGCTTACTTTGTGTACCATGTGTGTGGCAAGCACAAGGAGCCCTAGCTAATATGGTATTTGCATATACAACTTTACACATCTGTACCCCATTTCTCCAACACAGAATTACACAGCTACCTGATTATTTAACAGAGAAACAAACTTTTTTTTTTACTGCGTCAGTGACAGATGTTTACGCAATTACACAGTTGGAGAACTTGACACTTATGAAACACTATTTTGTATGTATTTTGTGAACTCTTCATATTTTTTCAGAACCATTGTGATACTGTGAGAGCTTTGAATGATGTATTTGGTATGAGATCATGACTTTTAAAGTATGTTTGAGGTAGATGACACTATTGAAATGAGCAGAGAATATTTTTTAGGGTCTCAAATTATTGCAGAAAGCTACGACGTTTTTGAGATTTGGCTGATGTTTTTTTGATATTATTACGATGACAGTGTGTATTATGCTGTATGTTTATGAACAATAAGCTGATGCTCTATGAGGAATTTGATTATGCTATGTATTTATTATGATGAAATACTGAAGAAATGACGACGAATATGTATATAGGTAATAAGGTAAGAAATAATGAGTAGTGGAATGGCACTCTGATTTGAGAAAAAGGATGTTGGAAACCAAGAATCGTACTTTAAGAGTTATGAAATGTGTCTAAATGCGTGTATGTATCACAATGCCGGCGAAAATTTTTTGGACACTGTTATATTTACAGGATTTTGTTTCTACACATTTCTACTGTAATTTCTCAACTTGTGAAATTTTATTTGTATCAAACTGTCACTGTAGTGGAAACTTATGTTGTAAATTTCGGTAAGAAAGCTAAGTGACCTCGACGTAATGCGTCGTTGACGCCCAGCTATGCGTCGTCTAGAGAAAAAGCCATTAGGTGGAGAAAAGAAGAGGCCATTAACCTCGATATTGACAGTTCTTTGTAGAAAGCATCGCCAATATGACACGCTCAAACTTGAAAACATGATTACAGTGTAGAGTTCTTAATTTACGATATTTACTGAAACGAAATGATGAGAAATATTTCACATCTATTGTCTTGCTAGTTGAAAGATTGTTTACTGCATTATGAAATTCCATATTGCTAGTGAACGACGTTTCACGCCTTGCTTTGCCTGTTTTGTTTAATATCTAGTTTCTAGCTGCACTGAAGCATTGGTTAAAATAAAATTTTATAGATGTACTAATATAAATATTTTATGCCTACAGGTCCAGTAAATAATAACTTTTTGATCTACTTCAAAGAAAACGAAGGAGCACAAAAAGACATTTCTCTTCACAGGAATTGCATACAGAATTTTCTTTTCAAGTGCTTAGTGATTTCTTTCGCAGAATCAGTTGTGGTGCACCACTTTAATTACACAGACATTAAGATGTGAATATACATTTCCCTTATCTGCATTGTCGTCTTTAGTGTACTATTTTTTCTGCTTGTGGGTTTGTCATGTTTAGATATAAGTTATTGCATTCGCTGCTGCTGTTTGCCAGGCATAGTGCTACTGAATTTCACTTTGTATTACTCTGTTAAGCCAGTTTTACTACTGATTTCTTTTTCTTGTTGCTGCTCATTGCCTCGTATTAGTTGTATTTGCTTTGCTAATTTTTATAATGCTGCTTGCTTTGCCAATTTGCATTTTTTGTCATTGCTGTTTGTGTTAATTGTTTTGTGCTGCTGCATTGCCTCGTCCCTTAGTTTATGCATCAGAGCTCAGTAGATTTAAGTTAGCTCAAGATGGGGTAGGCTATATGAGAGAACGAGTTGTGATGAATTGGAAGAAATGCATTGAGAAGCTATAAGAAAATGGTTTGGCCAAAAAAGTATTTTGAAAGAGGATATGAACAAAAATGTTGGGTTTAGGGACAGCAGGTTTAGGTAGGATTTTCTTGGAAATAAATGATGAGGTAAGATCATGGAAAATAAATAATTAGGTAAGAAATATGTGAACATATAAATACAGAAAGCGTGCTTGGATTCAATTTTTTTTTGGTGGAAAGAAATGTTGAAATAAGTCGAATGATCTATGGAATGAAGTTTTAGGTTGGACTGCAGTACCGAATGTTACACTGAAAACAAACCCTGCCCTTTCCTCTTGTGATATTCTGCTATGTGTTTGTGTACCCTTTTGTATTTGTGTTTTTCCTGTCTTTATGTGTTTAGCTGATGAGAGTTATGTTGTAGAATTTTTCTAATACTATGTTATTTACTTTGTAAAGCTGTTTAGACATTATTTATCTGTTCTGCTTTGTTGCTCATGTGTGAAGTTGATGTTTCAAAAGTTATTCTGATCTTTTTTGTATGTACTTATGTCATAATTCCTGTAACACTGATGTATATGTTATTTCGATTCTTTTGTAAAGCCCGTATTACTACAAATGTTATCTGCATTGTTATGTTCTTTAATGCTGTATTTTGTACCTTTGTTATTGTATTCTCATGTTATAAAATTGTAATTGACACCAGTTCATCAAATCAGGTAACTTGTAAGCATTCATTTCACTGCACGTATTAGTGTTGGTCATAGTATATGCACAATATGTGAAGAAAGAGGACTGTTAGTTTTTGGACGTGTCTTAATAATTCAGCAAGGGACTGATTAACAGCATTGCTGGTTCTAAGGGCAATTCCAAAAACTTTGTGCGTGCACAAGTGGTGGTTTATGGACTTGCTATATTCCCCACAAGACTCTTCGATGGTGATTGTGCACCTGCACAGTCGCAACAGATGGCTGCTGGCCGTCTCTACAAGGACAGCAGTGGGTCTGCATCTTTGGTGGCCCACCAATACCATTATTTCTACAAGGACTGCACTGGGTCTGCACCTCTGGTGGCCCACCAATACCGTAATCTCTACCAGGACTACAGTGGGTCTACTCTGTGATGACCTACCTACCAATATTCTTCAAAACTTGGACTGACTCTGCTGTGGGTTTCCTCTGTTGTGGCCATTACTTGTCTGCATGTCAAGAGGTAGCACTGTCTTTACGTTGGAAGGGCAACACTACTTCTTCAAGACCGCATGGAAATCCACTAATTTCGTGTGCATTTTCTTTTACTGCTCAGACTATGAGAAAAACACTGCAATTTTACTGTGATAAATGATCAGGACTGTCTTTATGGACTGTGAGAAAGTTTTAGCTTTTCACCAACATTGTATTGATAAGTGTGTGCATTTGATTTCTTTGTGATTGTAATTATGAAAATTTTTTTTCAAATCTGTATTGGCCACCGCCCAAAACAAATTGTACAATTTTTGCGGGGAGCATGGGGGCTATGTACGTAGGCTGTTTAGGTTCTTATATTGGTAACGCCACCGCCACGTAGCGCTCTGTATGAAAGTCACTGGCTGTGCTGCGTGCAGTCTGTGGCTGGTTTTCATTGTTGTTGGCTATTATAGTGTTGGGCAGTTGGCTGTTAACAGCGCGTAGCGTTGCGCAGTTGGAGGTGAGCCGCCAGCAGTGCTGGATGTGGGGAGAGAGATGGCAGAATTTTGAGAGCGGACGATCTGGACGTGTGTCCATCAGAAATGGTAAACTTGTTATATTGGATATCATGGGCTGATATATATATTATGACTTTTGAACACTATTAAGGTAAATACATGGTTAGTTCTCTATCAGAATCTTTCATTTGCTTAGTATGCCCATCAGTAGTTAGTGCCTTCAGTAGTTTGAATCTTTTATTTAGCTGGCAGTAGTGGCGCTCGCTGTATGCCAGTAGTTCGAGTAACGAAGATTTTTGTGAGGTAAGTGATTTGTGAAAGGTATAGTTTAATGGTAGTCAGGGCCATTCTTTTGTAGGGATAATTAAAAGTCAGATTGCGTTGCGCTAAAAATATTGTGTGTCAATTTAGTGTTGATCAGAATAAGTAAAGAGAGTAATGTCTGAGAACGTTCAGTTCTGCTCAGCTGTTTGAAAAGCAAATAACGTAAGAGGTTTATCTGCACAGTAATTCATTAATTTCTCTAAGGGGACGTTTCAATTACTTATGTTTGGGATAAAATGTAGTTTGGGGTAATATTCTGAGAAGAGAGCTACATTAGCTAGTAATCTTTCTTTTAGGGCAAAGATTATAAATTTGCTGTGTGTACTATAACTGCACACTTTCTATCGTTCCACTGCCATTTTAATGAAATTCAGTGACGAAATATGAGCAGTAAGTATGATGCAGCTGCTAAATTACAGATGTTTGATGAAGTGCTACGATTATTAGGAAATAATTAATATATGTTGGTCTTTTGATCCTGTACGCACCGGCGACAGACGTTTCTTATTCTTTAGAATTAAGTATTGTTACGAAGGCGAAAGTCGATGTAAATGGACGGTCATGTTGGTGAAAATACGATGGATGAAAATGAGGGGGACTGGGAAAATTTTGATATCCAGCACGTAAGAGTATTGTGTGTTTATGGAATGAAGCAGGAGTAGTAAATATAGTCTGAAGATAGTCTCTTCCCCTTAAGCACTTGTGAATGAGACGCAAGATTCGTATGGTTTATACAGCTGAATAAATTTCTGTTCTTGCGTGCACTGAGCGTCATGGAGGAGGAATCGATACGTGGGACCTCTCCTTTGAGAAATTACTTCATGGCGCAGCAAAATTCCGAAATCCCTTTACGGCGATAGCGTATGAAACGCAGAAGTGATGAGTTCGTTCCCCCGTGAAATCCTATTACGTGGCGGATCAGACTCTCTCTCCTTCCCCGATAATCCCTTTTCCGCTGTCGCACAACTTCCGGTGCTCTATGTCTTCGCTACTTACGGTAAATGCCCTTCATTCATTCATTCATTCCTGTGACTGTCATAGGCGGGTATATTCGACCGCTTCCGATCCACGCGGACTGCTTATCTACGTTGCACTTCCATAGATTTTTAATGTTGTACAAATTTACCTTCCGGATCTAATTTCTTCATTTGTGTGGCCACATTATCCGTAGTTGTTTTTCTAGTGTAGAGGGTATTTTTCGTCTGTCGTTGCAACTACAAGAAATGCCTTTTTTTTTTTTTTTTTTTTTTTTCGCCAGACGCGTTTCGCTTCAATGAGGTAGAGAATTACGGATAACTGATGATCAAGTTATTTACATTTTGATTTGCTTGAAAATCGAAAAACAGATCGTTAACAACATATTGGTTTTTACTTACGGTAACTGTTCAACGATGTGCTAGCTGACGGCATTTCCCGATGTAAGCGAGAAAATGAAGCGGAAGTCACAGTAAGTAAGAACCAGTACATTGTTAAAGAACGGTTTTTCTATCCTAAAACCAGTCAAAGTATAAATAACTTAACTATAGACCACTGACGATGCTTAACGTCAGTAAAGTGAAACGATTCTGGTAAAGAAATAATTCATTTATTGTAGTTGAAACGACAAATTGGAAAATTTCCCTATTTAGTAATTCAGATTACACGTAACGCTACAATATTCCTCAGGAGGTGTGTTGCGCGTTATTAGAGGAATAGCTCAGTATGCTCATCTACATCTGTGCTCTGCAAACCACTGCGAATTGCATGGCAGAGGGAACGTCTCAATGGAGCTGTTACTAGAGCTCCTCCCCGTTCCTTTTACGTATGGAAGAGAAATGATTGATTGCAGCACTCACAGCGGCATTTGAACTGTCTACTCTTGTCCTCATTATCCCTCCCGGAAGGATATGCAACGGCTTGCAGAATATTCTTTGAGCCATCATTTGAAGCAACCAATATTAACAATACACGTCACAGAAATACGAGTACAATAGACTATACTGAAGAATATGAATACGCAGAAGAAGACGTGTCTGATTTTGAAAAACTTATGGACGAAGCATAACCTGGGATTGATGAAGTGTTGTTGCGAAGTAATGGAAGCCAATCACGTGCTTATCTGCCAAATCCACCCAAGAGGAGAGGTGGGGTGACATACATTTTGGAAAAGCAGAGGAGATAGTCGCATTCCAGCCTTCTGGGAGGGGACGAAGAGCAGCGCTCAAAACGTCACCTGTTCGACTATTATGTAGCTGAAATATCAGGCTGGCGAGAACTGTTCTAGGAGGTAATGTTCACCACGGGGGTATCCGTGATTGGAGTTTGGAAACGACCCTAGAAATAGGACTGACTCAATTCATTCGGTCTATCCATGGATGGTTTGCAAGGTTTAAACGGAGACGTCACATTGGCTCATGAGCAAAAACAGAATGTGTAACCACTAAGGCCGTCACATTGGCTTAAGGGCAAAAACAGAATGTGTAACCACTAAAGCCGTCACATTGGCTCATGGGCAAAAACAGAATGTGTAACCACTAAAGCCTGGAATGCAACTAGTGACGTGAATGAAACATGTGAAGAGCTCTGCAAGCAGGTAATTTAGTAAATGAACACCACGGAACCTATACTGATTTGTAACAACAATCGAGGCGGTATACGGAAGGAACTTCACTAGTTGTGAACACCGAGCTTGAAGGGAAAGAAGTGGGTAAGATAATTTGGTGCGGAATGATTATGCAACAACTTTTCCTTATACTGTCCAATCATTTACAACGGAAAGTGGATACATGCTTCCAAAGATGCCGGTAATTTCCCTAGATTCCAGAAGTTGGTTGGAGAGCGAGTTGTACAGCACATGCTGAAACACTAAAATCTGATTCAAGTTGCCAGGAAGTCCAGTCTGATCATGAAACAAATAATGACGCAATTCTTTCAAGATGTCTGCTTCCCATACGAAGCTCTCTTCATCTGATTTATTCGCTCACGACCTACAGTAACAGCACTCATGTCGATGCTATCCGATCGCAAAATATGGTGTATGCAGTCAAGGTCATTCCTCCTAGGTGCACCCCTCACATTCATCCACTAGATGTGCTATTCTTCCGACAGTGCAAGCCGGTGCTGTAGCATTTTAAGGGCTGTAATTGCCTGGCAGATTAAAACTGTGTGCCGGACCGAGACTAACTAGGGACCTTTGCCTTTCATGGGCAAGTGCTCTTGCAACTGAGCTACTCAAGCACGACTCAGGCCCCGTCCTCACAGCTTTATTTCTGCCGGTGCCTCGCCTTCTACCTTCGAAACTTTACAGAAGCTGTTCTGCGAAACTTGCAGAACTACCGCGCCTGAAAGAAAGGAAATTGCGGAGACATGGCTTAACAGCCTGGTGGATGTTTCCAGAATGAGCACTTGCCCGCGAAAGGCAAAGGTCCCAGTTCGAATCTCGGTCTGGCACACAGTTTTAATCTGCCGGAAGTTTCATATCAGTGCACACTCCGCTGCAGAGTGAAAATCTTATTCTGCATTTTAAAGACTGAATCTATCGACGTTGTGTGAACTGACAGTTTAGTTACTGACGTTTATTACACACAAACACTTCTGTTCTCCAGTGTTCACATGCTTTGTTCAATACTTCTGGACTGTAGCTGGATATGACTACCTTCTCGCACATCGTTTTGAACATCAAAAACACGTTGGGACGATGTTTGGAACCTTTATGGTCTGAAGTAGAGTGCTTCACGTATGCGTTCATGAAGTGCTCCTACTATGAAAGGAAATCTTTGTTTCCGGCTCTTTGCAACAGTGTTCATGTTCATCCCCGTAATATTTTGCCACGAGTTACCAACTACCCAGTGCAGCGTAACTATCGGTGGCAAATGTTGTTCGTATGTTTGTAATGTCATCAGCCAGAAACTTACGACCAACCACCTACGAGCCGGTATGCCCACCTCTGGAACGGATAAGAACGGCGACGCGACGTGCATGGAAGTAATGAGATATTGGTAGGTTGCTGGAGGGAACTTGCATCACTTCAACACACACAAGTCACCTAATTACCGTAATTTCCGGGTAAGGGAGCGTTGAGCTCTGATGCCACGTTCACATCCTGGATGTGTTCCATCGAGGTCAGATACGGCGAATTGCGGGACCAGCACATCAATTGGAACTCGGCGCTGTGTTCCTCGAACCACTCTAGTACACTCCAGGCCATGTGACATGGCGTATTAACTTGTCGAAAAATGCGATGCCGTCGGGAAATACGGTCTTCATAAAGTGGTCTGCGACCAGTGTGCGGTACTCGTTGGCCGTCGTCGTACCTTGCACGAGTTCCACTGGACCCATGGATGCCCGTTTGAATGTTTCCCAGAGCATAATGCAAATGTCGCCATCTATTTTTCCGTGCCGCATTACAGTTATCGAGGAGCTGTTCTGCAGGATGACGGCTGATTCGCGCCCTCCCGTCGGCATGATAAAGAAAAGATCGGGATTCATCAGACCATGCAACGCTCTGACACTGCGCCAGCGCCCAGTACCGATGGTCAAGTGTCCGTTTCTGCCGGAGTTGCCAATGTCGTGGAGGTAACATTGGCAAATGCGTGGGTCATCGGCCGCGGAGGCCCGTCGTTAGGAGTGTACGCTGCTCTGTGTGTTCAGACACACTTGGCCTCTGCCCAGCATTAAAGTCTGATAGTTCCGCCACTGTTCGCCGCTTGTCCTGTTTTACAAGTATGCCTAGCCTCCGACGTAATGAGGGTTCACCGTCCAACCCCATGACGTCTGGACGTGGTTTCACCTTGATTTCACCACGTGTTGAAGACACCGCAGCATTCCTGGAACAC